>NW_027186304.1:44276095-44369429 GCF_028583685.1 Petaurus breviceps papuanus | reverse complement strand
ACCATACCATACCATACCATACCATACCATACCATACCATACCATACTATACCATACTATACTATAATATGATACCCTATACTATACTATACTACACTATGCCTACTCTACTACTGTGTAAGAAAGTTCAACAACAAATTTGTATCCAAAAAACCCATGTCCTCATTCACCTCATAGCATAAACTAGTTATAATTGTTTTGCAGCAAAACCTCAAACTTCATAGCCTTTTTTTTAAGGATGTAAACTCTTTAAAAGAGATTTCCCCCTTCCTAATTCCCCACCTCCTACCCCAAGTCTCATACATTTTAATACCTCAGTCAAAGCTGACCCATTTCCATCTGTTTGGGTTATTAGTTGAATTACTTAGTAGCATAAAACTTATAGTTTAACTCAAGCTCCTAGGACAAAAATCTACAGAATTCATGAGTTACTGAACACATAAAAATCCATTTCCTGAGTGGAGGTTCTGAAACACCATAGAGCAGAAACTATGACTTCTTATCATTGTGTTTATAATAAAAAATTCAAGCAACCATAGCCTTCAGGGCTGGACACCTCATCACTGCACTTGAACTCAGCCTCAGCACTCAGCCATGGTATGTGAAGTTAATTACTCTGGGCACTGGGCCTCTAAACAGAAGAATGACCCTATTTGAGAAGCCATGTACTAGGTACCATGCTACAGTGAATTCTTTTACTACCTACACATTGCACACTCAGTGATTTTGAATGGAGTAATCATTCTGGCATTCTGGAAGGAAGCTCAGCTCTCATCTCATTTTCACAGGGACACTTGTTTTCTCAGGTACCCATTAGTGAGGGCTGACAGTGATCTTCAGTCACTCCCTATCATCACAGTTCAGATGGCATCCCAATCTCAGATCTTTGATCTCCATGAAGATCTCTCCAAGAAATCTCCAGAACTCTCCAGCATGTTTTCAATAAGCCTAGGCCACTATGAGCTCTATTTTAGTATGAGAATTATACAGCCATAAAACACACAAAGTGAAGTTTGGAAGTCTTGTGACTTATTTGTTGACTTAAAGGAACTCAAGCATATTAAAATTCTCAGAAATCTTTCACCAGCTATAGGCTATATTGAATCCTTTCAAAGGAATAAATCAACAGCATTGGACATTGAAATTAGAATATCCAAGGAGCCTATCTGGGTCTGTACTTCCTGGTGTTTCCTTTGTCTTCACCATTTTTCACAGGTTATAGTTTTGTTTCCTTCACTTTACTTTCTTCTTTAAAGGATGCTAAAGGGATTCTTCTACCAAGCTGTGCCCATTTTATTCAGGCCTCCCTGAGAGTCTCTTATCAGGGAAGAACAAAATCCAATAAACAAATTTATACTAAGATATTAAGAACTCAGGGTGCAGTCACAGCCTTTCTGGTAATACCCATATTTGAATTTAAATGACACCAAATGGGTAGTGGAATTTTTAAGACAAAAGAAATAGGGGAGGCTAGGTGGTGAAGTGAGTAAGAGCACCTCAAAAAGATCTGAGTTCAAATACTACATCTGATACCTATATGATGAGTTAAGTTCCACTCCTTGTGACTCGATTCCAAATCTACTAAATGAGAGAGTTAGACTAGATGGCTTCTAAGATCCCTTTCAACTCTAATCTCTATGAACTCATAATTCTAAGATCCCATGACAAACTAATAAGATAATTCTTTTAACAACTTTCCAAAGCTCTAAGTTGATTAGATACTCCCATTATCATCAATCAGTTCAAATCTGTTACCTACCAAATTGATAACTCTACTAGGCATTATGAGATCTATCTAAAGCAATGTGGTTGACTCAGTATAGGATTTATTAGGAAGACCTAAGTTTAAACTTTCCAATCAACCATCAAACATACAAATACAGCATTCATTTATTAGGAGCCCACCATATACCAGGCACTGTGCTAGGTACTGAGGATATAAATACAAAAGTGCAATAATCCCTGTCCTCAAGGAGCTTCCAATCTACTAAACAATAAAACATGATAAATAAAATAAATATAATTACAAAATAAATATTCAATGTAGGAGTGGGGTGACACTAACAAACTAGGTGACCATGGAAAAATCACTTTTTTCAGTTCTCTTTGGCAAAATGAGGATAATAACTATGTAATTTTCCTTACAGAATTGCTGTATCGAACAAGATAGTTTTATAAAGGGTTTTGAAACACTCAGAGTTCTATCTAAATGGTAGTAATTATTTGCATTTTATACATAATAGGCACTAAATAAAACAAAATCTTGTTGAATTAAATCTTATTAAGACAAAGTCATTTGACACAACATTTGGTTTGGGAAAGTTCCTCTAATAATACAGTATTGGAAATGTACTCTATTTGCAGCATACTCTCTATTGAACAAGTTTCCTTAGAGTATCTATATCCAGAATGAGATTTAGTTGATTGGATCAGACCCTAGGAAGACAAAGTTGAAGTATAAATTAAAGGTTAGAAGACAGGAAATCAGATTGCTTTATTTCAATTGCATTTTTAGCTTCATACAAAGTGAGAATGATCTACCAAAAAGAATGAATACTGTAAAACTCATACTGTTGAGAATAAATGACAGAGGGGCAGCTAGGTGGTGCAGTGAGTAGAGCACCAGCCCTGGAGTCAGGAGGACCTGAGTTTAAATCTGGCCTCAGACACTTAACACTTACTAGCTGTGTGACCTTGGGCGAGTCACTTAACCACAATTGCCCTGCCTTCGTGCCTCCAAAAAAAAAAAAAGAAAAAGAAAAGAAATGACAGAGAGGGGCATAGAATAGTGGTCTATTTCTTTTGTTATTAAGAACATCAAATATAAAAAAGTTCCTTAAACCAACATAAGTTAACTATAGTATCAAAGAATTTTCAGGAGAAAAATAAATATTATTGTCCAAGACAGCTATTAAGAATAATAATGGAGGCAGGGAGCAGGGGACAGGGAAGAATCACTTGAGAAAAGAAAAGAAAACAATATGATGATTTGAATTTTCCTACATATTTTCCTAAAACAGATCCTAGGAAGATAAAGAAGGAATCCCTAAAATAAAGTGTAAAGAACCACTATGGACTGAGAGTCAGGAGACTAGTTTCAAGTCCTAACAACTCCTCCTCCAACTCAATGCTGTATTAAAATGGAACAGCTACATGGCAAAATGGATAGAGCACCAGGACTAGAGTCAGAAAGACTGATCTTCCTGAATTCACCTGTGCACTCAGACACTTAATAGTTATGTGACCTTGGGTTACTGTGCCTCAGTTTCTTCATCTGCAAAATGACTCAGAGAAGGAAATGTCAAACCACTCCAGTATCTCTGCCAAGAAAACCCCAAATGGGTTCTCAGAGTCTGACAAGACTGAACAACAACAAAAATTGGGTAAGCCTTGGAATAATAATAGATGGAATTTGCATAGATCTTTGAACTGTAGAAAGCATTTAACATGCAAGATCTCATTTGAATTTTACCACTACCCTTTGAGGTAGGGATTACAGGTGTTATTATATTACAGATAAAGAAACTTTGGTAGGAAAGTTCAAATGACTTGGCCATGGTCACAACATGAGAAGCAGAAGCAGAATTTGAACACAGGTCTTCCTCATTTCAGATCCTGCACTATCTAAATTACAGAACCCCATAAACCTGACATAAATCAGTTTTGAGGCAAACTAGGACCCAGCATGGATAAATCCCATTAGGTGAGCATTCTAAGACAACTTCTATTTCAAGTTATAATTCCCCTTTACCTCCATGCTCCCCTCGACAGGCAGAATAGCTATTACATACAGGGTATTCACACTGTACACACTATCCCGAATATATACATAAAATAAAGAAGGAAGTTAAGAATCAGAAAAGGCACAGACTAAATCAAATGGGGGCAAAAGGTACTAAAAAAGATATCTGTTTAGAAATTGAGCACTTAATTCCCCATAATCTACTAACTAATTTTAATGTTTTAATACTATAGGGGCAGATTCATCATGGCTAGCATTAAGAGAATAATAATGGAACACAATGAAAGGGCTATCCTTTTGAATTTAGAAGAAAGGGAAGTATAGAAGTAGGATTAATATTGTGCTCAGGAGACTTCTTAATAGGCTAGATAAGTCACATCTTAATCTGCATTGAACAATTCTCACTTTTATCCTTTCCTAGCAAAGAAGAAGAGGGAATTGAAGGAGAGGAATCTCTCTTATCTTTTTTCCAGGTCCAGGGTTTAGAATGATAAGGAAGAGGCAACCTGGATTCCTACCTCCTGTTTTGATAACCATCTGGTTTCTTGATTTAGAGATTGCAGTAGAGAATGAAAGAAAGAGGAAAGGGCCAGAGGTAGTTGGAGAGAAGTAAAGAGTGAGAAAGAATTATTCTTCATTTTCTTCAGGCACCCAGAAACAACTATACCCACAGGGATATGTTATCAAATACATTTAATCACTCTCCATTTACCCTCTGTTTCTTTTTGATTCTTTGAGATTGTAAGGGAATTCAGCATATTGTACTAGTTATACATGAAAACAATAATTATGTATGTGTTCTCTTAGACTGAACTGTTGGAAGCCAGCAGGAAGAGAAGGTTGCTTAACTATAAAGAACATGAACATGGGTGGTATGGGGAAGGGGAGATTAAGGGAATTGTGGGAGCAGCAAAGTGGCATAAAGGGCACATATGAGTGTGGTTGAACTCATTTCAATTTCATTCAAGTCAATTCATCAAACATTTACTGAAGTTCTACTGTGTGTAGGACATCCTGCTATTTTGAGGCTAACTAAAACAATGAAGAGTTTTCATTGAAATCCAATAAGCATTTAAGGGCCTAGTATGTGCAAAGCACTGTACTAGATGTTGACAATAAAGTGACAATCCTTCCCTTAGGGAGCTTATTCTCCTTGGGGGAATACAACATGTAAGCAAAATAGATGTGAGGAGAGGGAGCAGAGGAAGGTTGCAATTTTCCTCCTTACATTCATCTCTCAGCTCCTCCCATTTTCTCTGGCTGTCTTCCATGCCAGGAACACTCTCCCTCCTCCATTCTCCCTAGTGACTTCCCTGACTCCTTTTAAGTCCCAAGTGAAATTCCATCTTTTGCTGAAAACATTCCCCAACTCCTCTTAATTCTACTAGCTTCTCCCTGTTAATTATTTCCTATTTATCCTAAATATAGTTTGTATATATTTGTTTGCCTGTTATCTCCCCCATTAGATTACAAGGTCCTTGAAGGCAGGGACTTTCTTTTATCGCTTTTGTATCCCCTGCACCTAGCATGGTGCTTGGTATATAGTAGGTCCTTAATAAATGTTTTTGATTGTTTGTTGGGGTTTTTGTGTTTGTTTGTTTTTGAGGACAGAAACTGATAACTAAGGATATCAAGAAAGGCTTGTTGTAGGAGTAACACATGAACTGAGCCTGAAGGAAGCTAGGGATTCTGTAAAACAGAGTTAAGGAGAGAATGTATTCCAGGAAAGGGGGATAGCCTGGGCAAAGCAGAGAGAGACGAGAAATGGAGTATCCAGTATCAGGAACCATAAGTAGGTTGGCTTGGCTGGAATGCAGTATGTGTGAAGGAAAGTAATTGCAATAATCCTGGGAATATGGGCTCGAGCCAGATTATGAAAGGTTTCAAATGCCAAACTTTAAAAGAATGCATCTCATTCTAAAGTTATGCTTCATATTTATTCAATGAAAGTTTTGTAATCAAAGTATAAACTTAAATGACCTCAAGATTTTTTTGAGCAGCCAGCCAGATAACTAGAGTGTATTTCAAATTGCAGAAGAGACATGTTATTTTCTCTCATTTTCCTGTAATTGGGACTCAAGAATTACAAATCCTAGCAAGAGTGTCCACATCAAGAAGTCAAACAGTTTTAGAAAAATAAATATGATCATTATCCTTCAGCAAAACATTCAGAGCAATATATTACCAGTCCCTTCAAGGAACTAGTTAGATCTACCTCCAAGATCTTGATTTCCCCAGTTGTTAATTTCAATCCCCCACAAAAATTGCTGCATATATGTAATTTAGCTACCTTAAATCTATATACCTATATCTATATATTATATATATGTACATATGCATGTATGTATGTAATTTACACACACACAGGCATATATATATATATATATATATTTATTTATTTGTTGCCTTAATCTGTAAGCAAATTTTACATCCCCCAACTTATAGCTTGTAAGCTTGCTGAGGTCAGAAACTGTTACATTTTTGTATTTTTATTCCTAGCCACATAGTAGGCTTTTGATAAATGCTTGCTCACTGACTGATTGTTGGATTCATATAATTTTAAAGGCCAGCAGTTACACTTCCTGCACTGGAACATACTGGGGAAAGGAGTGAATAAAATTGCCATGTACCATTTTATAATGACTGAAATGAAAACAAATTAGCCCCCCAAAAGGTCACAATATTGCCTGCTGGTTTGTGTGCTTATTTGCTTTTTTCCTGGCAGTGGAGCTTTGAGGAAGACCTTCAGGGGGGCTTCTGTGTATTTCCCCATATTAATAGTATGATAAATATAAGGTAGCAGGTGGGATTGCTTTCTCATTATGTTGGCTACCTTCTGTCACACTGATGTTGCCCCCTGCCACCTTGTTCATCTGCTTACTGCTGCCCTACATCTGTTTATAATTTATTTCCAAAATATACTACTGTATAACACTTTTCAAAATGCATATGTCAAAAAAGATTTATTCCACTCAAATGATTCCAAATTGTCCAAGATGGAATATTCTTGTGGGCCACTTCAGATTTTCCACCTAAAACAAATACATAAATAAATACAATCTGTGGCTCCTCTGTACATGATCCATCTAAAAAACACCAACTTAGTCCTCCAGATCTGGCCTTGTAAAGTTCACAAATGATTATCAGCTTAGCTCTTACCAGTAAGCAGAACAGATAGTTTTAGGCTAGAATACCTTATGAAAATTTATCTCTTTTTAGAAAAGACCAGGGAAGAAAAACAAACCATATACATATACATGTATTTCTATGTGTGTCACACACATAAGTAATTTTCACTTTACAGATAAAGGAACTATGGTAGACAGAATTTGAATGACTTAATCTTGGTTACAATGTGAGAAGCAGGAGTAGAATCACACATATACACATGTGCATGTATGTATGGCTCCATAAAAAATACTGTGTGTGTGTGTGTGTGTGCAGTCAGATTGACCCTAAACAGAATTTCCCTCTTTGCCTTCTATTCTTCAAGACATGCTGGCTTGTAGTTAATAAACCTCTGAAAATAGTAAAAATATTATGGATGTTTTAGCCTGCAACATCCCACTGCATGGGAATTGTATTATATCTTATTATATTTCCCCCAAATTAATAATTTCTCAATTTAACTTACACTTTTCTGGGAGACATGAGATTTGCATTAAAGAAAACAGTACATGGACAGAGCAGGTTTTTCGGAGTTCTCACTGAAAGTTCTAAAAGGCAGTTAAAAATACCTCTGAAACAATAGCAGTAGCAGTAGGGGAAGGTGGGGAACAGGCAGAGGGAAAACACACACACACACACACACACACACACACACCACTTCAGAAAATGTTATATTCTGTTAGCACTTTTCTCCTCAAGTACTAAAGTCTTAAGCATCAGAACAGACAACCATGAAGGTGACACTTCAAAAAAGCTATAGGAGGTGAGATCTGGAATGGTTTTGCTTGAATTGACAGTTCAATGCACGGAAGTTATATTTGACCCACACTAAAAGAAAAATACCAGGTTATTCTGGCAAGATTTCCCAAGTCATAAGCCTTTTCACCTACAGGAATTTGTGATGCAATCCCTCAAGACTTCACAGAATCAGCTTTTTCAGCAGAGTTCTCAGGAATTTAAAAGACTTCCTGGCTATTGTGGATTCTAATCAGTCTGTTTGACCCTATGTTCTTTCATGGCAAAATCCAGAAAACCAAACCATATATATATAAAAGAGAATCATGTTTATTTTCACTATTCTCCAAGTTTTAAGTTTGGGTGTTTTGTTGTTATTATTATTGTTGTGGTTGTTGTTGTTTTAATGAATGTTCAAGCATTTTGTCACTTAAAGATGTTTTTTCTGTTTTTTGGTATAATCCTTTTGTTTTCTCACAGCTTATAAACCAAATCACTTGCTATTAATCTCCTTGGACAAAACATCTCAAGGTTATATATTGATTCTATTAATATTTGTCATCATTTGGTGGACAGCACACCTATATGTTGCACCAACATATTTCCTACAATAGTGAAAAGGGAAATTTCAAAGAAGCCTCCCCCCTTCAATACTCATTTACAGACACACACACACACACACACACACACAATTATCTTTTACAATGATGCCTAAAACAGAAACATACACATAGGTTTGTAAATTTAACATAGTTTATGTCTATATAAGCAAATTTCAGAAATTTTCAGATTAACTGAAGAGCAAAAAATAATCCATCTTTATTTCCACTACCTTTCTAATTGATATAAATGTAGCAATGAAGAACATAAACAGTTTTAAAACTCTTCTGGTGAAAATGAATGGATTTTGGGGAGGCCAGGTGATGCAGTGAGTAAGAGTGCCAGCCTCGGCGTTGGGAGACCCGGGATCGGTTCTGGCCTCAGATACTTGGCACCACACAAAAATAACTGGCCATGTAACCTTGATCAAGTTACTTAACCCCAATTGCTTAAAAAAAATGAATGAATTTCTCCCTCCTTTTTCCAACTGATGACAAGGCTTTCATGAGTATATTTTTCTAATTAAAATGTTGTGATTACATATCCAGATTTCTAAAATCAAAAATTAATCTTTAATTTACATTGCACAGTTGTTTTGGTTGTCTGTATCTTAATATGAGCCTTAGGATATGAGTGAGAGTGTAGGAGGGAATAGTATTTATGCACAATTTCAGTTTACTCAACCGTATTTCTTTGTTCTGCCCAATGTCACATCACTCAACAAATCTAAATCAATGAATCTCAATCAGAATTTTGAAAAGATAATGACCAAATCATTTTTAATTCATTCTTAATATAATGAATATATCTGATGCCTAAGCCCAATTTTAAAGATGACATTTTAGTAACATAATGGAAAATTTCTTATTTTTGGAAGGATATTACTAATTAAATGAACTCAAATTCTCTAGTAAAATACATATCTTCTCTTGATGTGTGTAGAATTATGTCTCAACTTTAAGGAGACATGATTTCATCCAAGAAGTTTATTGTGACCCTTCACACATTAGTAAGCCATCTATTGGAGTTGCTCTAAGAAAAATCATTATTAATGACCAGTTTTCTAGAAATAAATCTCCCTGATCCATTAGGCTAGTGTTGGAATAGCAGGTATGTTGTATGATCAAGTACTCCACCTGTACATTGGGTGTTTTCCAGATGAGTGGGATATTCCAGCAATTGTATTCCCATGGCATCATCTAAGAAATCAGAATCAAATCTGCAATAAACAGAATGAGCCAGTATCAGAATAGGATTAGATTAGGATCAGACATTTTTAAGCTGGACGTGGAAATTAGACTTCATCTCATCTAAATATCTCATTCTACAAATGAATACACTAAGGACCAAAGAGGTTAATTAACTTATTCAGGGTCCCACAATTTGTAAGTAGCAGAGCTATGATTGAAATTAAAGTCGTCTAGTTCCAAAACCAAACAATGGTAAATTTCACCACCACTTATATAACAATGTGTTTTAAAAACCTATGTGCAAGGGGAAGCCAGGTAGCACAGCGAGTAAGAGCACCGGCTCCAGTGTCAGACTGACCTGGAGATCGAATCCCGGGCTCAGACACTTAGCACCCACCCAGAAACACCTGGCCGTGTAACCTTGAGCAAGTTACTTAACCCCAATTGCTTAGGGGCAGCCAGGTGGTTCAAGCACTGGCTCCAGTGTCGGGGATGACCTGGATCAAATCAGGGCTCACATACTCAGCACCACACCCAGAAATAACTGGCCGTGTAACCTTGAGCAAGTTACTTAACCCCGATTGCTTAAAAAAAAAAAAAAACCTATGTGCAGTAGGCCATAAGTGGGTATGTACATTTGTGTGTGTATAAATAGATATACATATGTAGGTATGCCTAACATATGTATCATATCACAAATATGCATTTTTAATAATTATGTATCACCAAGAATTTTAGAATAGATTTGTGTTCTTTAACTTCTAAATGCTTTTTTCTCAATACAAAAGACACGTAGGGCTTATAACATAGACCAAATGAAAATTTAGCTGCAATCTCTCCAAGGAGATTAATAGCAAGTGACTTGGTTAGTAAGCTGTGAGAAAACAAAAAAAAAATGTACCAAAAAGCAGAAAAACATATTTAAGTGACAAAATACTTGAACATTCATTAAAAAAAAAGTTGGAGCTTAGATAATAGTAAAAATAAACATAACTTTCTTTTACAAATATATGGTTTGGTTTTCTGGATTTTGAAATGAAATATGAAATTCGTATTTCCTCAATGTAAATGCATTCCTGGTTCCATAGGGAACATTGTTGACCCTTCAGTTTCTTTTAAAAATAGTTGCTTTGTTTGACCTCTATTATCTTCACTGAATACCTCACTCCCTGGCAGTGTTGGGCACTTACTTCTTGAGACTTGAAGATCTGGCAGCTTGAAAGAATTCAAAAGACTCCTCTCTTAACATTCATCTTTCCTCCCCAAAGTGACCTTAAAGCTTTGGAAAACAGACCACCAACTATCTGAAGATGATAATATGGGCCTTTGGAGATGATTCATTTATGTGCTATTGAAACACAGCATAATCTTTATCTCCCTAGATTTTGACAAAAAAAACATGAGACCACATGAACATTAAATGGTTACATTTAGATTATTGCTATTAGACATACCATGGCCATATTTTGAGCATTTTCTAAGTTCTCTTTCTCTGCTTCAACTTATGGTTCAAAATCATGAAGACAAATAGAGATGTCCTTTTTTAAGGCTCTGGTTTCAGATTTTATGGGATCTTGTATGGAATTCTACAAAATGGTGGAAATGAGCACCCACAAATTATTTCAGTTTAGTGAAGAAACTAAAGTCCAAAAAGAGATGTAGACGCTTTCTTACACAAAAATAACTTATCAGATTTGTGGTTGAGTCAAATTGCTTCATTCTTTCTTAGGGAATCTCCTCCCCCATGGTTTTTCAGCACAAGTTCACTGTTTTTTTTTTCCGAAACAACATGAAAAATAACTGTCATAGGAGCTGGCCTTATGTGTAGGCACAGTGACATAGATAGGAAGCATTCCATAAGTAATGACTAGACTAATTGAACTGATTGCCCAAAGGTACAGTACAGGACTATTCATGAAGCCTCATACAGTCCTAGAACGTTTGCACATTTGATCTTTTGCTCATAGAATTTCATGTGCAGGGCAGAGAAAGGAAGCTGATTGGGCAGAAGGTGGGGGCACACTTTTGAGCCATAGCATGTGAAAAGACTATAATTTTAATAGCTACTTAGTGGAGATGCCTATGAAAACTTCCAGCTAGAGAACTTATCAAACATATAAAGGGGGCAGGTTAAAACAAAAGTTAGCTGCTAGGAAAATTAATGACTGTAAAACATATTCATGGTATATAAAATCTTTTTTTTTTCTTTCTTACTTTGGCCCAGGACAGGGAAAAAGACATAGCAAGAGAGACAGAAAGAAGCAGACAGACAGAGGAATTCATCTTACAGAGGAATCAGAGACCATTAGTAGCAAAATTTGAAGAGATGAAAAGCATTATTTTCCTGGAAACAAATTATTAATATACAGAGATAGTCATGAAAGACAGAGCGTGTCCTGCTAGAGAAAGATGAAAAGTTGGAAAAATCTGCAAGTGCAAAGTCTTTCAACATCAAACTTTCCTGAAGCATCAAAACAATGGAGCTGAATTGAGTGCTATGGCTCTGTACATCCCTTGCTGTTTCTTATGTTGTACATACTCTCCAAAAGGACTTTGATTTATAAAAATGCTTGGGGTAAGAATTTTTTTTCTTATTTGTTTTACCCTAACCTCTTGGAAATTCACTATAATTCATTGTAACTCAGCACAATTAAAGGTAAGTGAGAATGGTACCTAGATATTTATATTTCTTTTAACCTTGCTCAATTGTACATTGTCTTTATAAGTATAGGAAGATTACATTTAGCCTTTATCTGTTCTACATAAATACATTTTCCATTTATCTAAAATATACCTCTTAAACACCAACACTTTTTCATTTTTAATCATTTCAGAAAGATGTATATCCTATCATAATTAATTAATTATATATTCATCTGAATTCTAAAAAAAAAAACACTGGCCATAATTTTACTTTTTTGGTATTCAGTGTTATCTTTATTATCAAGATCTAGAGGTACCTGAAGTAGTGAAACATCTTTTGAATTGACCTCTTTCTTTGTCTATCAGAAATACATTTCATTTCATTATTGCATAACTAGACTACTGAAATAGCAGTTTATAAGTCCTTCTGTTTTTAGTCTCCTTTCACATAAGAGATATCAAACACACAGCCCATAGGGAGGGAGCAGTTCGCAACACTCCCAACTGCTACTTAAATCAGATTAAAATGTAGCAGAGAAATATTGAATAAAAGTAAATAAAAATACAATAAAACATAGATAATGTTAATACATGTTTTTCTAAGTTAATATATGCCTGCAGAAATCCTTCTGTACAGTTAAGGGGCACCCATTTCTATTTGAGTCAGATACCACTGCTACATGACTGGAAGAATAATCTCTGTTACTCATATATACAGTATGTCATCTGACCCAAAAAACTCTCAAGTGGTTCCTTATATTACCTACCAAGTAAAATCACAAATCCTCTGTCTGTCATCCAACACCTTCCATAAATGGGCCACTTTACCTTACAAGGATTATCTCATTTAATTCACATTTACTCACTAAGCTCCAGGCAGAGCTGACAACTCTTTGGCCTTGAAATACATATTAGTATTTCCATACCTCCACAACTCTGTTCAGCCCTGTCTTACCATCCTGGACTACAAGAGTCACCTAACAGATCTCCTTACCTCTCTCCATGTCAATCCATATTTTATGTTACTCACAAATTAATCTGCACTATGCACAGATATATTCATAAATCTTTAGTGACTCCCTATTCCCCACAAGGTTAATTTTGTGTTCTTTTATTTTACATTTATAGCCTTCTGCATTATGGTACCTCCCCACCTTTATACCCATATCTCAAATTAGTCTTCCTCATACATTCTACACTTCAACCAAAATGCACAATGTGGCATGTGAATACATGCTATGCTTTCTTACCTGTGTATTTGTCATCTTATTCTTTGTTCCTAGATTGCCTCTTCTTTCCACCTATTGAATTTCCAGCTATGCTTTAAACCTCAACTAACATGCCAAGTTTTCCAATAAATCTTCCTGAATTCAGAATGGTAACAGCTCTCCATTCAGACTTCATATATGCCACTTCTTCTGTCAGTCTCTGATGAAGTGACCACACAGTGATGTGTATTAGAGCTACCTGTGTTGCCATCATCTTTAAGCTTCTTGAAGGTAGGGGAAATGCCTCATTTATGCCTTATATCTCCAAACACTCTGAACAAAGCTTTCACATAATATGTCCCTAATAAATATTCCAGCATTTTATTACATTGCATTACATTGTGTTGTATTGCATTTTGTATTTTATTGAATTATATTGCATTGCACTGTACTGAATTGTTTTATTGCATTGTGTTGATTGTATTATATTATATTTCATTGCATTGTATTATATTATATTGTGTTGTATTATAAAGCATTGGATTGTACTACACTGTACTGTACTGTATTGAATTATATTTTATTGCCTTGAATTGCATTGTACAACATTGCACTGTAGTATATGGCATTACATAGCATAGCATTACATTGTATTGTATAGCATTACATAGCATTGTATAAGGTTACTCCTCTGGATAAAAGGGACAATCAGAATTGGGGGACATTTTTAGGAGTGTTGTATTTTCTTAGTGACAGTTCCCCAATTTCTCAGAAAATCATTCACACAGCAAGTGACAGATCCAACTAGTGCCATTGTCTTGAAGGACAAATAGATATGATGATCTTCACGTATCTGATCCAACAACATAAGGAAAAAGCACGACTCCCCCAAAATTCTATGATAATTGAAACACCCCAATCTATCTCTTACTCAGCACAATATCCACAGTGTAGCATTGCAGAATGACTATGCCCCCCAAGCCCAAACCACTAGCAACCTATTATTTCTGGCTACTCGTTTATAAGCTATAAAAGTATATCTATTCTTGGAACAGATGTATTGCATGAAAAGACAGCATGTCAAAAAGGATAAAGACAGATGCTGGAGTTCAGAAGACCTACCTTCAAGTTCTAACTCTAATCCATGTTAAATGTGTAATCCTGGGCAAGACACTTAAACTCTTAGTGCTCTAGGTAAATCTTTAAGAATATAAATTGCAGGGAAGCCAGGCTACTTTGGTAGATGAAGTTCCTTATCAGGAGCTCCCTATACAAGAGAAATCATACATAGATCCTTGCCTTGCTAAGGGCAAAACACTGTGCTTAGCACTAGGGATAGAAACATAAAAGCAAAGAAAAACAATCTCTGTTGTTTCATGGAAATAAAAGGAAAAACATTTGTTGGCTATCATCCATGCTTCATTTCACTCACAGCTTGAATCTCCAAACTTCTTTTTTTTTCTCCTCTTTACCAGCTGCCTTCCCACCCTGGAGAAAGCTTTACCCTGAGGCCCCACTCTCCTCTTTGCTTACTGCCTACCAGTCTTTTGAGGGGCCCCAGACATACTTCACTGAACTCATGAATCAATTCTCCAGTCTTCTTCTCCTCCTACTTACCAATTGTTTTGCCCTTGTGGGTGTTTTCCCCTTCCAGTTTTACTTAATGTTTTGTTTTCTCCCATTAGAATGTAAGATCCTTGGAAATAATAGATGATTATCTTGGCTGCTTGTTTGTCGATCCCCATCACAGTCTTAGGAACATAGTAAGCACTTAAGTAATGTGCTGTCTGCCCACTTAACTTTCTACCATCTATCTATCTCATCTATCTCATCTATCTACCTATCTATCTATCTATCTATCTATCTATCTATCTATCTATCTATCTATCTATCTATCTATCTATCTATCTATCTATCTTCTTGTGCTTATATACTAGCTCCTAATCAGTGTCAGCCTAATTAGTCCCATCTACACTCCTTATAAAATTGATAATAATTGCAAGCACTAATTATTAGATCAAATTGTGATATAGACATGTGCTCAGGAACTATTGAGGCACATAAGACTCTTTTCTACTATTTAAATGGTTCCCAAATGCTGAGCTTTACTGTTTAATTCTTCTATATAATAGGGCTACTCAAATACAAGAGATGCTTACAATATCTAAATCACACCTGAATCACCTTTAAAGTCAGTTTTGCAAAGCTCAAGAACTAAGATGAGTGGATCTAATGTGTTTTGGCAAACATCTCTGTCTTGTCTACCTACAAAAGTCACTGCAATAGAAAGGGAGAAATTTTAGAAAACACAACAGCAAGAAATAACTGATTATTGATGTGGAATTAATTTTAGAATCAGCTATTTGTACTCAGATCATCAACTAGTTAGAACAAAGTTCAAAATCACCATTAATTAGGAGAAAAGGAATTAATGAAAGAAAATACTGCAAACAATTGCAACAACTTCAATTCATCCAAATTCTAATGAGCCATAATATTGAAAATTACTATAGTTCAGCCATTCACTTTTGTTCAACTCTTCATGACCCCATGGACCTAGTGAAGACACTGCAGTGGTTTATTGTTTCCTTCTCTAGTCCTCATTTTACAGTGGGGAACTGAGGCAAATAGGAAGTAAGTGACTTGCCCAGGGTCACACAGTTAATAAGTATCTGAGACCAGATTTGAACTTAGGTATTCTTGACTCCAGACACAGGACTATATCCATTGAATCTCCTAGCTGCCTCCTGTGTTGAAAATTGGGTGATGGAAAAAAACAAAGATATTGGCCTTGATTGTTTCCTTTTCCTATTCAATCAACATAAAACAGTTGTCACAACCAGGGGCCCAGAAGAGTCCAGACATTGCTTTATTCAGTAAATACTTTATGTCCTTGCCAAAGACAGATGCTGCCATGGATAACACTGTTTTATTTTATCATGTGAAAAATATTACAAAGGAGAATGGTGGAAGATTATGAGCATCACTGCTTTATGAAACAAAATTCAGTAGAGGCAAAAAAAAATCTACAGACATTTTGATGAGCCTCAAATAATCCACAATATCCCAAGTGCATACATGATGAAATTCTAAATGGCACCCAAAAAAGTGTAAAATAGAACATACTTGTCAATATTCCTACAATGAGCTGTTTTCATCATG
This sequence comes from Petaurus breviceps papuanus, assembly GCF_028583685.1. NCBI lineage: Eukaryota > Metazoa > Chordata > Mammalia > Diprotodontia > Petauridae > Petaurus > Petaurus breviceps. The sequence goes on along the minus strand of NW_027186304.1, from coordinate 44,352,981 downwards.
AGGATCAGAGAAACCACCACATTTGAACCCTAACAATTCAACGAAGACTTCAATAGAATTCCACATAGTACTTAGAGAGATATTAAGAAGACTGGTTGGGCCAGTTGAAACATATCCTGAAAAATATCCATGCAGTAGGCAAAATTATCTTGAAAATATTAAGGCATCATTTCTAAGGGGTTTTATGAAAAGATACACACACATATATACACATATATGTAAGTGTATACAGAGCAAGGGGAGAGGGGGAGAGAGAAGGAAGAAGGAAAGAGAAGGGAGAGAAGGGGGAGGAGAGAGGGGAAGAGAGAAAGGGGCAGAAAGAAGAAGAGAGAGACAGAGAGAGAGAGAGAGAGAGAGAGAGAGAGAGAGAGAGAGAGAGAGATAGAGAGAGAGAGAGAGAGAGAGAGAGAGAGAGAGAGAGAGAGAGAGAGAGAGAGAGAGAGAGAGAGAGAGAAAGAAATAGAGAGGCTTATTGATTGATTAATGATTTATTATAAAGTACTTACCTTGTGCCAGGAACAGTGCTAAGAAAGAAATAGAAAGAATGGGGTGGGGGGAGGGAAGAACACAGAAAAAAAAATCCCCAAAAGGTCCTAAAAGAACATTAATAAGTACTAATGCATATTGCTATATTGTGGTTTTTATAAAATGTTTATGAGAATTATCTATATAAATACCATTGTATCATATATAAAAATACAGTAAGGTAATAGACAGGGTTTTATAAATGATTCACCAAAACAGACCTCATGCTTACAGTAAGACAATTGGCAGAAAAATAGAAAGAAAACAAGTTACTGCTGCATTTATTGTTTGTTGTTTGCTTTTTAAAAAATCTTTCAACAAAACTTCTTTAACCATCTATTCCAACAAGTCTCACATGTATATGAATTCTTTGTAAAATCCTAAATATATCCAACCACATAAATAACTTTATTTTTATTAGCATTGAGCAAGACTTGAGTGAAACAAGATGCATGTTTACCCAAGTTATTAATTACTGCCATGTGAGATGCTGAGAAGGATCTTAGGAAAAAGGAGAGGGCTGCACAACATTTGAAAAACTGTTAAGAAATTGTCATGATTCCAGCATAAGGGTGATTTCTACTTCCTTCACTCCTATTGGTTAATCAGCTAATCAGTAGAATAAACTACATATTAAGAATTTTCCTGCACTTTATCTTGGTATACACACAAACCCTTAATCAATTTGAAAGGATCATAGGATGAAAGATTATGCCACATAGGAAATATCTTGTGACTAGTTAAGGTCAAGTCACATCTCTTGGACTACATATAAAAAGATTATTTAGACCAGTGTGAAGAAGAGAAAAGAAGGTCTCTACATTCAAAGGGAATTACTGGGAAAGAGGGAAGCACTCTGTCCTTCGCCTCCTCTTTATTTACCATGTAACTAAAGAAACTGGACAAGTAACAGCAAATACAAATGGGAAAAAAAGAGAGACATATCAAGTATAAACAGGTCTCCCCCCAAAAATGGAGAGGCTATCTTTCTGTTCTCCCACATTCTGTCTAGAAAGTAACAAATCTCAGGGATACTGTCCTGTGGGAACCAAAAGGATGCTCTGTCTCAGTCATAAAGGCTGTAAACATAGGGAAGCCTTCTCTGACTTTCTATTTATTTTCTTGATTTGGGGTGAAAGAGTATTCTGCAGTGGTTACGTCCAGGCAGTACCTTGTGAGTTAGAGAGATCCAGAGGTACCACTAGAGGTCTCAGCAGTGACTGGAGTTGATAGCAGAGTCTATCAGAACAAGCAGTAGCAGCCTTGGAGGCAATTGGGCAGAGAATCAAGGTCTGGAGAGATTTTAGGGTGGCAGTTGTAGAACCTAGCCCAGTAGAAGATCAATGCATACCAGGATCTAATCAAGTTATCCAACCAAGGTATAACATCCTTTGAGGAGGCAGTCCAATGGAATGATTCATCCACCAAAAATGTCATGTTCTGACATGATCTTCCTGAAGACTCCTAAAAGAAAGAAAATTACTTCCAGGCTCAGAAGCCAGGAAATGCCTTTTTTCCACATGTGTTCTCTATAAATGTGTTTCATTATGGTTGTATTTTAAATTTAAGTCTGGTATTGCTGGGAGCCTCTATATGCAAAGAGAGAGTGCCCCAGACACTGGAAGGGATTATTCATAACAAATATTTTAATGATGCCACCACAGTATACACTTACTATGCTTTACAATATCCTGAGGTAGTGACATAAGGTAGCAAATGCCAGATATGTTCAATTACTGCCATCACTTTCATCATCATGTCCCCTTAATTCCCAAAGGAATAGCCTAGGGCATTGTACCCAGCAGCCTTTGGGATGACAGATTATTCCCCTTTTCTAGAAAACCAGCCCTATACTTTCTAGCCCAGGCCCAGAAAGCAAACACTGGAGAAAAGGATCCACCTCCCTTATCACTATCAAGACAGATTGCTAACTAACTATAAGCCCAAGAATCCCAAGAGTTGCAACATCCTCCAGACCTCTAGTCCTGCTTCAAGCTCAGTCTCTATAGCCATCATACAGGGAAGCTACCCCTTTGAAGATGCAACTTGGCAATTGCTTCTGTGGGTGCTATAGGACAGCTTCCTCTGAAACTACAGTTGATGAATATTCTGAAAAGAAAGTTCTTGACATTAAAGTCCTTAACACCATCAAATTGTCCCTTATCAGAAATAAGTACTATTTTATCAGTAAAAATGAAATTTAGAAGATGCACTACCATTCTTGCCATTGCACATTAAGGACCTTGAGAATTTTCTATCTGAGTTGCAACTGAAACCTTCTACACATGTTGTTTTTCCAATTAGAATGGGGGCTCCTTGAGAGCATGCTTTTTTCTTTCACCTATAATAAGGACTTAATAATGCTTGTTCATTAATCCAGTCTTGCATGCATACATTCATTCATGAATGCATAAATACTTTTTCCAAAGGGAAATTTAAATCTGGCTAACTAGTGTCAATGAAAAATACAATGATGAGAGCTTGTGAGCAATAGTGCAAGAAAAGGAAAGAAGAAGTAGACAATTAAACTAACTGGAGACCCCAACTTGTTAATGCAACTACCCAGTTGGTAGTGGCCACAGAAGGATTGCTTCATCAACATAAATGCTTTCCTGGAAATGCTTATAAAGCTATGAATCTTGATCTACCATACTATGAAGTATTAAATTTGAAGGTGATTCAAAGGTAGACAGATGGTGGGCACAAGTGACATGTATAGTATTTCCTAGGATGACCTGTTCTAAAGAAGAGGTTTAAGGCAGTATCATCCAACTCAAATAGAAACAGATCCCTGTGGGGAAAATCACAAATTAGCATAATTCATGTTGTATTTTTATTTTATTAAACATTTTAATTACATTTTACATCTCAATTACATTTCAGTGCAAAGTTTGGGCTGTGCTCAGGAGTTTTACAGACTTCAGTTTGACTCCTTTGTATTAAAGAATATCAATAAGAAAATATAAAATTAGAAAAAGAAGAGAATTAGTCATGTGATAATAGCAAGGTATACCATGATCAATTAAAATGGGTACTCCACTGGCAATAACAAATAGAGGGTGGTCCATAAGAAAAAAATGCTATTTAAATACTGTGATTACCTTGGAGACCCTTTGGGTAGAGGAAGGGAAAGTGAAAGGGGAGGGGAGGGGAGGAGGAATGGGAGGGGGGAAGGAAGGAGGGAGAGGGAAGGGAAACAACAAGAAGAAGAACTAGAGGGAGCCCTCCAGTTCACTGGGGTGATCCTCTGGGGAAAATTTACTGAAAAACTGGGAAGTGCAGACAAAAAAATGACATAAGATAAGTGAGTTGCAGTCTGCACCAAGGTCAAGAGTACCCACATCAATAGGATCAGAGATACATTGAAATGCTGAAATGCAGGATGAAAAGTCATACTGATTATTTCAGAGAAATTTTAACTTAACACAAATAAGTGAATCTATCAAAATAACATCCATTAATGGGATATCTTTTTATACCAAATCTTAAAAATCAAAAAACACAGCCATCAGGATCAAAAAGAGTAAGCAGTCAGGCCTAGAAGCTCTAACTCATGAAATGACAGAAAGGCTTCCTTATATATTGCTTGTATATCAGTCTGAGCCATTGAGGAAGGAGAAGAGTAAGGAATGTCTAAAGAGGAGGAGCCAAAGAGATAGAAATTGAGAGCATAAACATTGTGTTTCTCTAATTTTCCTAACATCTCAGCACCAGAATACATCCATTCCACACATGCTACTTATCTGGAAAAAAAAAAAAAGGAAACTAGGCAAGACTGAGGGCCTATTCCCTCTGCAAACAGCTAAAATGCAAAGAGGTATCAAATGCTAATTTCAAAATTGCTCTATTAAATGTACAAGCAGGAAGACTGCCAGCAACCTCTACTCTTTATATAATTCTAATGTATCTTCTTCAACCTTCAGTTCCGGGTTCTCCCTCTGGAAGGAATATCTGATTGCTTCTAATCTACTTCATTATTTTATACAAGTTGTCTAACTGAGAGCCCTCTAGGGTAGGATAACACTTCCTCTATTGAATGAAGTACATGAGGTTTGTGAGTTATCTATCTCTCGATTCAGAGGCCTTTCTCAAAGACTTCTAGGTTTTTTATTACATTCCAGATGGTTGAGTACTTCAGAAGTTTGGTCATCCATATAAGTGAGTGTCTATGGATTTGAGAAATACAAATAAATAAAATTATTTAACAATCTGAGGCAGCATGGCACTGTGGATAGAATGCTTGCCTTTGACACATTACAGAAACTTAGAATCACAGATTTCAAGAGATAGATTGTGATCTAGTCTAACCAAGGAAGAGCAACTTACTACCTCAGCACTTGAGGCAAATGTAAAGAGTGTTAATTATAGAAAAGTCACTCATCTATATTGATAGAGCTATTTTCTTCACCAGGAGTTCCCTATAACAATGAAATCACAGGTATAAAAACTGAAGTTTTTCACATTTAATATTGCTATATAATAAAATCTATAAAATAATGTGAGATGAACAATTTTTTGAAGAAAAAATGGCTTAGGCTTGAATTTTTCTGCAATTATAAGAGTGTAACTTGAGAAATTAAAGTAGATGAGAATTAGTTTCATATTATCCATTTTAAAGAGAAATAAAATGAAGCATGAGCAATTAACTTGCTTGGCAATTAAATAGCAGATATAATGGTAAATTATATTTATCTTCCAGTAGCCTAGTTGATTAATAGGAGAATTAGAACCCCTTCTCCCAGTGAAAAGATTGCTTTTCTCATAGAAAAGTCATTTTTATGTGGTATATGTTTGCCATTGTCCCACTCTTATTTCCAACTATTCAAATATTGCTTCAAAAATTAACATGCCAAAATTGAAAAGAAAATAATTTAAAACAGCTAAAAACAATTCCAAAAGTGTAAAATCTATATTAAACATTAATATAAATGCAAAAGAATTGTATAAACCATTTACTAAATATAATGCAAAGTTGAATACATAATTAAAGAACAATCTCACCAATTTATTTGGGAGCATAAAAATACTCTGTGTTCCCTTCTTTTGAGAAGGCAACTTTAATAAAGCTATGTCCTTATATTTTCTTAGCTTGAAAGAAGCCAACCTTGTTACTTAATCCAACTATCTCTGCTAGCTATTGACCTATTGTAGTAAATCTTATTTAAAAAAAAAACATTGGTGGCTAAATTCCTTGAAAAGACTACATATTTAAATGTATCCATTTCTTCTCCATTTCATTCACTAGCTTCTATCCTCATTATTCCATTGAAACTGTCCTCTCCAAAATTACCAATGTTCCCTTAATTTCCAAATTTAATGGGCTTTTCTTTTTTATGGGGGAAGGGAGAGTGCAATCAAGAGACTTGCCCAGAGTCACACAGCTAGTAAACATCAAGTGTCTGATTTGAACTCAGGTCCTACTTGACTCTAGGGCCAGTGCTCTATCTACTACAACACCTAGCTGCCCCAAATTTAATGTGCTTTTCACATCCTTCATCCTTTGACATTTGACCACCATCCCCCCACCACCAGTCTCTGTCTTGGTTTCTTTTCTCTCCTACCTTTGTACTATTGCATTTAGTGATTTCATTAGCTCCTATAACTTTAATTATCACCACTATGAAAATGATTAGCATGCTTAAATATCTAGTCCTAGTCTCAAATCCTGAGCTGCAGTCTTATGTCACCAAACTATTTTTGGAAATCTGGATCTGGAATGCACCACAGGCATCTCAAACTCAGAACATCTTATTATGATCCCCACTTCCCCCCCCAAAAAAACTTCTGAACTTACCTGTCACTGTCCCTACTACTATGCACCACTCTCCTCCCAATCACCAAGTTCTCAACTTCAGTGGTGACCACCTCAGTCCCCCAGGCTCACTCACCTTCCATATCTAAACAATAGCCAAATCTTGTTGGCATCTTATATCTCTCATATCTCCCACCTGGTCCCTAGTCCCATCTCTAGCCCACAACCCTATTTCAGGCCCTCATGCCAATTACAGTAGCCTTCTAATTGGCTTCAAGTCTGCCACCATTCAACTCATGCTCCACAGAGTGTCAAGGTGATTTTCTTAAAGTGAAGGTTTAAACATTTCAATTCGAGAACTCAGACTCCATTGACTTTCTGTTACTTCTATAATCAAATACAAAATCCTTCATTTGAAACTCAAAATGCTTCAAAACTTTGACCTTTGTAAGTTTTCCCGTCTTTTTGACATACTAATAACCAACCAATCAACTAAGCTCCACATTCTCTACAATCCAGTCTTACTAGCCTCCTTGCTGCTCCTTCATCTCCTATCTCTATGCCTTCAGACTGACTGGCTGCCATTCCTGGAATATTCTATCTCCTCACATCAGCCTCTTTGATTCTTCTTGGATTCCTTGCATATTCACCTCAAATGCCTCTTCTACAAAAGGTATTTCCTGAGCCTCTCTACCACTAATTGCTAAAGCCTTCATTCTTTTTTTTTTTCCTTTTGGAGGGCAATTGGGGTTAAGTGACTTACCCAAAGTCATACAGCTAGTAAGTGTGTCAAGTGTCTGAGGCTGGATTTGAACTCAGGTACTCCTGACTCCAGGGCCAGTGTTCTATTCACTGTGCTACCTAGTCACCCCTAAAGCCTTCATTCTTTTGTTTGTTTGTTTTTTTCAAATACTTTATTGACTTCTGATTTACGTCATTCATTTCCACCAGATTTTGAGTTACAAATTTTCTCCCCATTTTTCCCCTACCCACTGGCCCAAAATAGCAGTCCCACAGGATATCCCCTCCTCCAATCTGCTCTCTCCCATATCTTCTCCCATACCCCCTTCAACTTTTCCAGTAGGGCATAGTGGATCTCTATGCCCCAGTGACTGTATATCTTATTTCCCAATTACATGTAAAATAATATGAATAATAGTATATGTATGTATATATATATACATATATTAATATATTTATTTAAACATTTGATTTTAAAACTTTGAATTCCAGATTCATTCCCTTCATTCCTTGTCACCCACCCTTACTGGGAAGATAAGCAGTTAAGTATAGGTTATACATGTGTAGCTAATGCAAAACATTAACATAGTAGATATATTGTAAAAGACTAACTCTATTTCCCTCCCTCTTATCCCACCTCCCACTTGTTCTATTGTCTACTTTGATCCTGTCTCTTTTCAAAAGTGGGTGCTTCCAACTTCCCTCCCCCCCCAGCCTGCTCTCCCTTCCATCATCCCCCCATCCCCTTCACCCCCACTCTCCTGTAGGGTGAGATACACCATTTAGTGTGTATTTCATTCCCTCCCTGAGCCAAATTCAATGTGAATAAGGTTGACCCATTCCCTTTTGCCTTCCTATTCTTCCCCTCCATTGTAGCCATTTTCCCTTGCCTCTTCTATATGAGATATTTTACCCCATTTTGTTTCTCCCCATCTCCTCTCATTATATGCCTTTCTTACCTCTTAATGTCACCTTTTAAGTATCATCCCTTCCTATTAAATTGGTCCTGTGCCCTCTATCTATGTATACCTGTAAACATATATACACACATACACATATGTATTCATACACCAATATACCCTCTGATACACACACCCACACACACACACACACACACACACATAGTTCTATTCCCTCCAACTATTTTCATACTGAGAAAAGTTCCATCAGGTACAATTATCATTTTTCTGTGTAGAAATGTTAATAGTTAAACTTTGATAATTTCCTTATGATTTCTTTTCCCTGTTTACCTTGTCATGCTTCTCTTGTTTCTTGTATTTAAATGTCAAATTTTCTATTAAGCTCTGGTTTTTTCATCAAGAATGCTAGAAAGTCCTCTATTCCACTGAATGAACATATTTTCCCCTGAAACATGATACTCAGTTTTGCTGTGTAGGTGATTCTTGGTTTTAATCCCAGCTCCTTTGCCCTGTGGAATATCATATTCCAAGCCCTTCGATCCCTCAGTGTAGAAGCTCCAAGATCCTGAGTTATCCTGATTGTGTTTCCACAATTTTGAAATTATTTCTTCCTGGCTGCTTGTAATGTTCTCTCCTTGATCTGGGAATTTTGGAACCTGGCTATAATATTCCTAGTAGTTTTCTTTTTGGGATATTTTTCAGGGGATGATTGGTGAATTTTTTCAATCCCTCTTTTGCCCTCTGGTTCTAAAACATCAGGGCAGTTTTCCTTGAGAATTTCTTGTAGGATGATTTCTAGGTTTTTTCTTTGATCGTGGCTTTCAGATAGTTCAATAATTTTTAAATTATCTCTTCTGGACCTATTTTCCAAGTCATTGTATTTTTCCAGTGAGATATTTCACATTGCCTTCTATTCTTTCATTTGTTTGGATCTGTTTAACAGCATCTTTATTTCTCATAAAGTCATTAGCTTCCATTTGCTCCAATCTAATTCTGAAGTAATGATTCTCCTCAGTGAGCTTTCGAGATTCTTTTTCTACCTGGCAAATTTGGCTTTTTAAGGCATTCTTTTCCTCATTGCCTTTTTGAGCCTCTTTTGCCATTTGAGTTAGTCTGTTTTTTAAGGTGTTATTTTCCTCAGTCAGGCTGGTGACTCTCATTTCATACTCTTGCATCATTCTCATTTCTCTTCCCAATTTTCCTCCACTTCTCTTATCTGCTTCTTAAGGTCCTCTTTGGCCTATAACCAGCTCCTATTTTCCTTTGCTTTTGGTGCAGGAGTTCTGACTCCACTTTCTTCTTCATGTTCCATGCTTTCATCCTTTTTGTCCCCAAAATAGAGGTCTAATGTTGGATTCTTCTGTTTGCTTTGCTTCCTTTGCCTGATCATTTCACCACTTAGTCACTTGACCCCTGGGCTTTTTGCCACAGTAGAACTCTGCCACCAGACAGGGAAGCTTTGTCCCAAATGCTGGGGTTTTCTCAGCTGCTGGAGGTATTAGTTGGGCACCCTCTCTGAAGCCTCCACACGCTCTGGCAAGCTGGTCACACACCCCAGGACCTCCACCCTAGACCGCAATCCAGATCCAAACAGGTTAAAGCAAGAGCGATAACCCCTCAGACTGGTCGCTTGGTCCTCCTTCACTCTGTAGACCAGGAGCTGAAGCTTCCATGTGGCTGTACTGCAGCCCTCAGTGGATTCTCATCCCCAGGGCAAAAGTAGACACTCTCCCAACTACTGGGTCCCAAAGTCCACACAGCACTGACCTCTCATTTTGTCTTTAGCATCTATGTATTGATAATTCTGTATCTCCACAGCTGCTGGTTATCTGGAGTCCCTCCAGCTGGTGGTTGGTCAGGCCCACCCTTGGGCTAAAACCTGGGCTCCCGTGTAGCTGGGCTCGGCTCCCAGAGCTCTGCACTGGCCAATTCCTGCCGGGCTGTTCTCAGCGGGAGGTTAGCTTCTCTGTGTCATTTTGTGGGTTCTGTAGCTCCAAAGTTTGTTCAGAGTCCCCTTTTACATAGATTGGGGAAGGTGGGAGCCAGAGCTGCTCTGATGGTCCTATTTCTAGCCTTCATTCTTAAGGGTGTCTTATCTCCCCTTGAGAATGTAATCTCATTGAAGGGAGGGACTGTTTTTTTTATTATTATTTTTAATCCCATTTCTTAACATGGTGAAAGATGTAAAACAAACATGTAATAAATGTTTATTGTGGCTATTCTTATGATTGTTGTTGGTAGAGAGCTTTTAAGAAGAACATCGAGTCTGTGTAACAAGTCTGTAATCTTGCCAATCTAAATCATGCCCCTCTTAATATAATTCAATATAGCTTCATACTAAATGTTGTAGTATATATCACAGAATATTGGACGCTCTGTAAAATTAAACAGAAATGGAAATTTCTACCAATACCTAAACTTAAAAGTGAGTGGGACTGAAACTTCAAGGAATTGGAGAAGGCTTGGGGTACAAAGTACAAACATATGCAATGACTTTGAAACCAAACCCAGTATACAATTAATGCCACAAGATTCTGAAATGACATCATTTTCCTAGGGTTGCCAAATTCTGGAAAGGCTTAGGAAGACCTCTCTAGTATGATAGTGAGTTTGGAGATGACAGAGAATCTTTGGACTTGCCTGTTTACAGATACTTAGGAGAGCTCAATTATACTTAGGGTTTCTTGGCCTTAAATGGGGGCCTTAAAGAAGATACTTCTGCCTAAGTATGTGGGCAACAAGGGAGGCAGACAGATAAGAGTGAGATACAAGTGAATAAGCATATGATTAGGAGAACAAGAGTATCGAAAATGTCATGAAGCAGGGGTTGCCTGGAGCTCTGATCAGTTTAGACCATAAGTTGTGGCAGCTGGTAAAAGTGAAGTACATTCATCATCTTCTTCCTTCCCTTTAATTTTCCCAGAGTTCAGTGCTGAGAAAATGTCTATTCAGAATATAATTCTCAATCTCTTTTTTCAACAGTCACACCACAGACTGGCTGAGAATGGGTAAAGAAGAAGAAAGAGGAAATCTCAGTTGTGAGTCCACTCCCAGCTTTCTATGCTTTACCTGAATGTCAATCTGCATTGTTTTGTTACTTAATATGGTTAATAAATTACAAACCAATATAATGATTATTTTTCTAAATGTATAATTACATAATTCAAGATAATAGAAGTCAAGCTAGCTCATTGGAGAAAAAAATATTCCTGGTTTTATTCTGTGGCTGGAGATAAGCCAATTAAAGAGTTTCTGCAATTTTAAAAATTTACTAAAAATATTTTAGACTATATCCAATATGCTGTCTTTGATCTAGGAAGGGAAGATTTAATAATGGAACAAGTCAGTAGAAGAGATTTAGGGGATTGGTATGATTGTCTGTGAATGTATTGTATGAATAGGTGAAAGTTTCACATTAGCCATTTTCTTTCTTTCTTCATTTTTTTTTTGTGGTATGGAAAATATCTACCTTCCTCCTACCTTGTCAGTCCTTGATCTCTGACACAAAATAACAAATTCATATGGAAGTGATACGTGTGTCATGGTGAGTATAGGCATTTGCCAGACACAGTTTTCTTATAGATCCTGTGGCCTTTTATCATTGTAAAATAACTCACTCATGCCTTGTAGTCTTTTTACTAGTCATATTAATATAATCAAATTCAATACCCTCATTGTACAGATATGGAATTTGAGGCCCAGAGAAATTAAGTAGTTTGACCAAGGTAAAAAATGCCAAATTCATAAAATGAACCTATACATATACATGTATGAATATGTGTATCTGTGTATGTCATATATAAACATACATGTATATATGATATTCATACATAATTATGCATAATTAAAACACTACTGCCTTGGCCTTAATGATTTGAGGTCCCTGTCCTATTTAAGGACAAGTAAGAAGATTTTGTGTTCAGAGGATTCGAATTGGAGCCAAGAATGCCAGATTCAAATTCTGCCTCAGATATTTATTATCTATGTGATTCTGAGAAAGCCAATGAACCTTTCTAAATTTGTTTCCTCTGTAAAATGTGAATTTAAAAAATAGTAACCACTTCACAGAGTTGCTGTGAATAACAAATAATATAAATATCAAGTGGTTTACAAACCTTAAAGCACTATGTAAACATGAACTATAATTATTCTCATGGTAGAGAGAAGAGAATGTACACTTGACTTACAATTAATATATATATATATACACACATATATACACATACATACATGCATACATAAATTAACCTGCAAACAGCCTCCCTAACATCACTAAGCAAAATTGATGGCTTTATCATCCCCTTTGATGTATAGTTCTCAGAGGACTTGCTGCTGTTTTGATACTTCTTTTTCTCTTCAAGTAATACAATTTTAACATTCTTTCAAATCTGTATGAATTCTTAGAGTAGGCAGCTTTCCCTAGATTCATTGCTTCCTTAAAATGTCTAACACTTCAAACTTATATTTGAGAAGGTGCAATATTGCTACAACTTCAAACTAAGTCCCCCCACCCCAGTGTAATTGAATGTAACATTATAACTTTACAGTCAAATGGTACCCTCTACCCCTCACAACTGATTTTGGATGAGAAAACAATAGTAACATGTATAAAGTCTTAATAAGATCTCTCTAGCCATTCTGAATACTTCCCAGTTATAAACAAACAGGTTATGTCACTTGGATTCCTATATTCATTCATTCAATATTGTACTAGTATGTACTATGTACAAGTATTCATTACACACATTTTCCAAAATATCACCATGGAAATAATTGCAATTTACAGCCAACATCTGTTTCAGAGGAGGAAGAAAGAGAAAAATTTTATGAAGAACTTGATAAAATCCTCCAAATTAAATCAATATATGCAATGCTCATTAATGAGTTAAGTCCAAGGAGGTCATGGGAGAAAATTGTGTGTGTGTGTGTGTGTGTGTGTGTCTGCACAGTCATGTTCATGAAAATACAGTTAAGCAGTAAAAATGAAAGAGGTCAAGAGTTTTCCAGATATATAGAATTCATATAGTATAAATACCTTTTTGAAAAAACAAGCAGCATAGTGGACCAAATTAAGCCAACAACAAAATGGCAAAACCATGGTGTTTTATTGAATGAATATGGTGAGAATGAAGCTCCTTTTTACAAAGTCAGCCTGGGGGACAGATGTGAAGTGTAATGGTTTTGGGATTTGAAGATCTTCTATGCCCCTTGAACTTGCTAACAAAGTGGGAAGTGGTGGGGCAAGAGGAAGCAGGAGTCAAGCTAGAGTGTGTGAGGTGACTGGAAGCATGGCAGGGGTGGAATGAACTCCTTTTTTTTGAGACAGTCAGAATTTTTGCTAAGGACTCCTGCTGAGGACTACCAGGGACGGGAACTGCAGGGGGCTGGAGCTGCTAGGAATGAGCTGTGTGGACACCGAGCAGTTGCTGTGAATGAAGAGAGGAGGACCGTTGCCTGAGGTAGCCTGTTCTGTTTTGAAGGCTTGAGAATGTGGGTGTTTACTGCATTAACTATGTGTACCAGCTCTATAGCTACTGTGATGTCTTTGACTTTCTGGTTTTGGGACTCCGTTTTCTGGTATTTGAATAAATGTTCTAGCTTTATCCCCCATGTAGAGAGCCTGGTATATTTTGTGATTAAAAACCATATCAGCATATTTATAGTTACCATAGGCATTGCCAATATTGCATTGTTGTTACATGAGGAGAAAAACTTATCTCATTAGACCTAGTATTGGCAAAAATGACGAGGGAGAGTTCTGTGGACTGACAGTTCACAATCTTCATACAATCTATGCTTTCTCACTCTCCCTCACTTCTGCTAAGCAATTAGCTGCCAAATCTTGTTTTTTTTTCTAGTTTCACAGCGCTTTTTTGCATAGATCTCCTTCTCTACACCTACACAGCCACTACTGAGTTCCTTTTGTTCAATAACACAACTAGTAAAAGCTATAACTAGCAACCAAATTCATAACTTTTGATTCTAAATTTAATACTATGACTCACAGAATCTCAAAATGGGAAAACACTTCAGAGACAATCTAATTCAACCCATATTTGAACAAGAATTCTCTTGATAACATCCTTGAGCAACGGTTATGGAACTTCCACTTGTTGATCCTCCAGTAACAGGGAAATTATTACCACCTAAGGCAATGCATTATATTTCCAGATAAAAAGAGTGAGGGGGTGGAGGGTGAGAAAGGGTTCCTTATGAATGAGGTTTAGTTGATCCTAGAGGTCCCCAAGATGGGGACCTAAATTCATTGCTTCACCAAAACTATCCATCCCAGTGTACATAGTTCCATCCCCCCCCCCCCGACCACCTGCAGTCATACAGAAATAAAGGGATGTTCTCTCAGGGGCAGGAATATGGCAGAAGGCTGTTCCTGATTCTCAGTCCAGTTCCCAGCCTGGAGCCCAGGTTAAAAGGTAGGTCTATCTTAATACTTCAAAAGCATGACAGGGATTCATTAGTTCACTTCATAGTCATGAAAACCAATGATTAGAGAAGTGAAGAAAATTATTCCGACTAACCTGGTGAATCCAAAATAAACTGAGGAAAAAGTACCTATTATTCATGACAACCATTTCAAGGTTCCTACCTTCATAAACATATAGAATCATGATGATTTGGGATTCAAGGTCCCTGGGAAATTCCTGTTAATAGATAAAAATTTCTCAGGATACTCAAGGTTTTCTTTTTTATCTGGGAACCATCTACCTTCTTCTTGCCCAATCAACCTTGAACCTCTGACCCACTCTCTTCTGAGCATGGTAGTGATGTATGTGTACTGTAGTAAGCCCACATCTTTTTCTAGCTTATAGATGATTCGGGGTTAAGTCCACTTCCTCCACTTTGAAAGCAGATGGTCTTTTATCACACTTTAAAAGAGCACCTATTCACTCATGACTTTAAGTTCCTACTCAATGGCCCTGTAAATTCATCTAATCCAATGTACATGGAGATCCAGAGAATGATGTTGGAAAAGGGAGTCAAATGTAGCATGTACTGTTCATAACTTACACCTAGATTTTCTGATTTTAAATCCAGCTCCCTAGTTATTAAACCACACTCATGAAATTATCTCGCTAGTGAACTAACTTGGTTTTTTAGTGAAACTATCTTGGACATGAATGTGGGCTCAGGTTTGACTTAAAAAGCTTAATTCCCAGGGCCCAAATGATTTATGTCCTTGAGATAACCATCTGTTGGGCTTAAGGTGCCTACCAGAAGAGTAAAAGTTGTGTTCATAATCTATTCACCTGGCCACCACCCTAATTCAATACTTCTAACCATTCACCTAGAGTACTAGATTAGCCTCCTAACTAGTATCCCTGACTCCAGAGAGGAAATCTCTACCTGCTCTAGTCCATCTTCTGTGTAGCTTCTAAATTGGTATTCCTAAAAGGATATGGTCTGACCATATCACTTCCTTAACTGAGAAGCTTAGAATGATTTTGCAATACTTCCATTTCTCTACTCCATGCTCCAAACTGGTTTATTTCTCTGAACATGACATTCTATCTCTCCCACCTTTGCGTATTTGGACAGATTTTCTGTTTTCTCGTGCATGGAGTGCTCTCCGTAGTTCTTCCATCTCTGAGAATTTCAAGCTTTATTCAAGGATTAACTCAAATATTACCTTCTACATTTCCTCATCTCCCCACCAAATGTTATTACTTAATCCCCCCAAGTTATTTCATATTTACTATGTCTATTTTTATATTTATTCATCTATGTACATCACCATCTTACATTCCATAGATGTGTCAAATGAGATTTTGTTAATGAAGTCAGAAAAATAAATCATTCCAACAAAGGGGGATGGGCAGAAGAAAGGACCTCTGATTCCCTAAACAAGTAGTTCTCCCAACTATTTTCTCCCAATGAAATGTAAATCCTTTGAAGACACATTTTTTTTAAATCCTCGGTGCCTAGCAGAGTACTTAGAAAATTGCTGTCATTCACTAAGGCAATGGTGAAGTTGGGAATTGATCCAAACATTCTGGAGAGCAATTTGGAACTGTGTCCAAAGGGCCATAAAAATGAGCATTTGCTTTGACCCAGCAATGCCACTTCTCAGACTATATTCCAAAGAGATAATAAAAATGAGAAAAGGACCCACAAATACAAAAATATTTGTAGCATCTCATTTTGTAGTGGCCAAGAATTGGACATTGAGAAGGTGCCCATCAATTGGGGAATGGCCAAACAAGTTGTGGTGTATGAATGTGATGGAATACTATTGTGCTATAAGAAATAAGCAGACCAGAAAAATCTGGAAAGTCTTATGTGAACTGATGTTTAGTGAAATGAGCAGAAACAAGAGAACACTGTACACAGTAACAGCCACATTGTAGAATGACTAACTTTGATAGATTTAGCTCTTCTCAGCAATGTAAGGGTTTAAGACAACTCCAAAAGACTCAGGATGGAAAATGCTGTCCATATCCAGAGAAAGAACTATGGAGTCTGAATGCAGATCAAAGCATACTGCTTCCTCTTTTTTGTTTTGTTTTGTTTCTCTTTCTTGTGTTTTCTCCCATTCATTGTGATTCTTTACAACATGACTAATGTGAAAATATGTTTAATAGGAATGTATATGTAGAGCCTTTATCAAATTGCATGCCATTTTAGGAATGGGGGAGAGAAAGAGGCAGAGAAAATGTAAAACACAAAAGCTTATGGAAGTGAATGTTGAAAACTAAAACTAAATAATTTAATGGAAAAAAGGAAAATTGTTGTTGTTCTTAAGTCATGTCCAAGTCTTTGTGACCCCATGGACCTGAGTGTCCATGGGGTTTTCTTGGCAAATACTGGAGTGGTTTGCCATTTCCTTCTCCAGTGGATTAAGGTAAGCAGAGGTTAAGTGACTTGCCCAGGGTCACAAAACTAGGAAGTGTTTGCAGTCACATTTGAACTCAGTTCTTCTTGACTCCAGGCCCAGCTCTCTATCTTTCTACTGAACCACCTAGCTGCATCCTACTTGATGCAGAGTAGGTATTTGATAAATGCTTGTTTCCTTCTTTCTTTTTTTTAATAGGATTTTTTTTGCTTTTTTTTTTAGAGGTCAATTGGGGTTAAGTAACTTGCCCAAGGTTACACAGCAAGTTTTTTTTTTTTTTTATGTGTGTGGGTGTTAAGTGTCTGAGGCTGGAACCACTAGGGTAGTCCTGACTCTGGGGCGGGCGCTTTACTCACTGCGCCACTTACCTGCCCCCTTCTTTCTTTTTTTATAATCAAATGCTTTATTAACTTCTGATTTACATCATTCATTTCCACCAGATTTTGAATTGCAAATTTTCTCCCTGTTTTTCCCCTATCCACCACCCCAAAATAGCGATCCCACTGGATATCCCCTCTTCTAATCTTCTCTCTCCCTTATTTTTCCTATGCCCCTTCAATTTTCCAATAGGGCACAGTGGATCTCTATGCCCCAGTGCCTATGTATCTTATTTCCCAGTTAAATGTAAAATAGTATTAATAATAGTATATATATATATATAAACATTTGGTTTTAAAATTTTGAATTCCAAATTCATTCCCTTCCTCCCTTGTCTCCCACCCTTACTGGGAAAAAAGCAATTCAGTATAAGTTGTACATGTGTAGCTATGCAAAACATTTCCATAGTGGATATATGGTAAAAGACTGACTATATTTCCCTCCCTCCTATACCACCTCTCATTTGTTCTATTCTCTACTTTGATCCTTTCCCTTTTCAAAAGTGGGTGCTTCCAACTCCCCTCCCTCCCCCCAGCCTGGCTTCCCTTCCATCATCCTCCCTCTCATCCCCTTCCCCCCTACCCTCCTGTAGGGTGAGATACCCTATTTAGTGTGCATGTCATTCCCTCCCTAAGCCAAATTCAATGAGAATAAGGTTGACCCATTCCCTTTTGCCATCCTATTCTTCCCCTCTATTGTAACCATTTTCCCTTGCTTCTTCTATATGAGATAATTTACCCCATTCTGTCTCTCCCCATCTCCTCTCATTGTATTCCACTCTCACCTCTTAATTTCACCTTTTAAGTATCATCCCTCCCTATTAAATTGGTCCTGTGCCCTCTATGTATACCTGTAAACATATATACAGGTATTCACATATGTATTCATATGCCCATATACCCTCCTATAAAGACATATATATGTATGGATACACATACATACATAACATACATACATACATACATACATATATATATATATATATACACACACATATATTCCCTGCAACTATTCTCATACTGAGAAGAGTTTTATAAGTTACAATTATCATTTTTCCATTTAGGAATGTAAATAGTTCAACTTTGACAAGTTCTTTATGGTTTCTTTTCCCTGTTTACCTTCTCATGCTTCTTTTGCTTCTTGTATCTGAATATCAATTTTTCTATTCAACCATGTTTGTTTGTTTTTTCATCAAGAATGCTTGAAAATCCTCTATTCCACTGAATGAACATATTTTCCCCTGAAACATGATACTCAGTTTTGCTGGGTAGGTGATTCTTGGTTTTAATCCTAGCTCCTTTACCCTCCAGAATATCATATTCTAGGCCCTTCAATCCCTCAGTGTAGAAGCTGCCAGATCCTGGGTTATCCTGATTGTGCTTCCACAATATTGAAATTGTTTCTTCCTGGCTGCTTGTAATGTTCTCTCCTTGATCTGGGAATTTCGGAACCTGGCTATAA
Organism: Petaurus breviceps papuanus; assembly: GCF_028583685.1. Lineage (NCBI taxonomy): Eukaryota > Metazoa > Chordata > Mammalia > Diprotodontia > Petauridae > Petaurus > Petaurus breviceps. The sequence goes on along the minus strand of NW_027186304.1, from coordinate 44,334,356 downwards.
TATTCCTAGGAGTTTTATTTTGGGGATTTTTTTTCAGGAGGTGATCGGTGGATTCTTTCAATCTTTATTTTGCCCTCTGGTTCTAAAAAATTAGGGCAGTTTTTTTTGAGAACTTCCTGGAGGATGATTTCTAGGTTCTTTTTTTGATCATGGCTTTCAGGTAGTTCAATAATTTTTAAATTATCTCTCCTGGAACTATTTTCCATGTCAGTGGTTTTCCCAATGAGATATTTCACATTGCCTTCTATTTTTTCATTTGTTTGGATCTGTTTAATAGTATCTTGATTTCTCATAAAGTCACTAGCTTCCTTTTGCTCCAATGCTCTGTTTGTTTTGCTTCCTTTGCCTGCTCATGTTTCCACTCAATTACTTGACTTTTGGGCTTTTTGCCACAGTAGGACTCTGCCACCAGACAGGGGAGCTTTGTCCCAAATGCTGGGGTTTCTCAGCTCCTGAAGGTATTAGTTGCGTGCCCTCTCTGAAGCCTCCACATTCTCTGGCAAGTTTTTGCACACCTCAGGACCTCCACCCTAGACCACAATCCAGTTCCAAGCAGGTTAAAGCAAGAGCAATTACCCCTCAGACTGGGCGCTTGGTCCCCCTATAGTCTGCAGGCCAGGAGCTGAAACAGTCACGTGGCTATGACTGTAGGGCCATGGTGCCTCATCTGCTTCTTGTCCTGTGGGCAAAAGCTGACCACACTCCCAACTACTGGATCCCCAAGTCCACACTGCACTGACCTCTCACTTTGTTCTTAGCATCTCTGTGTTGCCAATTCTGGAAACCACCACAGCTGCTGGTGATCTGAAGTCCCTCCAGTTGGCAGCTGGTCAGACCTGCCCTGAGTCTAAAACCTCCAGCTCGCAGGGGGCTGGGGTCATCTCCCAGAGTGCTGCACTGGCCAATATCTGCTGACCTGCTGGGCTGTCTTCAGTGGGAGGTTAGCTTCTCTGTGTCATTTTGTGGGTTCTGTAGCTCCAAAGTTTCTTCAAAGTCACCTTTTACATGAATTGGGGGAGGTGAAAGCCAGAGCCCCCTGGGGAAGTCCTGTATCTGCTCCACCATCTTGACTCTGCCCCCTGTTTCCTTCTTTCTTTAAAGAAACTTTAAAAAAAAATGCAATTGAACTTTAAAAAAAGGTCATCAATCTTACAGAATTTAGAATCTAGCTAGAGAGATATGATACACAAATACCTATAGTACCAAAAATATATACGTATTTACTTGTCAGCTTCAATTTGAGTTGTGGAAAAATAAATCTATGCTTCTGCTCTCCTATTGCTCTTGTTCAGTCATTTCTCACTCATGAATGACCCTTCATGACCTCACTTGGGGTTTTCTTTGCAAAGATCCTGGAGTGGCTTGCCATTTCCTTCTCCAACTCATTTTATAGATGAGGAAACAGAGGCAAACAAGGTTAAGTGACTTGCTCAGGGTCCTATAGCTAGTGAGTTGCTGAGGCCAGATCTGAACTCAGGTCTTCCCAATTCCAGGCCCACTGACCTATCCACTGAGCCACCTAGATGATTCCTGGGCAAATAGCACACTGTTAATAAATTCTCTTTGAACTAAGGAAATATAGTCCACCTTTCCTGAGAAAGTGGGAGGTATGAAGAACCTATAAAGATAAGGGAAAAGGAAAGTTATATCCTAAGATTTATATCTGAGATTCTTATATTGTTAACACTTCTAGTAATAAAATTTATGGCTGACAAATTTCTACCATCATGTAATCCCCTCATAATTATAAGAGGTATCACTTTCAGCACTTAGCACGGTGCCTTAATGAATGTTTATTGACTGCTATTGACTGTAGCAAATTGGCATGTGGTGTCCACACCACTCTGGCCAGTATAGGTACAACCAAATTTGCTTCACTCATTTCCTTTTGAGTTTTTTTTTCTTTTGCTACACACAACTGAAGAATTGTACACTGCCTGTTTGTCATTTTTCAGGGGTGGGGGAGTGAGGGATAGTTATATTTTTGTTCGGACCAACTGTCTTCTTTGAGAAAAAGAAGAATCCTTACCAGAGACCCTACCCAAACTTATTTCTAAGCCTTACTCCCTCACAAAAAAAATATGTTCTTTTGCCTCTATAAAAATCTTAAAAGCAAACCTCGTTTTTTCTTTGCAGAGCAGTAGACATTGATTATGTGACATCACTCTATCACTGACAATTCTATTATATAAAGTGACTGAGACAGATAGAATCACTTCATCTGATAGATGCGGGCACAGTAGAATGATAGCTGCTGCTCACTTATGGGCATTTCATATTCTTATTGGCTTAGATAAGACCTCCTCTGCACTTTACCCAATCAGAGGTCCTCTTAACTCTAAAAGGAGCATTAAAAAAATACCTGAACTGTACATTTTAAAAGCTACTCATTCTAAGGGACTGATGGTTTCTTCACCACCACCACCACCCCCTTAGTTTGAATGATTATTCATTTGGTTTCACTAACAAGACCCATTTGATGCATCTCTAGAATGTAAGATGGTGATTTTCTTTCATATTCCTTTCTCTGGTTGTAGAGATAGCTCGAGGTAGAATATCCTAGTGCCTGAACTATTCTTTTGGAAGTGACATTAATTCTTTCAAAGCACAAAGCTATTCAGAAATGGAAAATCTATCATCTATCAGTCTCAATGCTATTTCAGTGTTCTAGTTTTCTGGTTACATATAGTAGTTTTTTCTTCCTTTTCTCCTCAAAATTACATAAAATTACAATTTTACTCAAATGGACAGAAATAAACATAATTTTCTGTTTCTATAATGACTCATCTAAGGGTTTCCAAGTACTAAACATTATTATAATTGTAAGTTCATTTGTAACTCAGTAATTGAAGGGTTAGTTATATATAAACAGATATAGTTAAGAACACTTTTGAGCTGTTTCTATACATTCTTCCTTAGATTATTAGCTACTCAAGGAAAGCTCATCTCCATTATATGAAACATTTCCAGGGCTTAAACCAATAAAAAGGGTGTCCATATGCATGCAAAATGCACATCCATGTATATGTGTATACATCTGTATATGTAGGCATGTATGTATATATTTATATGCATGCATGTAGGTGTGAATACATGCATGCAACACATCTATACATGTAGCTACACACATACATGAGATACACGTGTGCGCACATACATATGTTCATATATTGTGCTGCAGCATGCACTTACCATACACATATATACTGCACCATGTGCATACACACATGTGTGCACGTGTGTGAATTATACACATATATCATGTGTGTGCGTGTACATGAATGTTAGGAAGGGAATTTGAAACAAAGTCCTCTGACTGCAAAGCATATATTCTTCATTGTATTGTACTGTCTGCTTCATGCATTTGTAGCATTTGTTCCTTCTAATAATGTAGATTGCATTCTGTCCAACCTTGCAGCATTTGTACATGTTCTTCTCTACATTTCTACATCCTCTCCAGAGACCCATCTGACTCCCTGAGACCTTCTTCTGAAAGATGTCTCCTCTCTGAACGGATATCAATGGAGAGCTTAGGTTGTTCACTGATTATCCCTTGCTTTCTCTATATGCTTAGACCACCCCAATAACATATTTTTGCGCCATATTTTCTTTATAATTCTGTGGTAATGTGTTACAAGCTACTCAGGCCTAGAATGCTCCTCTCTTTTGACCTTTAACTGACATGCAGCTTAATTTTTTTTAGATTGTTCTATCCTATACATTAAGGCCATTAAGCATCATTCAAAGAATAACTGACCTTTGTTTTTAGAAACACCTTGCAGTCACTAAAAGCATCGAAGGCAGCCCAGTCTGTTCTTTTAATTGTCCAATTTTAGGTCTAGTTCATGTCCATCTGTGATGTTTGTGCAAGATATATATGCTGCTAGACCAAATCTATGGATTGTTTATCCCATTATATGGGAAAAATTAATATCCCTATTGTGTTATTAACTTTCTTCAGTGAGAGACATTTCAAGAGGAGAAGAAAAAAATGCCTATGTGGTAAGACAACGGATAATAGAAAATTAGCTCAATCTAAAAATAATGAAGAAAATTCAAATCCCAACATTGTCTTTTTTTTGTATGTGCAATCTCTATGATCCTTAGTTGCCTCCTCTGAAAAATGAAGGTGTTGAAATTAATGACTCCTAAGATCACTTTCAGCTCTAAATTGTTGATCTTAAGTTCCTTTCCAGATATAAATTCTTTCTTTCTAGGGATTTCAATGAAAGATTTGAAAAAATAACAAAATTTGAGAGCTGGGAGAGACCTCAAAGCATCTTTTTGAAAAATAAATCCTATACAAATTCCCCAAGCAATGGTCATGATACCTTGATATTCGCAGGACAAGAAACACCTATAATATATCTATATTACAAAGAAATGGAAAATTGCATTTCATTGACAAAAATTCTGCATGGGAAGTCACCATCAGGAAGGATGAGATGGTAAATAATTAAATTTTTAAAAAGCAAAAGAAAACAAATCCAATGAATAAAAGAAGGAAATGGGAGTAATCTGAAGAAATATCAGCATAGCATACAAAACTGACCACCCAGAGAAGACAGCAGAATAAAAGACATTTACAGAAGATGGAAAGTGTGCCAGATAAGAGATGATAAATGCAAAAGCTTTGTAGACTTGTATAAAAATAGCATCCGGAGTGCTAAAGCTCAGGATGAACTGAGGCTGGGAAGAGAAACAAAGGAATGAAAAAAAACAATGAAATTGTTCTTGCTGTTTCCTTCATTTTGTTTTGTTTTTACCTATACTGGGGGAAAGAAAATAACAGAAGGCTTAGAACTTCAGTTTGGGATGGACGGGATGATAAAAACTGACAAAAGGAAAAAGGCCCAATTCTAAATTTATTTCTCTTTTCTTTGCAGAGAATAACCTTTGCATTCAAAATGATAAAGGAAAAATGGCTAACGGGGAATTGATACCCAAGATAAGCTGAGATAGTAAGATAGCATTGTCCTTGATGAATTCAATCATCTGGTCCAAATGAATGACATCCCTAGGTGGTGTGGATAATCAAAGAGAAGAATGAAAAAATGTCCTCATTTTCAGGGAAAAAAATATAAAGAGAAATATCTTCAAATTAAAGACCAATGCACTTAACTTCAATTCCTGGGAAAATTCTAGGTCAGTTCATTAAAGAGAGAATTAATGAATCCATAGAAGAAGTAGTAATTGATTTAAGAGTCTGTATGGCTTATCATGGGTAGGTCATAACTTTTGCTATTATTGTTCATTCCTTTCAGTTATATCTGATTCTATGACGCCTCATTTGGGATTTTCTTTGCAAAACTACTGGAGTGGTTTGCTATGCTGTTCTCCAGCTCACTTTACAGATGAGGAAACTGAGCAAATAGGGACAATTGACTTGCCCAGGGTCATAAAGATACTCATTGTCTGAGACCAGATTTGAATTTAGGTCTTCCTGACTCCAGAACTGGTATTCTGTCCACCATGTTACTTAGCTACCCCTGGTCATGCCTAATTAATCTAATTTCCTTTTATTTTTTACAGAACTAGTAAACTTGTTTATCAAGGAACACTATGTGCATAATTTACATAGATTTTAGCAAGTCAGTGGATAAAGATGGAGAGGTACTCACTGGACCATACCATAAAATTAGATGGATTCAAAACTATTTGAATGACTGGAGTTAAAGAGTAGTTCAATGTCAACTTGGTTCAGAAGGTGTCAAGTATTTCCCCAGTAATCTACACTTGGCTTTATAGCAAAGGACAGAAGGAAAAACAAAAAGAATTATATACTATTTAACATTTTTATCAGTGCCCCATAAAGACATAGACAACAAGTTTAAATTTGCTGACAGGCCAGAGTATTAGGGTGAATCAAATAAGATGAAATTCAATAGAGATCCAATCTTTGCTTCCTTGCCCAGTCTGACACCAAAATTGACCTCAAGTCTCCTTGACTCCAAGACCAGTGCTCTATCTACTGTATTAGCCAGTTACCTCTGTGGTTTCTCAAGTAGACTGATCATTACAAGTCAGCAGTAGAATATAACAACTGAAAAAAAACATATGATCTTAGGCAACGTAAAGAGTCATATTTTACAGGGATATGGTGACAGTTTCTCACTACTCTTCCCACTTCAAACTATACATGCAATATTGTGCTCAGTTCCTGGAACTTCTGTTGAAGGACGATATTAATCATCTAGAAAGTGTCCAGAAAAGAATAACTAGGATGGTGAGGAACATGGAGTCTAAGTTCCCCACTGGAATACTTCTATCTAATAATAATAATAATAATAATAATAATGACATGGATGATAATGAAAATAGTAAATTGATATTTATCTAGCATCTTAAGATTTATAAAACTCTTTACATATGCTATGCCACTTGAACTCTTCATTGTGGAGAGGAGATGATTCAGAGGGCAAATGATAGCTATGTTCAAGTATTTGAAGGTTGGGCTGTAAAACTGTGATCTTATGATTTGATTTTTGTATCTCATCATCCAATTCATCAATATTTTTGATGATCTATATTCCATTCTCACTACAGTGTTATTTTTATTGCTCCTCTCTGTCCTGACTGATCCTTACTTAAATATACTATAGCATATTTTTCTTGTTATGATTCATGAACTTCCTTGTGGTAGTACATGCCTTTTACCTAACCCATTTCCTTTGAAGAAAGTATACCTTACCATAAAATTCCAGTAATAAGAACACATATACCTGTCTTCTCTCTCTGGACTCCTTCTTCTTGATTGTCATATTGCCACTCTGAAGAAACCTCTGCCAGAAATGTCCCACTCCTTACTGGTGACAATCACTTAAAGAAGGACTCCAATAATTCTTCACCTCATTCACACTTGGGCTCTCTCTCCATATGACTCCTCTTTCTCCTCACTTGCCAAATTTCCCCTTCTATCTTGCCTCCACTAAAAAATAAAATTCTTGAGGGTAGAGACTATATTATTTTCTTGCATTTGAATCCTTCAGCGCTGTACCTGACACATATTAAGAACTTAAAAAGTACTCTCTCTATCTGTCTCACTCCACTTCTTATTTGCTGCCCTTGTTTTCAACTCCATGGGGCAGAATGTCCCAGCCTTGATTGGTGCCACTTCCCTCAGTCTCCTCTCTCCTCTCATTGAAGGGCTGCAGGCTGGAGTACAAAACTCCCAATGCCTTCCTAAATAGCAGGCAGAAACTGGACTGTCAGCTCACTCTGCTTTGCATTGCTACTGAGTGTGGTTTCAGTTCCACAGAACAAGATGCCTTTGAACTGGGTATATTCTGGTGTCTCCCTACCCCACCTATTCTGATTTTCTGCCTCCTTTTGTGTGTTGTCTTACCTATTAGGTTGCAAGCTCTTTGAAGACAAGGACTGTATTTTCATTAATTAAATCTTTAGTATTTTTCATTAGGAATGTTTAAAAAACTTGTATTTCATTAAATATCCATTTTTTTCTCTATTAGATTTTGAAAACTCAGTTTTCATGGATAGGCTATATTTGGCTGCTATCCTAGTTCTTTTGTCTTCTGGAATATCATATTCCAAGTCCTTTTATTATGATAGATACTAAATTTCCTGTGATCCTGATTTGTTATTCCATGGTATTTGTTTTGTTTTGTTTTGCTTTTTTTTTTTGGAGGGCAACTGGGGTTGAGTGACAGGTCACACAGCTAGTTTTTGTGTTAAGTGTCTGAGGCCGGATTTGAACTCAGGTCCTCCTGACTCCAGGGCCAGTGCTTTATTCATTGTGCTACCTAGTCATCCCAATGGTATTTGAATTATTTCTTTCTGCTTGTAGTATTTTCTCCTGGTCCTGGGAGCTCTAGAATTTAGCTTTAATATTCTTAGAAGATTAATTTTGGGATCTCTTTTGAGAAGTGATTGGTGAATTCATTTAATGTCACTTTGGCATCTAGCTCTTTTATATCTAGGCAATTTTCTTTTATAATTTCTTGAAATATGATGTTTAGGCTCTTTTAAAAAATCATAAGTATCATGCAATCCATTGATCCCTATACTGTCTCTACTTGACCAATTTCCCAGTTGAGTTGTTTTTGTGATAAGATATTTCACATTTTCTTTTCTCTTTTTCAATCTTTTAACTTTGTTTTACTCTTTCTTGGGGGGAGGAGGAGGAATTGAGCATTTCAGTTGAAGTCTAACATCCCAACCTTTCAAACACCTTAAAAAAAGACTATAACTCTTCAAATCAATTTCCAATAACAGCAGCAACAGTAACAATAAAAAACAAAAGTCACAGTATCCCTTGTTCTACCCCAAGACAATTTGAGAAGAGTGAGATCCCCACACTGCAGTGGGGGATGACGGTAAGTAAGCATCGAAGAAGTTGTAATACCTGTGGGGTCTGGAGACTGTGGCAGCAGAATCAGTGGCTGTGGGACTCAGAGATGAAGCCAGCAATTGAAGCATCAGTAGCATCAACATGGGTGGCACCAAGGATGCTTGACACCTAAGGGGAATAAATAACCGATCAGAAATCTTTAAGGGACCATAGTGCTAACACTGGGTGCAAAACCAGGTACCATTTGATAGTCTTTCACCCATTATCCAGTTTCAGGCCATGGTTCTGAGGTAAAAAGGAACTATTATGCTCTGCAGTCACAAAGGAGCAGAGAACTGACCACAGTAAGGACTAGAGCGCAAAGCAGGAAGATAGTGACCGGAACTCTCCCTGTGGCTCACCACCTTGGAAGCACCAGCAGCCTAAAATTCTCCATATTATTCATTGAAGCTCACACTAAGACCATCCATTATATCCCCTACATTTTTCATGGGCTACCCAAAATCCTTTGTCATGTGTAATAATAATGGAATTTAAGAATCCCCCTGTATTAGCTTAGTTTTGGGTTGAGTGTTAAGACCCAGAGCTTATGAATCCCACTTGTGGGATGGAATTGTTGATGTGAAAAGAGAGGGCTTAACTGGGAGGAGCTGGTGCCATGGATTTAGAGAAGGCCCAAGCAGAGAGAGAGGCAGAAGAACTTTTGGAAGCAGCCTTGCGGAGGATTGCTGAGGGCCAGTTGGAGCTGCCCAGGACTTTTGAGAGCTGCTACCTGGAGCTGCCAAGGACTGAAGAGACATGGCTTTGATGCCTGTATTTTGTCTGTCTGTTTTGATGTTGTTTTGCCAGATTTGTGCACTGGCTAATGACAGTGCTGTTGTTGCAGAAGTCCTGGAACCTTGCTATTGGTTCAGAAGCCCTGAAGAAGAATTTTCTTGTTGTATGTTTACAGAAGTCCTGGAAGAAGGTGTTGCTGATGTTTTCAGGGTTCCTGAGACTGTTCTTCAGGTAGAGAGTGAATTGATGATGACACTGCCAATGTATATTGTGGCTTTGTTAAGCTTTGTCTCCCCTGGAACAGAGATTGCTGAGAACTTGACTCGGGCCAAAATGAAGAAAAGACCTCTCTTTGAGTATTAAATGCTGTGATGATATTTTAACCTTTTCTGTAGCTCAGGAGTAGATGGCCTTTCTACTTTCCACTGCCCCTTTTGAGAAGGTACTTGACATTACCTGATAATTGTAATTCAATTGTGATCCAGGGGTGGGAAACTTGACCTTTTTGTGCTCTGTGATTGACCAAATGAATATACTTTGTTTATGATTAGAAACTAATCTTAAGGGCGGCCAGGTAGCACAGTGAGTGAGCTCCAGCTCCAGTGTCGGGATGATATGTGGATTGAATCTGGACTCAGACACTTACCCACCCAGAAACACCTGGCCTTGTAACCTTGAGCAAGTTACTTAACCCCGATTGCTTAGGGGCAGCCAGGTGGCTCAGCGAGTAAGAGCACCAGCTCCAGTGTCAGGATGACCTGGGGATCAAATCCAGGCACAGATACTTAGCACCACACCCAGAAATAACTGGCCATGTAACCTTGAGCAAGTTACTTAACCCTGATTGGTTAAAATAAAAAGAAACTAATCTTAATCTCCATTTCATAAGAGACTTTGTAATTGCCTAAATACCAAGTCAACGCAAGGAAGATTAAGAGAGAAGCAAAAAGTTGGGAAACAATTTTTACAACTAGTATCTCTGATAAAGGCCTCACTTCTACAATATGTATAGAGAACTGAGTCAAATTTTTAAGAATATAAGCCATTTCCCAATTGATAAAACATCAAGGGATATGAACAGGCAGTTTTCAGAGGAAGAATTTAAATTATTTATAGTCAATATGAAAAAATGCTCTAAATCACCATTGATTGGAGAGATGCAAATCAAAAAAAACTCTGAGGTACTACATCATGCCTATCAGATTGACTAACACAACAAAACAGGAAAATGTTAAATGTTGGAGAAGATGTGGGAAAATTGGAACACTTGTTGGTGGTGTTGTGAACTGACCCAACCATTCTGGAGAGGAATTTGGAACTATGCCCAAAGGACCATAAAAGTGTGCAATACCCTTTCACCCAAAAATACAGCTTCTAGGGCTATATCCTAAAGAGATCATAAAAAAGGAAAAGTACCCAAAGGACAAAAATATTTATTGCAGCTCTTTTTGTGGTGGCCTTTAACTGGAAATTGAGGGGATGCCCATCAATTGGGACTAAACAAGTTGTGGTATATGAATGTAATGGAATACTATTGTGCTATAAAAAATGATGAACAGGAAAACTTCAGAAAAACCTGAAAAAACTTATATGAACTGCTACAGAATGAAGTGAGCAGAACCAAGGAAACATTGTATACAGTAACAGCCACAATGTTTCATGACTGACTTTGATAGACTTAGCTCTTCTCAGCAAAGCAATGATCTCAGGACCTAAAACAATTCCAAAGGATTCATGATGGAAAATGCCATCCATGTCCAAAGAAAGAACTATGGAGTCTGAATGCAGAGTGAAGCCAACTATTTTATTGTTTGGTTTTATTTTGTTTTGTTTCTTTCTCATGGTTCCTCCCATTCATTATAATTCTTCCATACAGCATGATTCATATGAAAATATGTTTAATAGGAATGCATATGTAGAGTCTATATCAGATTGCATTCAGTCTTGGGAAGGGGAGAAAACTTAAAACTTATGAAAGTGTATGTTGAAAACTAAAATAAATTAACTAAAATTTAAATAGACACACACACAAAGAATGTAAAATGTTACACTAAAACTTTAACACTGTCACAAAAGTGGAAAAGTACAAAGCTTAAACATTATTACTGATGGGTTTGGCTCTGAATTAGCTGACAAGTAACTTCCTAATATATTAACCATGATACCTTATCTTTTGTACTACCATCTGTGCCATCTTCTATCTTGAAGGTTAAAATTCCCTCCTCCCTCCCAAAAAGTAAAAGAGCTGAGTAAATAATTAACTATTTTGTCTGACTTATTTATGCTTTTGAAATGCAAATAAAGAGAAAATCTTCTGGTTTTGTTTTAAGAGTTAAATCCTGAAATTTCTTTTGAGGATTATTGTTATTTTTGTCATTACCATCATCATTCTCTTGGCATTTTCTTAGCAAAATTTATCTACAGCCACAGAGTGGGAGGTAAACTTGCCATTTAACATCCATATGGCATCATCTATACTCTGATTATAACTTGGTTACTTTCAATGGGGAAATCCTTTAAAAATGAAGTGATAGTTATCTTAATGATACATTTATATTCCTCTTTCTTTGGTATTGTACCAAAATTGTCAGGCTTAAACTTTAAATCCATAAAGAATATCACTTTACCCTTAGTCTGAATATGGATAGCCTCAGCTTAAGTAAAAATATGTAATCAAAAAGTTTTTGCAAGAACACCATCCTCCTTGCATGCATGAAAATGTTCGCTATAAATTTAAAAATATGTTTGGCTTTTTAAGGTGAATTGAAATTTAAGTCTATGTACTTGTATACATTTAAAGATTATTTTAACATACTTTTTCTCTCATATATTATACATACAACACACTTGTACACATATAAACATATACACACATGTGTGGGTGTGGGTGTGATTGTTAGGCAATGCAGCTTAGTGGATAAAGAACTTGCCTCAGAACCTTAGGACTATTTGGGATCATATACAGCCTTGGACACATATTGACTATAATTTTTGCTTCCTTCTCTCTTCCTAGCTTACCTGACTTCCTTCAAGTCTCATTTAAAGTTCTAGGTTCTTCAAGAAGTCTTTCCTAGAATTCTTCAACCTCACTACCTTCCCTCTGAGACCACCCCCAATCTATTCTATGTATATCTCTTTTCTACCTAGTTATTTGCATTTTATCTCTTCCATTAGACTAAAAGCAGAAGCTTTTTTTTTGCCTTTCTTTATGTATGCAATGCTCAGCACAGCGCCTAGCACATAGGAGAAACTAAATAAATATTTGTTGACTAACTTACTACATGAGCTTTAAGTTAAGTCACTTAGTCTCTCAATGTTCCAGGTAACTCTCTAAGACAATGCCTTGTAGAAAAGGTGCTAACCAGTATTAGTTAGGGAGAGTATCTTCACCCCAGGTTTCCTGGTGCTAATGAAATAGCAGGTCTAGACCCTATGCTACATGTATCTTTACCTTTCTCTGCTGTGAAGAGTCAGAGAAAAGACCAATATTACAGAATATTACAGTTCTGGGGGCAAAACTAAAATATTTTGAACTATTTGATCTTGGTTAGGCCCTGGATACATATTTTTCTCTTTTCATGAAAGGAAGAAAAGTTTCAAGATATTAAACCTTCTTTTTTTTTTTTTAATTGAGCTCAAATATTTTGGTAAATCATTCATGTCCCAAACAAACCACGAACTTTTAATACAGATTGCTTTCATTTGCATGAAAGAATGAAGAACATTTCAAAATGCAAATTTGTTTTTCAAAAGGATAGAATCATGAATTGTTTTCAGACTGTAGTTCTCATTTTCAACACCCACAAACCTTAGACTCTTCTCACTCAGACTCCCATAATAAAACTAAGGATAAAGATTTGGCTTTAAACCTCTTATTATTCCTTATCTCCTGATTTCCTATCTATCAGTGATTCCTTTGAGATTCACAAACAATTGTCTTAAAGGTAGTCAAATCTGTCTTGCCAAAGTCATTTTGGTTTTTTTTTTGCTTTCAAAAATCATTTTAATGGTTCCTTTTCTAACCCAAAAATAAGCTTTTGTGAAATAATTCCATTCTTCTCTCATTGTTGCCTTTTGTTTGCTTTAGCTAAATGCACATTTCACACAAAAAAGACATCCATAAGAAAAATTAATTCCAAAATCAGAATTTCACCAAGTCTTAGCTCATCACCAAGGACTTTTATTCCAGTTATATTTCTTCTTGTCCTTCCTGGAATATCACAGCATAGAAGCTGTCTATTCAGAGAGTCCAAAAAAATTGATCCTGATAGGTAGAAGGGTTGGAGTACTCATGTAATGGTGTCATATATTAGCTTGAATTAAACCATTATGCTTCCACTCATTATTCAAACATGTTATTTTAGTGGTTTGGTTTTCTTCCTAACAAATTCACTCAGGCTGCTCTGATTTGTATGTAGTACAGGAGAGGAAGATCAAAGGCCAAATGAAGACTGTATGTCAGATCTCTAAGTTGGATTGCACAGCTTGTCCTAAAGATGCCACTGGGGCCCTTCACATCTAGTACTGGTCTGGAAATGTGTCTTATTGGATCTCTTCTCTGAATTAAAGACCAAAAGAGAATTTAGAATCAGTGCTATCACACCTGTGGTATGAATGACATCTTTCTTTTATGCATGCTGTGACCAGCAGGGGACTTGCCTCCTATTCCCAGCCAGTTCCATATGTCAGTCTGCCTGTTAGTGCAACTATGACACATGTCTGCTACAGTCTATCAGTGACATTGGCTATAAGAAGAAAGGGTATTGACTGTGCTACCAGAAGGCAGAAAGAAATTACTAACATGATCAGAATACAAGAAGGACTTGCCTATGCAAAATTTCCTTTGAAAATGAAGACTTGGTTGATTCTGGAATTTCCCAAGGCCAATTTCCAACTGTGCCAACTAGTAAAGATGATGTTTCATATCTTTATTTTTGACTTAAAATTAATTTTAACACATATTTTCATAGGAATTAATTAATATGCAAAGGTCTTTTCACAAAGCAATCCCTACATGCCTATGTTGACAAATAGCCACTGAAAACTGTTTATAATGTTAGGTGCCTTGGAAGACTCAGAGGCATAGGATTTGTACCCAAGGAGCTTCTAAGAGTTGGTGGATAAACTCAATACATGGTAAAAAAAAAAAAAGCTAGTAGTATATAAACCCAACTGAGAACAGTCAATTGCAAATCCTGTGTCAGTTCAAAGGAGAAGAGATTCAATTTATGAAATTGGGGAGCAGCTAGTTGGCACAGTGAATAGAGAACTGGCCCTGGAGTCAGGAGGAACTGAGTTCAAGTCCAATCTCAGACACTTGACAAACTTACTAGCTGTGTGACCTTGGGCAAGTCACTTAACACCAATTGCATTGCCTTCCCCCCTCCAAAATAAATACAGAACTGTCCTTAAAAGGAAATTGATTTTCCCTTTAAAGGGGAAAGAAGAATTTTAGGGGATGGGATAAAGTCAAGGTCATCCAGATGGGGACATGGACTAATATTGCTCAAGAGTTAGTGGCTTAGAATTCTGAGAACTTGCTTAATTGGAGTAGAAGGTTGACTTGAGGGAATATTACTCAGAGTCTTATGTCTCTGCAACCAAATTATAAATCAATAAATTAATCAACAAATATTTGCTAAGCAGCTACTATGTGCCAGGCACTGTGTGAAGCCCTGGGGATACAAAAGAGGCAAAAGACAATCCTCTTATCAAGGACCTTACAATCTAATGGGGGAGATGAGCACCTTATGGAGTACCTTAAATGTCCCATTAAGGAATTTTTATTTTACCCTAAAGGAAAGAGGGAATCAATGAATGTATTTGAGTTAGAAAGGGGATGAGAAAAGAGTGTTTGGGGAATATTAATCTAGTGGTGAGACTATAGTTTAGTTGAGTCAGAAAGAGCTAGGGCTCCAGTGAGGAGATATATATTCTCAATCAGTTGGGCAGGTGCCAATCAGGATCTTGATTACCAAAAAGGGCCAATCAATGGTTATGTGATAAGGTTAATCAGGAACTATTAACCAGGTAGAAGATCAAGTGAAAGGTTGCAATGGCCCATTTTGGGAGCTCACATGGGTAAGGTCAAAGGGCAAGTATAGTACAAGAGAATATAACAGAGGGAGAACAATGAATATTGCAAGGAACCATAAGAATAAGGATCAAAGGGAAGGACAGAACTGAAGGCCAAGTTGTGAAGTGAAGAAGCCATTTTTTTTGTCCTTTGCAAGTATTGTGAGATAAGTGGACTCTGAAAGTTTGGGGAAGAAAAAGTGAAATTCCAATGAAACAAAGATATTCAGAGAAGTCCTGTAAGTTGTCAAGCTTGTATAAATCCTTGTGGGAAGGGGGAGATTTTTCTTAGCAATATTTGGAGTTACATTTGAATCCTTTCTATTATTCCTTTGGGAAGGGGAATTATTTTTAAATTTACTTTATGTCTATTGCAATTTGTATGAGTCTTTTCTATCTTTCATTTCTGTAAATAAAACATTTTCTATTTTTAATATCTTCTTAATGACTGTTTGCAGTATAGCTATACTTGGGATGCAAAACAGGTTCCCTGAATGGGACATTAAACAAAATTTTTCATGAGAAATATCCCCAAAGGTTATATCTAGATTCTCATTTCAAGAGAAAAGTCAGTAATCAGCATTCCAATGCTACTATAGTCATAGGTACTTCAAATGTATTTATTACCTTAAAGACAATGTCCTAACTTGTCATTTGTTCAATCCCTGAATAGGCCCTATATCATATCTAGTTTCCTTATTGACCTACGACAGGTTCAGGATCCACAGTTTGTCTTTCACCAGTAAATCAGGTGCTAAAATCCTAATCAGAGAAGTGCCCTTCACATAGATAGAAAGGAGATATTTTTTTTTCCAAGACTGAACTAAAGTAAACATTTTTTTTACAAAATAGAGGGCCCTTGGGTCCATCTTCCAAAATATAGCTCATAGATAACACCCCAAAGCTTGCAGTTTTAAAATGACAGTCTTTTTTCATATGGTCCTACTTCACATCCTGTATATGAGAATATAGGCATGTAAGAAGCACAAATCAAACTTACAAATTGTACAAACCTGTCACAACTCTTGCTTTATGAAAGTTGGACTCCAAAAAGACCTCCAAAAAGCTAAAAGATAAGAATGACTCCAATAAGATGACAGCAAGTATAAATGTAAACTATTATGCTGGGCTTCAAAAAATAAACTACAAGTATGAGATAGAAAGGGAGGCAGCAAGTCTTCTTACAATGATCTGGGAGTTTTGGTGGGCTATAAGCCAAGTATGAATTAGAAATGTTTCAACAAAAGTCAATAAAAAGTGAACATGATCATAAGTTTTATTAAGAAAATACTAACTTGACAAGCAAGGGAAATGATAATCTCACTATATTTTAATGGTCAAACAGATCTGAAGCTCTGTATTAAGTTCTAAGCATCACTTTTCAGTAAAACTATTGATTATCTGAAAAGCATTCAGTGAAGGGTAATGCCTACAGTACAGGGACTTATGATCATGACACACGAGGACCAGTTGACCACACAAGGTGTGTTCAGCTAGGGGAAACAAGATTTAATAGGAAGATAGTGTCTACCTTTAAATATTTTGAAGATATGTAAAAAAAGCACTACCCCTTCATGTGAAAGGGCTGGCATTGTTATTGCTGTTGCTCTTGCTGCTATTGTTAGTATTTTGTTTGTTTTTCCTAATTAGCCAGGGGGGCTACAATATAAGGTGGGCACAGGGAGTGGATGTTACAAGGGCAGATTTAGGCAGTGTAAGAACAGAAGAAAGAGAATTAGTTTTTGAGTTAGAGGACATGGCTTTAGAAACCTATGCTGCCTACCCAGTGTGACTTTGGAATCAACCTCCCTGTGACTCAGGTTCTTCATTAAAAAAAAAGGATGATTGCACTAGATGACCTTTGAACCTCTTTTCAGCTCTAATTCTATGATCTAATTCTATGATCTAAAAACTCTTTAACAGTAGCTTTCTGAAAGTGAAGCAAGATACCTTGTAAGAAAGGGAGGTCCCCCTCAATAGAAATCATTAAGTAAAGAATATGACAACTCATAGGAGCTGTTGTTCAGGAAATTCAAGTATGGGTTGGACTGGATGACCTCTAACATCCCTTTAACTCTGAATTTCTATGATTTTATAGAAGCTGAGATTTTTTTACTCATTCTAATGCCACTTGCTCTAGACATAATTGGCAGTATAAAGAAATCTGGGTGGGTTTGAATTTCCTTTGAATCATATCCCTATGGGCATGGGTTGAAGTGACCTTCAATAATACCTCAGGATGTTCTTCTTCCAGGGTCCCTTATTCCTCTGAATAAGGATAGAATTACTTACAGGGTATGGGGAGATGAAGAGGGCTTGGAATTGGAATGTGTGATAGCTGAAATAACTAAAAAAAAGTTTTTTTCCAGAATGTAATCTGAATACCAACCTAGAAAACTGGGAGAAGATTGATCTATCTGAAGTTTACGACATGAAGAATATTTTCCCAAAACACATAAGCTGGTGTCCAAGAACTTTGAAATGATAGATAGTGAACCTTTTACAATAATATGTTAATATGCCTAGACTAGACAAAAGGTCAGTTTTTATTTGACAAGCCAAAATTATTAACCTGATCCTAAATGGATGTGGGTTAATATAATGTTTTGGTGTGTATGTCTGTATCTGTGCCTGTGTTTTGGCGGGGGTGCAGGTTGGAGATTGGTGCATGAAATAACTAGCATTTACATCACTCTTTAAAGTTTGCTGAGTGCTTTACAGAATATTATCTAATCTTATCCTCACAATGACTCTAGGAGATTGGTGCTATCACTATTCTTATTTTATAAAAGAGGAAAGAGGCAGACAGAATTTAAGTGACTTGTCCAGGGCCAAACAGCTTCTCAGTGTCTGAGGTAAGATTTAAACTCATCTTCCTGACTCTAATCCTAGGGATCTATGGACTGCATCACCTAGTTACCTATAGATCCATATGCTACACATTTTCCTATTTCCTCCAAGTTGGAGCTTACCCAGAAGGAAGAATCAGAATGATAGTTTGGTTTCCCACTCTATTACAATGAACATATAGGATCATATTTCTAGAACTCAAAGGGGTCTCATAAGCTATTTAATCTAATCCGTTCATTTTACACTTGGAAAAATTGAGGTTCAGAGAAGCTACATGCCTTGCACTGGGTACTACAGGTTCTGTCAGAAGAAGGATTTGAGCTGAGATCTTCTGATTCCAGAGTCAGTTTGCTTTCCCACTGTACACAGGCAAATCACCCTGTCTGCTGAAAGGTATGAATTCCAAAATAAAACATTCACTATCCCATTAAGATTTTCAGCAGACTCCTAAAAAAGAAGTGTGTCTTAATGAGAAATAGGGTTATTGCATCAGCTATAGAAAGTGAGTGAGACCTGTGAGCAGCAGTGTCACCAAGGAAGGACATTCCATTCCATGCTGATCCTGATAATGATGCTACTGTCTATTACAGAGCTCATTTTTTTTCCCTTGCTGCTTTAGGATTAATTTACTGTCAAAAAGAATGACAAGAATTCAGCCACCAAATAATGATTTTTAAACTCGTGATTTATCTTATTAGGTGATGTCATTAATTATCATCATCAGTAGCAGCAACAACTGTTCCATCAGCTAATTATTGTCATTGAATTTTTTTAAACAGGAAAATGTCTATTGCCCCAAAGCAAGCATCCCCAACATTTTTCCTAAGAAGGCAAGACAGGAAAGAGGGTGACATCTGGAAGCTAGACTATGGTACATTCTATACTGGGAAGAAGTTATTTGTAAAAACAAAAGGCAAAACAAAAAAATCAAGCCATAACAATGCGTCACTAGAAAAATGAATAGCAGCAACACAGACAAAAGAAAACTAAGTTTGTTTTTCTTGAGGTGTTTTGGGTAGGTGAAGGGAGTGGAAACAGAAGGAGGTCATGTCTAAATCTTGAGAGACATGCTGTAAGGGAAGAAGAGAAGTGTGAGAAAAGATAAATACAAGAATAATAAGTTGTGAAACTCAGAAAAAGAGTGAACATGTTTTATAGAAAACAACATTGCTATGTTCCTATGGTTCAGCATATTCTTATTGTGCCTTTTAAAACCTTAAGAAAAAAAGGCCTACACGAAGAAATCTAATTACCAGTGCTAGACAAGTAAATCTCAATCTAGACAGAGAATGCCCTAGGGATAGTGAAGAATTATGAATATTAGAAACTTTAATTTTTTTTAACCTTTGCTAGCTTCCAAAAATGATAAAGTCCAAAGACACATTGAGACTAAGCTCCAGGCATCATTGTAAGAAAAGACCTGATGACCTTTTGAGGATACTAGATGCCAGTTTTAAGAGCCTTCAAGCAAAAACTGGATGACCACTTGTCAGGTACATTGGTAGAAGGAGCTTAAATACAAATTGAGCTAGAGAGCCCCTGACATCCATTCCAACTTTGAAATCTTGTAATTCTGCTCAAATAAATTCAGCAACATATTGTTTTAGAATAAAAACAAAACAAAAAACTCCTCCTTGCACTGAAATTTAAGACCTTTCACACTCAACCTCCAGCCTATCTTTTCCATCTTATTTTACAATAATCTTCCTACTCTCGAGGTAAGGGAGTCATGCCTAACTCTGGGAGACATACTGTGACAAAGCAAGAGATATGAGATCAGTGATAAATAAAAGAATAAAAAGTTGTGAAAAAGAAATACAAAACAGTGGAAATATTGTTTTTAGAAAAATAGTTTCAATATCACAGCCCTTAACCCAGAGTATACTCTCTAGTCTCTCTATGCTTCAAGCAAACTGGATTACTGAATGTGCCCCAATGTTCCATTTCTTGTCTCCATACATTTGCAGAAACTAGTTCATGTGCTAAGATATTCTGTCCTCATCTACCTCATCAGAATCCATTTCTTCAAGATCCATTTCAAGTGCAAGTTCCTCTGTGAAGCTTTCCCTGTTGCCTTCAATCCTTAACACTCCCTTATTTGTTAAATAAGCTTGTATTTATTTATCTGTGTATATGTGTATCCCTCTCCCTCCATTCTCAGCCCTACCCTAAGCCCTACATTAAGAAATCATAAGTCTTTCAAGGGCAAGAACTGTTTCATTTTGGTTTTGGTGTCCCCAGTTCACTTGTGCAAACACATATACACAAACATATATGCTTAAATCCAGAATAATTTCCTAAATGTAATCGAGCCTGATATTTTACTAATTAGTTCTGGAATCAGGTTATTTCACATCTGTAACACCTTGCCAGGATAGATGTATCAGTGGACTACAGTTATCCCTTCTGCACTGAGACTTTCCCAAATGTGGTTTCAATACTTCCCAGGTAGGTATAAGAAATTCAACAGAAGTTGGGTGTAGAGGGAGGCAGAGTTTTGTGGGAGCTACAGACAAAACACAAAAGCCAGCAGACAACACAGAAACAGTTTAGAAACTCATAAATACATAAAATGTATGTATAGTTTTATATAATACCAACATATTTTATCTTTTGCTACAATCAGTATGAACATTTTTTTCCTCTGGTACAAAGGTAGGGTCAAAAAATTTTACACAGATTTTACATATTGAGGGGGCATTGAACCCCTAACCCCCATGAAGTGGAAGGGATAACTGTTTATCAATGGAGTGGCACATTCAATAGAAAGAGATACAGACAGAGAGACAGACAGACAGAGACAGACAGAGAGAGACAGAGACAAAGAGAGACAGAGAGAGATAGACAGACAGAGTCAGAATCAGAGCGGGGGGGGGGGGGGGGGGGGAAGAGGGAGAGAGGGAGAAAGAGAGAGAGGGAGAGAGAATTCATTGCTTATTATGTGCCAGGAACTGTGTTAAGTGCTGGGGGGATAAAAATACAGACAAGAAAGGTGGTTTATTCTCTCAAGGATCTTAGACAATACTTAAAGAAGAACTAGAAACCTAAGTGTGGGTCAGGGTGGGGGTAAGGGTGGGAAAGGGGTGGTAAGGACAAAAGGGAGGGGGAGAAGTATAGAGAGTGATACTTGAGTGAAGTGAAATACAGCTGCAATCTCTTTTGATAATAGTGGTTATGGGTAGGCAATCACAAATCAGAAGAGTAGAGCCCCAAGGAGGAGCCTTCTTCAGGGTGGAGAGAAGTGCCTATGTATTTTAGTGATGAGGTCCTATAGTGTTCTTGGCTTTAGTGAATCTTGTCATACTCAACCTGTACAATGTAAAGGTTCCCAATTTTTTTTTTTAACTCTGGGCATAAAAGACTACGTTTTTTGTTATTATTTAAGCTTTGCTTAGGCTTGATGCTAAAATTCAATGAGTCATCAAAACAATTATTTCAATATCCATATTTTTCATGAAACCTTACATGACCTTTAGCATATATGGAAGATGTTTCTAATTAGTTTCATGACTGTGAAGATGGGAGTGTGCTAAAGGTAATCACCTGTGAAAACCTGCCTATCCCTTTCTCACATTTTCATCAAGAATATTTTCAGTAGGGTTCTTAACCTGGGGTCACAGATTTGATTTCTTAAAAATATTTTCATTATTGCAATTTAAAATAATTGGGTTTTTTATTATTATTTATTTATTATTTTATTTTATAAATTTAAAAACATTATTCTTTCAGAATAATGGGCCCTATAAGCTTCATCAAGTAGCCAAAGGGTTTCATGATGCAAAAATGGTTAGGAAGCCATGGCATAGGCCATTTTCATCAAAATTTTATCAAGATAAAAAGGCATATAAGTTGGCAGTTGGCAGTTATCTTTCCTTGGTAATGGTGCATGGTATTATTATTATCATTGTTCTGAAATATTCCCTGTCTGTAATATCTTGAAAATCAGTCTCTGAATATCTTTAAATCTCTTTTACTTTCATTATACATTTCTTCTGTTTTTCAACTGTTCTTTGACCTTCTATTTTGAAACTGGACTTGAGCAGTTTGGGGCATCTTTTTCAGGCATGATTTTCCTAAGTGATGTTGAGACTTCTTTATGTGGTATATCAGAACAAGAAATGGTAGAGCTCAAATGAACTCATTCTGCTGTTACAGCTTATGAAAATAGAGTATCATAGGCAGATCTGTTGAATTTCTCATCTGTTTGCTGTCCTGCACTTAGCCACATAGAAAATACTCTTGGGATAATCTGGCAAAGCTGCTTTTACAGGCTCATTTCCCCCTCAATTGACTTTTTCATATTTTCTGCCATCCTACTTTATAATAATCTAGTATGCCAAATCACTGTTGTCCATGGCTGCCATAACTTTCTACTTGTCCAAGAGATGAATATTGAAAAACAAGTCAGGGCCCTTTTGGACTCATTATTGTGGCAGCTATATTGTATATGTAGATTTCTCTAAGAATCATGATCATGATATCTGCTTTTGCTATTTCCAAAAATTTTACCATTAAAAATTCATTCAAACAAATTAGGTTGAAGCTACTTTAAACTCACATACAGTGCTTTCTCTTTGTCCTTTCTTTTCTAATTCAGTTTGGGTTTTTTTTTTTGTTTTGTTTTGTTTTGTTTTTTTGCTCTTCGGAGGGCAATTGGGGGTAAGCAACTTGCCCAAAGTCACATGGCTAGTAAGTATGTCAAGTGTCTAAGGTCAGATTTGAACTCATGTCCTCCTGACTCCAGGCCAGTGCTCTATTTACTGCACTACCTAGCCACCCCTAATTCAGTTTGTTTTTGACCCTTACCATAAAAATCAATGGATTTGTTGTTGTTCTTGTCTTAGAAGCAAAGCAATGCATATGAACAAAGGTTTGGTCACTAGCTAATTGTTATTGCTGTTGTTGCTTTTATTGGATTTAGTAATACACTAAAGAGGTAAAACTAGAGACAAATGATTCTGAAATTACCTCCACCCCCCAAAAATCAGTTGCTAGTTATTTTCCTGTCTTAATGTCATTGATTTTCTGTCATATTCACTTTTCATTGTGGTTAATATATTCTCTTTTTTATTGAATAAAAGATTTAAAATATGAAGGCATGAAACTTTTGAACATTTTACAAGTCCTTTTAGCCTCTCATTTCTTGATTTGAATCATATTTTCCAATTTTGTCTACCTTTGTATTGACATCAAGTGTAAACATAAACTTTGAACTAACTTATCAGAAGATCAGAGAGTTACAATTAAAATGGATCTTACAGGTCATCCAATTCAATACCTTAAATGTTTTTTTTGAGGTAAGTCAGGCCCAGAGAGGAAAATGAATCAAATGAAATCCAACAGAAAGTGTCAGAGCTAAGTCCTCCAAATCTACCTCCAACATTATTTCCCCTATATGATGCTGTTTAAAACTTGTCAAGTTCCAGATAATATTTATCTTCTTGGACTACAGATTGAATCAATTTTATCTTTACCTATAAAAGATAGTCACATATAAGCTAAAATTATATTAATCTGTTTTTTTTTAAAGCAGTCGGGGTTAAGTAAGTTGCTCAAGGTTACAAGGCCAGTTATTTTTGGGTGTGGTGCTGAGTATCTGAGCCCAGATTTGATCCAGGTCATCCTGACACTGGAGCCGGTGTTCTTACTCGCTGAGCCACCTGGCCGCCCCTAAATTATATTAATCTTAATATTTGCTTATGTTTATTGTGAGCACTGGAAATGACCAAGTATCCCATAAAATGATGCTTCTTATTGTCTTTGAGGTAACATTGAAACCATTTCCTCCAACTCCTATATTTCTCCCAGTCCCATGATCTGACTTCTCATTTAGCTGCATTGTCTTGAAATTATCCGGTTTCACTTAGAGTGAGAATGCTTATGTAGATATTCCTCCAGAAATATATAGCTTCATTGGTAGCTGGTCACTTATCATGCTTTTAGATCATCAACAATTAAATTGCTATTTTAGGTGATCTGAATATGATATGAGTCTTAGGATCATCTGTCTTCTTTTCTACCAATCTGTGTTTATCAATGTAGAGGCTTCTGTTGTGTTCTGTGGTTCATCCTTCCTTTTTGAAGAGGACCAGTGACATCATAATGGAGACACACAAGACTGTGAACCATTTTGTATTTTTACTTCTTTAGTATATTACTAATTCAAATAAAAGGAACAACAATAACAATTACCTAGTGACCACACTTTTGCTGATATGCCTCATTTCACTTATTCATAAGACAAGAACAACTATAAAACATGTACATAGTTCTTTAAGGTTTGCAAAGTGTTTTAAATATCTCATTCGACCTTCATGACAATCTTCCAAGTTAGTTTTAATTATGAATGTTTGACTTTACTGCATGCCTAAATTTCCCTCATTGCAACTCTCACCCCAATTCTACTGCCACCTCCTAGAGTCAAGTATAATAAGATGCATTAGTTTCTCATCTATGTGATAGCCCTTGGAATACTTGGAAATGGCTACTGTGCCTTTCCTAGGCCAACATTTCTCCCAGTTAAATATTCCCAGTTTATACAAGTAATTAAAATATGGTTTAATCCTAACCCTCCTTATTTTATTCTCTTTTTCTTATTCTTTAAGAATTTTTAAATATATGTATATATATATATATATATATATATATATATAAAGAATATTTCTTTATTCTCTATTTCTTCCTCTGGATGTGTATCTCTTGCTCAACATTCCCTCCCCAACATAACTAGACCAGAATTAGAAGAAGCAATATAGAAGAAGTGATAGCGTAAGGGATCAGGAGACAGGATGACTTAAATTTTAATTCAACAATTAATGTGTACTAAATGTATGAACATAGGAAAGTCACTTAACCTCTCCAAACCTCAACTTTCTTATTTATAATATAGATACATTACCACCCAAAAGCTATTGTGCAGTACAAATGAGATAATATACATAAATTGCTCCATAAATAATAATTATTGTTTCCTTTTAAAATCATTACTTTATCATTAAAATTTACTTTTTGAGAACTTATTTCCCTGGAGCTTATGAAATATCAAGGCATAGAATCTTATTCATCATTTCTACATAGTCTTTGAAATCCTGTATCCCAAAATCTATAATGTGCAGGCTAGTAATGAATTCTAAGATGAATTAATCACTTTCTTCAATTTTTCTATAGTATTTGCTTCACCTTTTTTTTTAAACAGAATCAAGTCCATATTGATAGTTGCCTTTGTTTCTTCTTCTGCCTTTTTTGAGGATGGGAATTATAATTAAAACTTAGCCAGGGAAAAGGGGGGACCCTTCTACAGACATGTGACTAAGTCCTTCATCACTATTATATAATGCCTCTGTGACAAGTTTGAAATATAGTTCTAAAATGTCCCATCTGCATTCTCCTATTTTGGTGATATATAGTATTCTTAATGAAATAATGCTTCTACTTCTACCTCTGCTAATTTTCACCCAACTGAACTCCATTGTGCTTACTATATACTATGCATAGAGGTTCTTCTCCTGGGTCTATCTGTTAATATTAGGAATTATTTTCATGAGTCTATCTTCTAACATTAATTGCTATGTTTCTCCCCATCCCATAGATATACCAACTTAATCTATTCTATTCTTTTTTGAATCATGTATATTCTTCTAAAGCCATATTCCACTGAGTGCTTTTTCATCATCTCAGTGATAAACTGTGAGACTGAATTTTCCACCTTGTGTTACAATTTCTACTTAATTTGTATATGATTCAAACTTTATGCATTAGTACATAGACTCCTATTTTATTATGCATTCTCTTATGGAATTTTGTCTCTAGTTAATTAATAGTCTTCAACTTTTGTTCTTTTTCTCATGGCAGAACTACTATCCTCTATTTTATCTGGAAGATAACTGTAGAGTTTTCTCCTTTCTTCCTTTTGAGTTTAAAATCCTCCTGTTAAATTAATAAGAATCTAAAAATTATATATAGCCTAATTTAAGTATAGTGCAAGGGTACATTATACTTACATTTTTAACTGTGGCTGTAAAATCCAAATCCTAATATCAGACATCATTTTCCTAACCAGCTGCATACTTTTCAAATGTACCTTTCTCTTCTGAAATCTCTATCTTCAATCAATAGTTGTAATGAAAACACAACCTGTGCCCTTTAAAATCTTCAGTTTTTTGTCCAGGAACTCATTATCTTAAGTAACACATTCTTTTCGACAGCATCATTTGTGTTCACATAAGTACCCAGAAGTTGGTAGTTCTTTTCAGGCCATGTCCATGTACTGAGATGCTCTCTAACATGCTACATACATTTGAAATATTGCAATCTTCCTTTATTGTTAATGTCATTCTGTCTTCCTTTACCACTACCATGTCTTATTTCTCTAACCCTTTCCTGGATGATTTCATTATGCCTACTTTGGGTATGCATTATCTTATCTTAAAGTAGAAACAGCTTCTTCCTCAGAGGGTCCAGTTTCCATAAGAAAAAAAAACCACATGTTTTCAGTTGTTATTCAGTTGTTCAACCATGTCTGACTCTACATGATCCCATGGACTAAAGCATGGCAGGCTCTTCTATCCTTCACTGTCTCCAAAGATCTCTACAAGCTCATGTGCCATTGCTTTCATGACACTGTCTATCCATCTCATCCTCTGCCATCCCTTTCTCATTTTCCCTTCAATTTTTTCCCTGCATCAGAATATTTTCCAATGAGTCCCATCCTCTCACTATGTGGCCAAAGTATTTAATTTTCAGCTTCATTATTTGTCCTCCTAATGAATAGACAGGGTTAATTTAAGTGTTGATTGATTTGATCCCCTTGCTCTCCTAGGAACACAAAAATCTTCTCCAGAACCACACTTTGAAAGTATCACTTCTTAGGGGCTTCACTTTCCTTATAGTCCAGATCTCACAGCCATAAATTGATACTAGAAAAACTATTGCTTTGAATATATGGACCTTTGTTGGTAGGGTGATGTCTCTGTCTTTTATGATGTTCTCTAGATTTCCTGTAGCTTTCCTTACAAGAAGCAAGTTTTTCTTAATTTCATTGCTACAGTCACATTCTGCAGTGATCTTTGAGCCCAAGATTGAAAAATCTAAAACTGTTTCAATTTCTTTTCCCTCTATTTGCCAGGAAGAAATGGGACCAGATGACATAATCTGGGGGGAAGTTTTTTTTTTAATGTTAAGCTTCAAGTCAACTTATTTACTTTACTCTTTCACTCTCATTGAGAAGCTTCTTAATTCTTCTTCACTTTCTGCCATCAGAGTTCTATCATCTACATATCTGTGATTGTTGGTAATTCTCCCAGCAACCTTAACTCTGGCTTTTGATTCATCCAGCCTGGCATTTTCCATGATGTACTCTGTATATAGGTTAAATAAATAAGGTAACAGTATACAGTTTTGTCATACTTTATTTCCAATCTTGAACCATTCAGCTGTTCCATGTTTGGTTCTAACTGTTGCTTCTTGACCCTCATCCTAGTGCCTCAGGAGACAAGTAAAATGATGTGGTACTCCCATCTCTTTGAGGACCAGTCAAAATTTGTGACACATAGTCAAAGGTTTTAGTGTAGTCAATGAAGCAAAACTGGATATTTTTTTCTGGAACTGCCTTGCTTTCTACATAATTTAGAAAATGTTGGCAATTTGGTCTCTAGTTCCTCTGTCTCTTCAATAACCAGCCTGCACTGGTACTTCTTGGTTCACATATTACTAAATCCTAGCTTGAAGAACCTTAAGCATAACTTTGCTGGAATGTGAAATAAGCACCACTGATAGTTTGAACATTTTTGGCATTACCCTTTATTAGGATTGGGACATAAGCTGACCTTTTCCAATCTAGTAGCCCAAGGTGAGTTTTCCAAATTTGCTAGCATATTGTGTAAAACCCTTTGACAGCATCATCTTTTAGAATTTTAAATAGTTTAACTGGAATTCCATCTCCTTCACTAGTCTTATTGTTAGCAATACTTCCTAAGGCCCATTTGACTTTTCTCTCCAAGATAAATCGTTCTAGTTCAATAGCCACATCAACTTGATTATCAGTGATGATAAGATCTTTCTTATACAGTTCTTCTGTATAGTCTTTCCACCTCTTGTTAATCTTTTCTCCTGTAATATCCCTATCATTTTTATCGTTTATCATGCCTTTTTATGCATGAAACATTCTCTTGATATCTCTAATTTTCTTGAAGACATCTCTCATCTTTCCCATTCTATTGTTTGCTTCTATTTATTTGCTTTGCTCATTAAAGAAAAAACTTCTCTCATTTCTATTCTTTCTAATTCTGTATTTGGTTGAGTGTATCATTCCCTTTCTCTTTTGCCTTTTACTTTCCTTTCTTCCTAGGCTATTTGTAACATCTTATCAGATACTCATTTTGCTTTCTTGCTCTTCCTTTCCTTTGGGATTTTTGTTGCTGCTGCTGTTGCCTCTTGTACAATATTGTGAACCTCTGACCATAGTTTTTCAGGTACTCTCTCTACCAGATCTAATCCCTTAAATCTATTCATCACTCCCACTTCATATTCACAAGAGATATTATTTAGGTTATTACACATATGTCCTCATAGGTTTTGATGCTTTCTTCAATTTGAGTCTAAATTTTGCATAAGAAACACATACCCTGAGCCACAGTCAACTCTTGGGTTTGTTCTAATTGACTGTATAAAGCTTTTCTACCTTTGGCTACAAAATATATGATCAGTCTTATTTCACTGTTGATTATCTCGTGGTCTTGTTTGTCATCATGTTTACTAGGACATGCTAAATGAAATCTTAGTTTCTTGAATCTAGCTTCTCACATTGCCCAGTGTATATTGACCCCTTTTCAGCATGATTAGTTCTTTATGCTCAAAAAATACAAACAAATTATATCACGAATTACCTTGTGGCAAACATCAAGTAAGAAGTAGTCGGCATTTTCCCTAAAAATGTAAATACCTTTATTCTAATTCATTAAAGTACATATTTAGGAGTTGACTAATGGACTTTAAAAAAAAACAGAAAGTTAGAATAGAAAAATAGTTTTAAAACCATGTCCATCAGCATTGACCTGAAAATGTCTTATAACTAAGACTTATTTTTAAGAGTTTACAAGTCTACTTAATGAAGAGATGTAAAGTCTGAACTGAATTCAGTGTTTATAGCAAATGATAAGTCTCTAAAATTAACTATATTGTCATCTCCATAAAAGTACAGGAGAACTTGCAAGTCCTCAAGGTTTCCATTCCATGACAATAATTTAATGCAGTGAGAATGTCATTATAATATAGTGTTCAAATCATCCCTGATGTGCAAAAATTTACCTCTGAGTAGAAAGCAGTTTTAGTTATTAAGTAACATAATTGTATATGAACAATTGCAAATGTGTCTTGTCTAAAAAAAAATCCACACCCCTTAAGAAAAAATGCTTTCCTTTGCTTCAATAGAACTTGGACTTCATCTTAAATATGTGATATATTAACCCATTGAAGACTCATTTAAAATGAACAATTTGATCTCCAAAACAAGTATCTCATACCTATTAATTAATTCTAGATGAGAATTAAGATTTTATTATTCTAATTTCTCAGAGAAGTCATTATATCTATAAAATGTTAGGACTGATAAGTTAGAGAGACAGAATAATACAGATAAAGAGTTGTTCTCAAAGACATGAAGATTTCAGTTAAAAGTCTGCTTCTGATGCATATTGGTTATATGACCTTGAGCATATCTTTCAAACTCTTAGTACCCTAGAGTCTATCTAAGATTCTAAATTCAGAGAAGTTGCTAACCTGTACTAGTGGAAAAACTTTCCTCATCTGGGAGTTCCCGTATCAATGAAGTCACAAATCCTATCCCTACCTTTATGCACATATTAACAATTTTCTTAATAAAAGATTCAGAATATTCTTACACTACTCTGCCTTAATAGTTTTTTTCCTTGACAAAAATACTATTTTTTTTATTTTTATTCTTTTTAAACAAATACAAAATGAGAAAAGAAAAAATGCATTTCCATCTACATCATAGAACATAGGAGAGGATGCAATACAAAACAATAAATTCCCATTTTATGCACACTTATGTAATAAATCCTACATGTTATTTTCAAAGCAGCCAACTTTTCTGGAATTCTAGGGGTTTTTTTTGTTCTCTTCTGTGTACTTTTTATTTAATTTATTTCTTCTTCCCTCCCCACACCCTGCCCAGGAGAAGGCTACAATTAAATGCAAACACATACACACATATTTACATATTTAAATATACATATCCGTACCTATATCTATATATGTGTGTGTGTGTGTGTGTGTGTCTGCATACACACACACACACACACACACACACACATATATATATACACAGCAGCTCTTCACCTGGGAAACAGTGTAGAATGGGTTTATAAACAACATTGTAAATGGAGCATTGAGACCATTTAAGCCATTGAGCTTCTCTGTTCGATTATCTTGGTATTCTTCATTCCCTTACGGCTAATTGTCCCTTTATCTTACTTCTAAACAGCCTACACTCCTATGAACTTCTGTACAGTTGATATCTTTTTATTCTCATCCTTCATCAAAAAAGTTATATTTTCCCTAAACAGAAGAATTAAAGAATGTCATAATTGGATAGGAACATGGGTGGAGTGTATACTTGAATAAGAATATCTTCTATAATATTTAGTCAGTCAGCTGGTCTATAAGCAT
The DNA here is from genome assembly GCF_028583685.1 of Petaurus breviceps papuanus. Taxonomy (NCBI): domain Eukaryota; kingdom Metazoa; phylum Chordata; class Mammalia; order Diprotodontia; family Petauridae; genus Petaurus; species Petaurus breviceps. Next base: position 44,303,659 of record NW_027186304.1, on the reverse strand, counting down.
TTATTAAGTGCTTACTATGTATCAGGCACTATGTTAAGCACTGGGAATAGAAATCTACACAAAAATATAGTCCCTGACCTCAAGGAACTTACATTTTAAATGAGAATACAACACATAAAAGGAAACTGAAAAGTAAGAGAAACGAGAAGGTATTTAATAGGGAGGTGTATAATGAAGATGTCCAGAGGAGTAAAGTCTTGTAAGTAATGAAGAGAGTGCTGGCCTCTGTACTTTCCATACCTGGAAGCTCTTCAAGGAACCCAGCAGCCAGAGAGAGGGATCCCAGGCTTAAAGGGTACTCCTGAAGTTTGGCTTCCAGAGCTTAAGGAATCTTGCAGGCTGAAGAGCTTTCTAGGACATAATGGAGAAGTTCAAAGGAATTCAGTCTAGTGGGAAATGAAGTAATCAATATTTGTTTGGAGACAATTATTGAAGGGGAAACTGCTACCTCTAAAAATAACCCACTCAAATGTTGAATATATCTCATTTTAGGAAATTTTTTTCCCCTTATATTAAGCTCAAATCTGTTTCTCTGCTGCTTTTACTTTATTGCTCTCAGTATCCTATGTTCCTATCTTCCTATGACCACACCTACTAGTGTGCTTTTTGAAACTCCAGTTCCTTTGAATTAGTTGCTGCCTCTCTAATTGGAGATTATTCTTCTCCTCCTCCTACAATATCATCTCACAAGGGCTGATGGTGAAGTGGGTACACATTTTCCTTCCCATTGTCAATTCTAGACCCTTTCTTTGCTACTAATAATCATCAACATTAACTTTAAAGTCACCTGATTAGACTATGTTCTCCTGATCCTTGTCACTGTGATATACTAGCTTCCTATTAGTTCTCTGTTAGTTTTTTTTCTCATGATCCTGGCACGAGACCCACAGTCTTTCTCCACACCTCTCCCTCTACCATAGTTCTGGTAAGCTTCAATATCTACATGGATGATCATTAAATACTGTGTTCTCATAATTTCTTGAACTCAGCTCCCATAGTTTTGATGCCACTATACCTAAGTCTTCTAATACTGTACTCCAGACTTTAATATCCATCATTTGCTATTGTTCTGTCTGCAGTTCCCTGAATTCTGAAATTCCCCTCTGTCCATAATGTCCTTGCCCTCCATCCCTCCTACTCCCTTTTTCTTCCCATACTTGCCTTTTGTGCTCATCATGAACTTTGCTACATTAATTCCTTCATGGTCTCTTAGTCTATCAACTCTATTCTAAAGTCTCTTCTTCCTGCCCAATTTTGACCTCATAAGTCAGTTGTTTCTGTAATGTTCGTTCCCCCAAGAAACCCAGAAGCTATGTTAACACAATTACAAAACATTTTTCATGCAAATAAAGTCAGATCTAAATAATGGGGAAAAGAGTTGCTCATAGGTAGGCTTAGCTAATATAATAAAAATGACAATTCTACCTAAATTAATTTACTTATTCTGTGTCATGCCAATAAAAGTACCAAAAATATTTTATAGAGCTAGAAAAAAATAATAACAAAATTAATCTGGAAGAACAAAAGTTCCAGAATATCAAGAAAATTAATAAAAAGAAATGCAAGGGAAGGTGACTAGATTTCAATACCAGATACCAAATTGTATTATGAAGCAGCAATCATCAAAACTATTTGGTACTGACTAAGAAATAGAATAGTGGATCAATGGAATAGGTTAGGTACATAAGACACAGTTAGTCAATGACAATAGCAATCTACTATTTGTTAAACCCAAAGACTCCAGCTTCTGGGATAAGAGCTCACAATTTGACAAAAACTTCTAGGAAAATCAGAAAATAATATGGCAGAAACTAGGCATAGACCAACATTTTACACTGTATACCAAAATAAAGTCAAAATGGGTGAACAATTTAGATATGAAGGATGATACTATACGCAACCTGGGACAGCAAGGAATAGTTAACCTGTCAGATTTATGGACAATAGAAAAAATTAAGAGCAAAAAAAAAAACAAAGAGAACATTTTGAAAGGCAAAATGGTTAAGTCTGATTACATTAAACTGAAAATTTTTTGCACAAATTAAGCCAATGCAATGAAGATTAGGAGGGAAGCAGAAAACTGGGAAAGAATTTTTACAACCAATGTCTCCGATAAAGGGCTCATTTCTAAAACATGTAGAGAATTGAGTCAAATTTATAAGAATGCAAGTCATTCCCCAATTGATAAATGGTAAAAAAAAAAAAAGATATAAGCAGACAGTTCTCAGAAGAAGAAATTAAAACTATCTATAGACATATGAAAAAAAAATGCTCTGAATCACTATTGGTTAGAGAAATGCAAATCAAAACAACTCTGAAGTACAATATCATACCTATCAGATTGGCTAACATGACAAAGTAGGAAAATGATCAATGCTGGAGATGTGGGAAAATTGGAACACTGATGCATTGTTGGTGGAGTTTTGAATTGACCCAACCATTCTGGAGAGGAATTTGTAAGTATACCTAAAGAGCTATAAAGAAGTACACACCCTTTGACCTTTGACCTAGAAATACCACTTCTAGGTCTGTATCCCAATGGGATCATTGAAATAGAAAAAAGACCCACATGTACAAAAATATTTATAGCAGGGGTGGCTAGGTGGCACAGTGAATAGAGCACCAGCCCTGGAATCAGGAGGACCTGAGTTCAAATCCTGCCTCAGACACTTAACACTTACTAGTCATGTGACCTTGCACAATTCACTTAACTCCAATTGCCCTGCCTTCCCCCCTCCAAAAAGAAAAAAATATTTATACTTATAGCAGGAGTTTTTTGTGGTGGCAAATAATCAGAAATTGAGGGGAGGCCCATCATTGGGAAATGATTGAACAAGTTTTGGTATATGAATGTAATGGAATATTATTGTGCTATAAGAAATAATGAGCAGGCAGACTTCAGAAAACACCTGGAAAGACTTATTTGAATTGATGTTGAATGAAGTAAGCAGAACCAGGAGAACATTGTACATAGTACCAGCTAAATTGTGCGATGACTACCTGATAGACATCACTTCTTAGCAAGGCAAAGATTTAAGATGACTCTAAGGGACTCATGATGGAAAGTGATGTCCACATCCAGGGGAAAAAAAAAACCTATGGATTCTGAATGCAGATTCAAGCATATAATTTGTTCCCTTTCTCTTTTTAATTTTTATTTGTTGTTTCCTTCTCATGGTTTCTACCACTGATTCTAATTCTTCTTTACAACATGACTAATGTGAAAACAGGCTTAGTATTTTTTTTTTTTTTAGCAATCGGGGTTAAGTAACTTGCTCAAGGTTACACAGCCAGTTATTATTTCTGGGTGTGGTGGTGAGTGTCTGAGCCCGGGATTCGATCTCCAGGTCGTCCCAACACTGGAGCCAGTGCTCTTACTCGCTGAGCCACCTGGCCGCCCCTAAGCAATTGGGGTTAAGTAACTTGCTCAAGGTTACACGGCTAGGTGTTTCTGGGTGGGTGCTAAGTGTCTGAGCCTGGGATTCGATCTCCAGGTCTTCCCAACACTGGAGCCGGTGCTCTTACTTGCTGTGCTACCTGGCCGCCCCTGAAAATAGGCTTAGTATTAATGTATATGGAGAGCCTATATCAAATTGCATGTCATCTTGGAGTGGGGGGAATGGATATATGGAAAAAAATTTGGAACTCAAAATCTTATGGGAGTGTTGAAAATAAAAAATTAATATTTTTAAAATGTAAAAAAATAAAGGAATAAGAGGGAAAAAAGGAAAATAATAATGTTTCTTTCCCTCTACTTGGGTCTCTTAACCTCATACTCTTTTCTTTTGTTAAGTTTCTGCTCTGATATTTATTCTCTTCTATTCCTACATAGCTAGAAGAAGTCATGCTACTATGTTTATGGGATTTAACACAAATGTCAACATTTTAACATCAACTGAGTCCTCCTACATTCATGTCAATCTTTTTATTCATCTTTTATTAACTTGCTATAATACAAGGAACAGTATCTATTCCAAATTTTCTCTTCTTTCAAAATCCCAACTCAATCCCTTCCTCAACTGTTAGATTCATACAATATAAACTCCATAAACCCCAACACACGTACACATTTCTACTCCTCTAAAGTGTAAGGGTTATGGGATTTAAAGATCTTCCATGCCCCATTGGACTTGCTGACATAGCAGGAAGGGGAAGAGCAAGAGGAAGCAGAAGCCAAGCTAGAGTTCCTGCGGTGGCTAGCAGTGGCGGTGACTGCAGCAGCAGCAGAGGCAGCAGCAGCAGAAGCTGCTGGGAGCACACTTCCTGAATGCTGGGTGGTTGCTGTGAGTGGGGAGAGGAGGACCTTTGCCTGAGGTAGCCTGTTCTGTTTTAAAGGCTTGACAATGTGGGTGTTTTCTACTTTATCTGCCTGTGCCAATTTCTTAACTACTCTGATGGCTTTGACTTTCTGGTTTTGGGACTCAGTCTTTTGGTATTTTGATAAATGTTCCAGCTTATTCCCCCATATAGCAAGCCTGATATATTTTGTGATGGATAATTACATCAGCATATCTGTAATTTCTGTAGGCATTGTGAATATTGCATTGCTGATACATAAAGTTATCAATGTCCTCACCTCTATGCTTTGCTTGTTTAATCCTGTCTCAAAAAAAAGATGGCAGACTGCCTTTCAAAAACTGTCTCTACCCCATTCTGCCACTCACTGATACTCCCTCCAATATGACAGTCCCTTAAATTCTGTTTTTTCTACCTATCCTGCTACTGAAACAGCTCTTCCTAGGGCCACTATTGAACTCTAATTACTAAGTACAACATCCCTTGTTTTATGTTTTCATCTTGCACGCTATTTTGGTAGCATTTGACACTGTAGCCTAGCCTTTCTTGACAAAATCTCTTCTCTTCTCTAGTTTATCTCCTCCTTATAGTATTTCTCTCATACTAATATTTTTATACTTCTTATGGATCCTTATCCTCCTCCCACTTCTTAAACATAGGCATACTCCAATGTTCTCTTATTGGAATTCTGTTCTTGTCCTTTCTTTAGTTTTCCCCCTAGCTGGTCTTATCTTGTTACTTCATTTAAATAACTCACAAACTTTATGTTCATCATCAATCTTCTCCCAAATCTACATGCCCATAATTTCTCCTTATAGCTTCCTGCCTATCCTGCCTGAATTTTCCACTTTGGAATTAACAATGTCCAAAATTGAACTCATTAGCCTACTAAATGATCCTTTTTTTAATTTTTGCTTAGTTATTAATACCGACCACATCTTCTGAACAAGCTGTGGTATATGAATATAATGGAATATTATTGTGCAATAAGAATGACAAGCAGGCACGTGTAATGATAAGCAAAATGGTACTTAGCTCCTTGTTTCAGCCCTTCAAGTGCCTTTGAGTCTCACCTGTGATTATATCAAGTCTTTGTTAGAAACAGAGCCTGTAAAGCCCACAGTGGGAGGAATTTGCCAAGGACCGGAACAGGAAAGAGCTGAGGATATTAAAACTTGAGAACAAACTGGAACTGAGCAGAACTGGGAGGAATGTTTTCTGTGGTGTCAGCACTCTGTCTATCTGTTCTATCTGTGTTGATGTTACTTTGTCACACCTGTAAGCTGACAGAGAATATTGCTGTTCTTATCGAAGTCCTGGGACCTTATTGCTGGCTCAGAAGCCCTGAAAGAGGACTATCCTGCTCTCTCTTTACAGAAGTCCTGAAGGAGGGTTTTACTGATGTTTTCAGAGGTCCTGGGACTTTACTGATGATTTGTGTTTGGTTTCTCAGACAGAAACCCTGACTGTTTGTGTTAATTTCTCAGATTGAAGACTTGTCTATTGGTCTGTGTTGATTTCACAGGCATAAAGTGAATTGAAATAGTGCTGGCAATGAGTGTAAATATTGTTGTAAATCTGCTAATCTTGATGTTTGTAGATATTGTAGTGGCTCTGTTAAGCTTCATCTTCCCAGAAACTGAGAAAGACTTGAGGTGGACTGGTCACCATGAGCTTCAAGCTGGAGTAGGAACTGGAATAGGAGCTGTGAGCTGCCAGCCTGTGAATCTAGGTGGCAGTTGGGTGAATTCAGGAAAGAGCTGGAAGCATGGAAGAAGAACCATGGAGTTGGAAGTCATTCTCAAGTCAAGATGAAAGCACCTTTACTTGGGTACTTAGTGATGACTGACAAGATTAAGACTCTGTTACCTAGGGGTAGGAGACCTTTGTACTTTGTACCCCTTAAGGATGATTGATTTAAGGATGATTGGAAGCCAGTCTCCAATCAAGATGAAAGAAGACTTGAGATGAGTCCTCTAAATTGATTGATTCAGATTGTGACTTATTCAATGATATCTCTTGTTTAGGACTATGTAGCCACCTTAGTAACAAGTTGATATGTTATATTGTTATGAATGCTATAATTCGATTTCCGTGAAAGTTTTGTTTTGGTGTATTGCTGAATAGAGAGTTCACTATACTATGTGATCAGAACCTTAAAGTTATTCACAACAGCAGTCCTCAGACAACCTGCTTGTGCTTGGCTTTACAGCATATTTCAGGAAAAAAATCTGAAAATACTTACATGAACTAATGCTGAGTGAATTGAGCAGAACTAGAACATTGTACACAACAACAGCAACATTGTACAATAATCAGCTATGATATACTTAGCTCTTCTCAGCAATACAATGATACAAGACAATTCTGAAAGACTAGTGATGGAAAATGCTAACCACATCCAGAAAAAGAACCATGGAGTCTGAATGTAGTTTGAAGCATACAATTTTCCCTTTTTTGTTTTTTCTATCTCATGGTTTTTCCCATTTTGATTTTTCTTTCCCAACACAATTAATGGGGAAAGATGATTAACATGTGTATACATGTATAACATGTACAAATGTTATACATGTACACACATGATGAGGGAGGGGATAATTTGAAACTCAAAATTTTACAAAAATGAATGTTGAAAACTATCTTCATATGTAATTAGGAAAAAAAAATAAAATACTATTAAGGAAAAATGTTAACCATGTCTCTAACTTCCAATTTACTCGAGCTCATAGCTTCAGAAATTTTTTATGTTTTCCTGTTCTTCAGCCTACATGAAAAATAAATTGCCAAATCCTTTCAATTTAATTCCTCACATCAACAACAGAAATGATTTTGTTTCATGTGTCTATGATTAGTAAAATCAATTCAAATATAAAATGGAGGAAAAATGCTCACCAAACATTCTGAACACTCTCATAGAGAATGGTGAATGCCCTACAACATTGCATTGACCTAACTTTACACAGATGAAAGCAAGCATGTGAAAAATATGTATTGTCCAGACCACTGTGTACAGTTTTGTGATCTTATGTCATTGTTATCAATATCATTACCAATATATAGTTTTTTGTATAGATACTGTGAATAATACATTTTAATACAGTGGACTGTATTAAAAAGTGAATTAAAGGAAGACAAACTCATTTTTTTTTTAGGAAATTGTTCAAACTATTTAATTATCCCCAAATTTCTCCCTGAAAAGAGCCTCATCTTTTTTAGGAATAATATGCTTTTGGTAATGAATGCTGTATGAGTCAAAGAACTTCATGATCTTCAAAGCACTGAAATAGCAGATTACCCAAAGGTCAATAGAGAGACACTTGATTAGTAGGAGTATTCTGCAACATAATGCTAGCAAATAATTGCACAGAAAGAGTACAAAGAATATCAACAAGGAGATATATAACCATAAGAGAGGACAAACTGGTCATTAAGTGAGTGTGAATAGTAGAAAAGCCCTTGAGCTCAATTGGTCCACTCAGTGTCAAAAGATCTAGAGCAATGCTTCAAGTATGGGACAAACCCCTAAGGAGCCTTTAAAAAAAGTATGGGAAAATCCAATAGAATGAGAAGGCGTGGATGCGTTGCAGTTTGTGCCACTATGTGAAGTACTCACATTATTTGAATAACAGATCCATGGAAATATATCCCTGGCCCTTAGCACAGTGCTTTACATAGAGTAGCATTTTGATAAGGATTGGCCTTATAATTTCACAGATAAAAGAATGTTCCAGGTGACAAAACTACTATCCATATAGGTAAGTATCTCCTCTTTGATTTCTAGTCTTCAGAGGTTAAATGACTTTCCCAGGATCGCAAAGTCAAAATGTGTCAAAAAAAATGGCACGGACACCCAGATCTTCCTGGATGATAGTGGTCCTCTGTTCACCATACACAACTACCTCTCTAGATAAAATGTCTTTGTTGAACTTTAATCACCTCATAAGCTTCTGAAGAATATTTATGTAGTCCTTTGTGGTTTCAATATAGTATCTATCTATTTACTTATCTATCTACCTGCCTATCTATCTATCTATCTATCTATCTATCTATCTATCTATCTATCTATCTCCTCATCTGGATATATTTCAGTCTTTGGATAGACATATATACACTTATATACATATACATATCTGTGAACTTATGCACATGTATACACTTACATGTTTCCATATTATAAATACATTTATAGCTATAAACAAATATGCCCCATATGTCTATCTGTAGCTATACATGTGCATTTATATATACACACACATCACATCAAAACCCTAAAGGGCTATAAATATGCAAACATAATTTCTCAATCAAGAAACATGTGTGTTACATATGTGTGCATGTGGACAATATGTGTATTTTATGTAAAAAGTATATGTGTCTATATCTACATGCATACCTATATACAGTTGATATATGATATTTATGTGTGTATATATGTACATCACATGTCACCAAGCATTTATATGGCACCAAATGCTAGACCATTTGATAAGTATTAAGATACAAAGGAAAACAAAATATGAACAAAACCCTCAAAGAATTTACATTCTAATGGAAGGGATCCCACACAAATAACTATGTACTTATAGGGTATATATGGTATAAATGGAAGATAATCTCAAAGAGAAGATATTACCAAGGAAGAAGGAGTGGGGCAATATTGGAAAAGTTTTCTGCAGAAGATTGGATTTAAGCTAAATTTGAAAGGAAGCTAGAGGTGAAGGTGAAGAGACAGAGCATTCTGTGTGTGTGTGTGTGTGTGTGTGTTTGTGTATCTTTGCCTTCTGCTTTTAATGATTCCTGACTACCCACTTTATCATGGCAGTGATCCTTTCTACATATGTGTTTAATAAATCCCTGTTAGATTTGAATTACATGATCAGCCTCAAACAGATATCCCCTATGTGTACATATGTGTTCCTACAATACAATACACATACAATCACAATCACATTGAAACCTTAAAATGCTACATAAATATTATTTAATTTTATTCAATCTTTATACATGTCATTTCATCAAATGCTGTGAATTAGTTATTAGAGGGATCCCCATCTTCTAAATGAGGTAATTTAGCCTCAGGGATTTTCAATGACTTGCCAAAGATTACATTAGCAACAAGTAATAGAATCAAGATTTGCAATCAGATACTCTTTCTTTGAATCTACATTTTTTCCATTTGACCATTTTGCTTCATTGATAATACTTTAATACTAATTGAGGGTTTTTTTTCAAACTTAGTATATTTTTGTTGAATGATAGAATAAATGATTGAAACTAAAAAGAATATATAAGCTGTCTGTCAGGCTATCAAACAAACACTAAGACAAAATTTGTCATTCAATGAGAGTAACTCCAAACTTTAGGCTTATTTCCCTCTACTTTCTCAATTTCTCTGCCTTAAATGCATTCACTGTTGATTAACTCCTCTTCCATCAGCAATTTATTCTTGCTCTCTAACTCTCTAGCAGTGTTGGATTCTGTGACCCTCTGTCTTCTTTAATAATGTAGAATTAATAAAACAGAACTTCAACATCCACCCCCAAATCATCTGCTTAATTTCATGCAGCAAAAATCTGCATAAAGATTTACACAATTTTTAAAACCATGGAAGATTACCTCTTGGAAATTGTGATCCAAACAAATCAAATTTTCAATGGTTTCTTTTCTCAGGAGGACTGTGAGTGGAAAATGATAAGTGGGTGGAGAACAGGAAGCTAATCCCTTACCATTCAAGCAAGGATATCTCTGGGGACCAGGAACCTGAGGGAAATCTTTTCTTCTAAAGCCTGTTTACATTTAGACTAATGTATTAGTCAGAGGCCTATGATAGCATCTTGATGCTGACATAGATTGTTCCTCTCTTTAGGATGAAGTCAGAAACTTGTACAATATTTCAAACATGTTACTATCCATCCTCAAAAGAAGTAATAAAACTATGCTCATCTACTCTCTTAGCATCCAGTTGTTCTCAATGTCTAAAGAGATCCTGGTCAGAGACTTTTTAAATGGCAATACTCACTCAGAGCCACAATACAATTTCTTTTCAAAATGTGGAACAATATGTTCAGGAAAAGGACAAGAAACAACATGAAGAATGCAGAGCTCTTGAAAAAAGTATTGGCACCAAAGATACAACCTTTGGTTTCCACAAAAATTATTTCTTTTGGGAAAGCTAGGTGGCACAGTGAATAGAACACTGACCTTGAAGTCAGGAGGACCTGAGTTCAAATCCAGCCTCAGACCCTTGACACTTAACTAGCCCAAGTGACCTTGGGCAAGTCACTTAACCCAAATTGCCCTTCCTTCCCCCCTCCAAATTTTTTTTCCTTCCCCTAAAATTTTCAAATGTCTTAAGGGTTTTGCACTGGTTAAGCACCTGCCAGAAAGTTGATGTCTTCTCCAACACAACCCTTAGCATTACCTATAGCATGAATACAAGTATTATAAAAGATTTCCTTTTATTCCTGTCTGTTTCATTGATGATAACGCCAGAATTCAGTAAGAGCTCTAAATATGCTGTTAAATTATTTATAGCTGTACAGGTAATTCTTCCAATTAAATAGGACTAATAATAATAATTCACATTCATGTAATTCCTTACAGTTTACAAAGTGTTTATGTCACAAGAACTGTGGGAAATAATTTGTACAAGTCTGTTACCATCCACCTCCTTCCCTCCCCCCCCTCACACAGAGATGAACTTGAAGCTTAACTAAATTAAATGAATTGGTCACTACCAGGCAATGGTGGCATCACAGATCATACCTAGTTCCTTTGACTTCAAGTCAAGTGCACAGATCCTGCTGCTTATCAAGTCTAAAAGTACTTTGGTCAGTATATCTATAGGATTATTCCTAAAATAGACATCTAATATCTTTGCTATACTCTCAGTTATGTCCTGAAAAGACATATACAGAAAAAAAACTTTAGACTATCAATAAAACATTAGTTTTAATTCCATTTCCTATAATTAACTGTTATGTCACTTCAGACAATTCACAGAATCTCATAGTTGAAAAAGATCTCTGAGACCACTCTGAGACCCAAACAATACAAAAATAGGAATCTTTCCTACATGGCAAATGATAAAAATGGTAAATATTGGAGAGGCTATGGGAGAAAAAAATATGCATCATTGCTGGTGGCATGAATTAGGCCAAACATAGGCTGATATCAGTGACAAAAAGGGATAATGTTAGATACCTGAAGTCATTTATTAGGGAATTCCCCTTCAGTTGAAGTCAATCCATTTCACACTATCTTTTTGTGTGGTCGTCCAACCAGATCTGAATATACCTATTTCTTTCAATACACAAAGTCAATGTGAAAGAGGGCCAAATACTTGTAGAAAGCTCAGGATATTGTCCCCTGGCTATTCAAGTCAGAAAAGCACCATATTCTTTTGGTTTCATTCGTTGAGACATGTTGAGAAACAAAGCCAGTATATTTGCAGATAAGAGATGATTCTTTTAGAGCAAAGGTTCATAAGGCAAATATATAGATTTTTTTTGCTTTTTTGAGGGGAGAGAGTAAGGCAATTGGGGTTAAGTGACTTGCCCAAGGTCACACAGCTAGTGTTAATTGTCTAAGGCTGGATTTGAACTCAGGTCCTCCTGACTCCAGGCCTGGTGATCTGTTCACTGTGCCACCTTTCCACTCTCAAATGTATAGATTTTGTAACAAGCAGGGAGGGATACAATCATTTAAATATTGTCATGAATCCATGACTTCATTGATGTGAGTATTATCTTCAGTAATGATGATTGTGTCCCCTCTAAACTTTCTCCCTAGATATACTTGTCACCCACAGTCCTTTGTAAATACTTCTAAAAGGAGTCATCTAACATGTTGGACACCTTCCTGTAGTAATCGTGCTATCTCAGAGGTGCCAAGGAAACACTTGAATGTCCATTTCCATTCTATTATCTCTCACTCTTCCTACTTGACCATCATGTCTCCTTTTTTTCATCACGTATGGCATTGGTTACACTTCTTATATACACTCCTCAAATGCCAAGTCATTGTTGATTATGCTCTGGTGCCTATTTACATACACCAGTATATCAGCAATGCCATATTCACAATGCCTATGGAGATTACAAATATGCTGATATAATTATCCATCACAACATACATCATGCTTGCCATATGGGGGAATAAACTAGAAAATTTATCAAGATACCAAAAGACTGAGTCCCAAAACCAGAAAGTGAAAGCCATCAGAGTAGTTATGATATTGGCACAGGTAGATAAAGTAGAAAGCACCCACATTTTCAAGCCTTTAAAACAGAACAGGCTACCTCAGGCAAAGGTCCTCCTCTCCCCACTCACAGCAACCACCCAGCGTCCGGGAAGCGCGGTCCCAGCAGCTCCGGCCCCTGGCAGTCCTCAGCAGGAGTCCTTAGCAGAAATTCTGGCTAACTCAAAAAGGGCTTTGCGCTGTTGCTGCTTCTGCTGCTGCTGCCGCCGTCGCCACCACCGCCAGCCACCGCAGGAACTCCAGCTTGGCTTCCGCTTCCTCTTGCTCCGCCCCTTCCTGCTACATCAGCAAGTCCAATGGGGCATGGAAGATCTTTAAATCCCATAACCCTTACAACCAAGCATCTTTTCATTACAGAATACTCTAAATTTTTTAGAATTCTAAAAGAACTCAGAAGGTAGCTATTTCAAATTGTACATGGAAAAAATATTCTTGGATCTTTTCAAATCCAAGCAGCTACCCACCAATGCTTTCCAAGGCAGCGCACTGCACTTAGGTCTGCCATATCATTAGAAATGCCATATATGGGGGCGGCCAGGTAGCACAGCGAGTAAGAGCACCGGCTCCAGTGTCTGGATGACCTGGGGATCAAATCCAGGCTCAGACACTTAGCACCCACCCAGAAACACCTGGCCGTGTAACCTTGAGCAAGTTACTTAACCCCAATTGCTTAGGGGAGGCCAGATACCTCAGCAAGAAAGAGCCTCCAAATTTAACACCAATTGTTTTTTTTCTTAATGATTTTACAGATTTATTCATATATACTAATAAAGCACCATGATGAAGTTTCCAAAACTCTTTAGCTTCACCCTTTTAAGGGGAATTAAAATTGACTATTTTTTAGTTATGGCAGATCTATTTTCTATTCCTCCAATAATACCTAAGTTTAGACTAATTAATTTGGGTAGAAGGAAGAAGTGAAAACAGAAACATGACTGGGAGATGCTCTTCTTAAAGAAAAGGAATCCTGGATTTATCAAATAACAAGCACTCCTTTTCATTACTTAATACTCCCTTAACACTTATTGCCATCTTGTTTGTACAAAGCTGTTTGCATGTTGTATTCTCCAACAGGCTGTGAGTCCCTCAAAGGCAGGGTCTGTCTTTCACCTTTCTTTGTACCCTCACCTCTTAACACAGTACCTGGCACTTCATAGGCACATAGATATTTGTCAACTAACTGACTTGGAGAGTGACATATTGTGATAGTAATGGCAATTAAAGATTCCCCTGTATTGGCTTGGTTTTCAAATTGATTGTATTAAAACCCAGAGTTTGTTAATCCCACCTGTGGGATGGGCTTGTTGATGTGAAAAGAAAGTCCTGAAGTGGGAGGAGCTGGTGATGTAGATTTGGAGAGACAAGAGAGAGGCGGAAGTTTTTTTTGGAAGCAGCACCTCGTGGAGAGAGAGAGACTAAGAGATTGCTGGTGGCCGCTTTGAATTGCCCTGGACTTTTGAGACCTGCCCCCTGAGCTGCCAAGGACTGAGGAGACATGGCTGTTTTGCTGGTACTTTGTCTGTCTGTTTTGATGTTATTTTGCCAGATTTGTCCACTGGTGAAAGACTGTCCTGTTGAAGAAGTCCTGGAACCTGGCATTTGGTTAAGAAGCCCTGAGACTGTCCTGCAGACAGAGAGTGAATACTGTCCACTGGTGAAGGACAGTGCTGTTGTTGCAGGGGTCTGGGAGCCTTTCTGTTGGTTCAGAAGCCCTGAAGAAGGATTTTCTTGTTGTATGTTTACAGAAATCCTGGGAGAGGGCTTTGCTAATGTGTTCAGGGGTTCTAGGACTGTTCTACAGACAGAGGATAAATTCATGAAGGGACTGGCAATGTATCTTATGGCCTTGCTAAGCCTTGTCTCCCCAGGAACTAAGATTGCTGAGAACTTGCCTCATGTCAAGATGAAGAAAAGACCTCCATTTGGGTATTAAGTGCTGTGCTTAAACTTGATGTAACTCTGGGGTAGATTCAATTGTGATCCAGGGGTGGGGAACTTTTGACCTTATGTTTGGAAACTAATCTCCATTTGAGAAGAGGGGCTTTGTGGTGTTCAGGGGTTCTAGGACTGTTCTACAGACAGAGGATAAATTCATGAAGGGACTGGCAATGTATCTTATGGCCTTGCTAAGCCTTGTCTCCCCAGGAACTAAGATTGCTGAGAACTTGCCTCGTGTCAAGATGAAGAAAAGACCTCCATTTGGGTATTAAGTGCTGCGTTTAAACTTGATGTAACTCTGGGGTAGATTCAATTGTGATCCTAGGGGTGGGGAACTTTTGACCTTATTGTGCTCCCTGATTGACAAATGAAGGTACTTTACCTATGTTTGGAAAATAATCTCCATTTGAGAAGAGGGGCTTTGTGGTGGACTTAATTAAGGTATAGCCTAGGGGTGGAGAAGTATTTAGAACAGAGACTTTGTAATTGATTGAATGATTGGAAGGTCCTGGGGTGGGGTAGTCCTTGGAGATTATTTAATCACACTTAGTAAATGCTGTATTTTGAATGATGTCATGTTTTAATCTTCTCTGTTCTTGGTTGGTCACTGAATAAAATAGAGAGCACCTATGCTGGTATTTTGAACCTGGGAAGTTGCCTTTCTTTTGGCATTACATTACACATATCCCTATCATTTGAAATGAGAGTATTTGGTTTCACATCAGAGTTCTTATTACCTATCTGAATTGAAGGAAGGCACTTCATTTTTTTCTAGACCTGAGTTTATTCATCTATAAAATAAGATGATAGAACTTGATCAGAATCTGTGTTACGTAGATCTTTGGCAGTCTAGTGAAGACTTTGGGCTCCTTACAATAATGGTTTTAAGTGCATAAGATAAAATGAATAGAATTACAAAAGAAAACAGTTATGTTGAAATATAGTGACCATTTTAAAAATAAATGTATACCTTATTTATTTTAACATTAACGTTTTTTCAATGTTGAGTTCCAAATTCTCTCTCTCCTTCCTTCTGGCCCCTCCCCCAGTCATTGGGAAGGCAAGAAATATGATACCAATTATATATGTGAAAAAAGAAAAATATTTAAAGTGAAAAAAACTATGTTTCAATCTGCATCCAGACTTCATCTGTTCTCTCTGCCTCTGTCTCTCTCTGTCTCTGTCTCTGTTTCTGTCTGTCTGTCTTTCTGTCTGTCTCTCTCTCTCTCTTTCTGTTTCTATCTCTCTCCCCCTCTATGGATGTGGCAATTAATTTTTTTTAAACAATTTCACCAAACCCAAGTTAAGAACCCCTAGATTAGATGAATTCTATGAATCACTCCAGTTTGAAATCTAAGTTTCTCTGACAGTGTTATATGCCTCCTCAAACATTCCCAGACTCTGTAATAGTGACAAGGAATGAAGATTTTTCACTTTGTTTCTTCAACATGCATTTCTTCACCCTTCTGTATCTGTAGTTGTACATTTCATCAATATTTTATTTACTACAATAAGATCTCATTCATTCTGAATTTTAAAAAATAGAAATGGTTTGAATTAAAATTAATCTGTGTACTAATTTTTTAGAACTTGTAAAGATAATTGTAGATGAAAGCAAGATAATAAGGATGACACTTATCCTAACTTAAAAAACAAATTCATCTTGTGTTTACTTCCACCAACACTAGAATTTATTTAGAGGACTTATTACATGTTTAAAATATTTGAGAATTTTAAAACCCCAAGATGACATGAAATACTGGTCTGAAAATCAGGGCACCCTCTCACTTGTAAAATTGGCTTTAAGATTCATTTTAGTTCTCTAATTTTAAGTTATCTAAAAAGGGAGAAAGTAGAAAATGTTATTCCTTCCAACTTCTAAGTTCCCTTTTACTTCTGACATTGCATTATCCCTGGACCCCAATGATACTGGAAGGCCATACAAAATGAAGGTCATTTTAATGAATCATGAAAAGAACATGAGGCAGTAGGTAGGATTGCTAACTATGTAAAATAAAACTGATTGTTTTATAAGCTTAAAACAACACAGTCATCTCTGCAAGTTAGAAGAGAATCAGAGTTAATCCTGAGAACAAAACTTTCAAAATGTGGGAGGAGGAGGAGGAGGAGAATGTCTCTGTCTCTTTTGGCAAAGATGCAGACAGATATGTTAAAAGATTTAGACATTCCTTGACATAGGGGCCATATGATCACTAGGGTGGTTAACCTGAAAAACTAAATCTAAAATTAAAAATTCTTGTTTCACAAAAGTATACACCCACATTCAACAACCAGCCACTCAATATGCTTCGGACAAAATGAACAAGTTAAAAAGTAATGGAATAGAACTTGGAAAGATAGAGGAGTGAGAAGTTTCCTAGGGAAAATTTTCCCCTCACCATACCAAAAAAAACTCAAGTAAGGAACATTTAAATATAGAAGACAGTAGCAGCAGGAAGAAAATTGAAGGAAAAAAAACATTGCTGAGGCAATACTCTTTTCTTTTATTAAATGCTATGCATTTTCCTTTAGTTTTAATTTATTTATTTTCAAAATTCATTTTTAAAATTTAAAATTCTAATACTCTCCATCAACCCCTCCCTGACCAATTGATAAGGCAAATAATATAATATCAATTATGAGTGTGAAGTATGCACTATATTAGCCATGTTACAAAAGAAGAAAGGAAAATTAAGAAAATAAAAAAGTATGCTTCAATCTATATTCAGAATTCATCAATTCTCTCCATGGAGTATACATCATTTTTCATCATGCATCCTTTGGAAATTGTCTTGGATTATTGTCTTAATGAGAATAGAAAAAATCTTTTACAATTGATCATTATTACAATATTGCCATTTACTTTGCATCAGTTCACATGAATCTTCCCAAGTTTTTCTCAAACCATCTTGCTCATTATTTCTTATAGTACAATAATATATGATCACAATCATATACCACAACTTTTTAGCCATTTTCCAATTGATGGGCATGCCCTCAAATTCCAATTCTTTCTCACCACAAAAAGAGTTGCTATAAATATTTGTGTACATATAAGTTCTTTTCCCTATAGAAAGACATAATAAAGGTATTCTATCAAAGATCAAAGACTATGCACAAATTTATCACCCTTTGGACATAATTCAAATTATTTGCACCAATAGTTGAACTAGTTCACAACTTCACCAAGAATACTTCCTCCAGCACTTTTCACTTTCCTTTTCTATTATGTCAGCAAGTCTATCAGATTGTGGGAAGTGGGAGATGGTACCTCAGACACGCTTTAATTCACATTTCTCAAATAAATAGTTATTTGAAGCATTTGCTCACGTAACTATATATATATATATAAACATATATATATATATATTAGTTTTTTGGTCTTGATTAATTCATTTTTTTACTTTTAGTTTACAAGATTCAGTTCCACAACTCCTTGAGTTTCAAATTTTTTCTCCCTCCCATGGCGGCATACAATCAAGTATAGGATCTGCAAATACTTTCATATTAGACATTAGTCAGGTTATAAAGAAGGACTGTATCAGATGGAAAGAAAAATGGGAAAGAGGAAACAAAAACAAACAAGGAAAAGAAAAAGAGCAAGTAGTTTGCTTCAATCTGGATTTAAACTCAGTTCTTTCTCTGGGTGTAGACATCTCTCTCCATCATGAGTGTTTTGGGGTTGACTTACAACCCTGTATTGCTGGGAAGAGTCCATTATATCAAAGTTGGTCGTCAGACATGCGTTGTGTCTGTAATTGTGTACAAATTTCTCCTGGTTCTACTCTTCTCACTTGGCATCAGTTCATATAAGCCTCTCCAGGTATATATGAAGTCCATCTGCTCCTCATTTCTTATAGCACAATAGTATTCCATTACATGCATATACCACAACTCATTTAGCCATTCCCCAATCGATGGGCACCCCCTTAATTTCCACTTCTTTGCCACCACAAAAAGAGCTGCTATGAATATTTTTGTGCATATGGGTCTTCCACTTCTATGATCTCTTTGGGATACAACCCTGCAAGTGCTATTGCTGGGTCAAAGGGTATGAAATTATTTATAGCCCTTTGGGAACAATTCCAGATTGCTCTCCAGAAAGGTTGGATCAGTTCACAACTCCACCAGCAATGCATTAGTGTTGCAATTTGTCCACATGCCCTCCAGCATTTGTCATTTTATTGTTTTGTCATCTTAGCCAATCTGACTGGTGAGATGTGGTACTTCAGAGTTCTTTTGATTTGCATTTCTCTAATCAACAGTGATTTAGAGCATTTTTTTCATATGCTTATAAATATCTTTCATTTAATCCTCTGAAAACCGCCTGTTCATATCCTTTGACCATTCATCAATTGGGGAATGACTTGTATTCATATAGATTTGACTAAATTTTCTATATATTTTAGAAATGAGTCCTTTATCAGAGTCATAGTTTGTAAAAAATGTTTTTCCCAATTTTCCACTTCCCTTCTAATATTGGTTACATTGACTTGGTTTGTAATGAAGTTTTGCAATTTAATATAATCAAAATTATCCATTTTGCATTTTATAATGCTCTCTAATTCTTGTCTGGTCATCAAGTCTCTCCCTCTCTACAAATCTGACAGATAAACTACTACTTGCTTTTCCAGATTGCTTACAGTGTCAGCCTTTATACTTAGATCATGCACCCATTTAGACTTGATTTTGGTATATGGTGTTAGATAATGTTCTATACCCAGTTTCTGCCATACTATGTTCCAGTTTTCCCAGCAGATTTTGTCAAATAGTGAGTTCTAATCCCCAAAACTGAGATCTTTGGGTTTATCAAACAGTAGATTACTATAGTCATTGACTGCTGAGTCTTGTGTACCCAATCTGTTCCATTGATCCACTACGCTATTCCTCAGCCAGTACCAAGTAGTTTTGAGGACTGCTGCTTGATAATACAGATTAAATTTGGGTATAGCTATTCTACCTTCTCTAGCATTTTCTCTTGATATTCTGGACCTTTTCTTCTTCCAAATGAATTTTATTACTATTTTTTCTAGTTCTATAAAGTAGTTTTTTTGGTAAATTGATTGGTATGGCACTAAATATATGATTTAATTTAGGTAAAATTGTCATTTTTCTTATATTAGCTCAACCTAGCCATGAGAAATTGATTTTTTTTCCAATTAGATCTGAATTTATTTGTGTGAAAAGTGTTTTGTAGTTGTGTTCACATAAGTCCTGTGTTTGTTTTGGCAGATAGATTCCCAAATATTTTATAATGTCTACAGGACTTTAAATGGGATTTCTCTTTCTATCTCTTGCTGTTGAATTTCATTAGAAATATACAGGAATGCTGAGGATTTATGTGGGTTTATTTTATATCCTGCAACTTTGCCAAATTTATTTATTATCTCAAGTAGTTTTTTACTTGATTCTCTAGGATTCTCTAAGTATATCATCATATCATCTGTGAAGAGTGATAACTTGGTCTCTTATTTGCCTAATTTGATTCCTTTGATTTCTTTTTCATCTCTAATTGCTACTGCTAACATTTCTAGTACCAGATTGAATAAGAGGGGTGATAGTGGATACCCTTGTTTCACCCCTGATTTTATGGGAAATGCTTCTAGCTTATCCCCATTACATATAATACTCGCTAATGGCTTTAAATAGATGCTACCTATTATTTTAAGGAAGGCTCCATTTATTCCTATACTTTCTAGTGATTTTATTAGGAATGGATGCTGTATTTTGTCAAAAGTCTTTTATTCATCTATTGAGATAATCATGTGGTTTTTGTTAGTTTTATTGTTGATATGATCAATTATACCGATGGTTTTCTCAATATTAAAACATCCTTGCATTCCTGGAATAAATCCTACCTGAACAAAGTGTATTATTCTTGTGATAAGTTTCTGTAGTCTGTTTGCTAATATTTTATTTAAAATTTTTGCATCTATATTCATGAGGGAAATTGGTCTATAATTATTTTTCTGTTTTATCTCTTCCTGATTTAGGTATCAGTGCCATATTTGTGTCATAAAAAGAATTTGGTAGGACTCTTTCTTCACTAATTTTCCCAAACAGTTTGTAGAGTATTGGAATCAATTGTTTTTTAAATGTTTGATTCAATTCGCTAGTAAATGCATCTGGCCCTGGAGATTTTTTCCTAGAGAGTTAACTGATGACTTCTTTGATTTCTTTTTCTGAGATGGGGTTATTTAAGTAATTTACTTCCTCTTCAGTTAATCTGGGCAACTTATATTTTTGTAAATATTTATCCATTTCACTAGGATTGTCAAATTTATGTGCATACAATTGGGCAAAATAATTCCTAATTATTGTTTTAATTTCCTCTTCATTGGAGGTAGATTCACCCTTTTCATTTTTGATACTCATAATTTGGTTTTCTTCTTTCTATTTTATCATATTGACTAAGGTTCTATCAATTTTATTTTTTTCCCATAAAACCAGCTCTTAGTTTTATTTATTAATTCAATAGTTTTCTTAATTTCAATTTTATTAATCTCTCTTTTCATTTTTAGTATTTCCAATTTAGTATTTAATTGGGGATTTTCAATTTGTTCTTTTTCTAGCTTTTTCAACTGCATGCCCAATTCATTGACCTCCATTTTTTCTAATTTATGCATATATGCACTAGGGATATAAAACTTCCCCTAAGAACTGCCTTTTCTGCATCCCACAAATTTTGGTATGTTGTCTCATTATTGACATTCTCTTGAATGAAGTTACTGATTGTTTCTATAATTTCTTGTTTGACCTATTCATTCTTTAGGATTAAATTGTTTAATTTCTAATTAGTTTTTAGTCTATCTTTCCATAGCCCTTTATTGCATATAATTTTTATTGCACCATGATCAGAGAATTATGCATTTAATATTTCTGCCTTTCTGCACTGAATTGTGAGATTTTTTTTTATGCCCTAGTATATGGTCAATTTGTAAGTATGTCCATGAACCACTAAGAGGAAAGTATATTCCTTTTTATCCCCATTCAGTTTTCTCCACAGATCTATCATATCTAGCCTCTCTAAAATTCTATTCACCTCCTTCACTTCTTTCTTGTTTATTTTGAAGTTAGATTTATCAAATTCATAGAGGGGGAGATTAAGGTCCCCCACTAGTATAGTTTTGCTATCTATTTCTTCTTCTAATTCCCTTACCTTCTCCTCTAGGAATCTGGATGCTATACCACTTGGTGCATATATGTTAAGTAATGATATTTCTTCATTTTCAGTGATGCCTTTTAGCAGAATATAGTTTCCTTCCTTATCTCTTTTGATTAGATAAATTTTTGCTTTTGCTTTATCTGAGATAAGGATTGCTACCCCTGTTTTGTTTTTCTTTTATTTTTACTTTAGCTG
This sequence comes from Petaurus breviceps papuanus, assembly GCF_028583685.1. NCBI lineage: Eukaryota > Metazoa > Chordata > Mammalia > Diprotodontia > Petauridae > Petaurus > Petaurus breviceps. Next base: position 44,281,805 of record NW_027186304.1, on the reverse strand, counting down.
AAGCATAATATATTCTACTCCAGCCTTTTACCTTTACTCTGTGGGTATCCCTTTGTTTCAAATGTGTTTCTTGTAGACAGCATATTGTAGGAGTATGGTTTTTTAATCCATTCTGCTATCCTCTTCTGTATTGTAGAAGAGTACATCCCATTCACATTCACAGTAATGATTACTATATGTCTCTTTCCTTCCATCCTATTCCCTCCCCTGCTTATGTTTTTGTTTCTTCCTTCTCCCTTCCTTTTGACCTTTTCCTTTTGACCACCACCTTCCTCAGTGTTCCCTCCCTGTGACCCCCCCTTCTTCACCTACCCTCTCCCCTTACTGCTATTTCCCTCCCTTCTAATCCCCCCTTCTCATCCTCCCCCTTACCCAACTACTGCCTATAGGACACAATAGATTTTTATACCTATCAGAGTATGTTATTCCCCCTTTGACCACAAACCAATGAGAGTAAATTTCATACAGTGCTCCTCTCCCTCCCTCCTTTCCCTCTATTTTTAATGAATTTTTGTGTCTTTTCATGTTGGAGTCTTACACTTAACTGATTATGTTGATCCCTCTTTGAACCAGAACCAGTGAGAATAATGTTCAAATGATGTTCCTCTCCCTCTCCTTCCCCTCCACTATAGTTTGTTTTTATACCTCTTTGTATGGCATAATTTACCCTTTTCTCTCTCATCCTTTCCTTTTATCCCATTACAGTCCCTTTGGATCCCTTAATAAGGGTTTTTTTTAATCATCAAATTAGTTCATTTATACCCCCACCCTCTATCTATGTATATTCCTTTTAAAAGTCATGATAATCTTATAAATTTCAATATTGATAGTTATCAGCTTCTCATATAAGGATGTAAACAGTTTGTTCTTATTGCATCCCAAGTTATGTGCATGTGTGTGTGAGTGTGCGTGTGTGCATGTATGTATGTGTGTGTGTGTTTTCCTTGTTTACCTTTTTATGTCTTTCTTGAGTCTTGTAATTGGACATCAAATTTTCCATTGAGCTCTGGCTTTTTCATCAGGAAAGTCTGGAAGTCCCTTATTTCACTAAATGACCATCTCCTTGCCTGAAAGATTATGCTTAGTTTTGCCAGATAGTTAATCCTTGGTTGCAGTCCTAGCTCTTTTGCCTTATGAAATATCAAATTCATATGATCTTTTAATCTGGAAGCTACTAGGTCCTGTGTAATTCTGACTGTAGTTCCACGATATTTGGATTATTTCTTTTTGGCTGCTTGCAATATCTTCTCCTTAATCTTGTAATTCTGGAATCTGGCTACTATATTTCTTGGAGTTTTCAATTTGGGATCTCTTTTAGGAGGAGACCGGTGAATTCTTTCAATAACTATTTTACCTTCTGATTCTAAGACTTTAGGACAGTTTTCTTTGACAATCTCTTGGAGGATGTTGTCCAGGCTGCTTTTTTTGTCATGGCTTTCTGGTAGACCAATAATTCTTAAGTTATCTTTCCTGGATCTGTTCTCCAGGTCAGTTGTTTTTTCAGTGAGATATTTTACACTTTCTTCCAATTTTTCAATCTTCATGTTTTGTTTGATTGACTATTGGTGCATCATAAAGTCCTGAGCTTCAATTTGACTGATTCTAATTTTTAGTGAATTATATTCTTTGGTTAGTTCTTGAAGGTCCTTTTCTAGGGAGGTATTTTCTCCCATTAGTTCACAAATTTTACTTTTTTAGGATTTGTTTTCTTCAGTGAGACTTATTTCCAATTTAGTCACTGTAGATTTAAATTTATCTTCTACCTCCCTAATTTGGCTTTTAAAAATCTTTCCTGAGCTCCTCCAAGAGTGTTTTTTGGGCTTGAGACATCCCTCTTTCTCAATCCTTAATATTTTTGAGACTATCCCAACATAATCAATTCACTGTCATGACCTCTGTCTATGTAGAATCTTTCTAGCTCTCACACTAATGATAAAGTTTTTAGGAGTTAGATTATCTTCTTATGTAAATGTAAACAGTTTAACTAAATTGATTCCTTATGATTATTCTTTCAATGTTTACCTTTTTATGTTTCTCTTTGCCTTGTGTTTGCATGTCACATTTTTTAGTTTTTGTCTTTTCATCAGAAATGTTTGAAAGTCATTAATTTCATTCAATTCCATTTTTCTCCCTGAAGAATTGTATTCAGTTTTCTGGATAGGTTATTCTAGGTTGTAATCCAAGCTTGTTTGCCTTCTGGAATATTATATTCCTAGCCCTCCGATCCTTTATGTGGTAGTTGCTAAATCTTGTGCAGTTCTGACTGTGGCTGCATGATATTTAAATGTTTTCTTTCTGGCTGGTTGAAGTGTTTTCTCTTTGACCTAGGATCTCTGGAATTTACTATAATATTCCTAGGAGTTTTCATTTGGGGATCTCTTTCAGGTGGTGATAGAAGAATTCCTTTAATTCACATTTTACTCTCTGGTTATAGGATATAAGGGCAATTTTCCCTGAAAATTTCAGGAAATATGATGTCAAGGATCTTCCTTTAATAATGGCTTTCAAGTAGTCCAACAATTTAAATTAACTCCTCTTGATTTATTTTCTGAGTGAGTTGTTTTTCTGACAAGGTATTTCACATATTCTATTTTTTATTCCTTTGACTTAATTTTGTTGTTTATTGATGCCCTACTGAGCCAGATTCCACTTAATCAGTTCTAACTTTTAAGAAATTATTTTCTTCATGAGGTTTATAACTCTTTTTTTCCATTTGATCAGTTCTGTTTTTTTTAAGTCATTTTTAGTAAAGTTTTGTACTCATCATTAGAGCAATAATCTTTTTAAAGTGTTATTTTCTCTAACATTTTTCCTATGCCTCTTCTACCAAGCTATTAATTTTTTTTCATATTTTCTTGTATCATCCTTATTTCGTTCCCCAATTTTTTCTCTACCAATCTTATTTAATCATTCAAATTAATTTTTTTAGCTCCTCTGATATTCTTTTTAGGCTTGTGTCCAATTCACATATTTCCCTTAAGGCTTTGTTGTAGCTGTTTTGACATTGTTGTCTTCTTCTGAATTTGTCCCAATCTTTCCTGTCACCATAGTGCTTTTTATAGTCAGATTCCATTTTTTGTTGTTTCCTTATTTTTGTAGCCTATTTCTTGACTTGGAACTTTACATTAAATTGGACTCTGTTCCTGGACTGGGCAACAAGCTTCAGGATTTTTTGCACTGCTTTTTTTCACAGCTTGTTCAAGGGGTTTGTAAAGTATTCTGATCCAGGGAGAGGTGTGGTCACTATTCTCTTGGTCTACACTCTGGTCCTCACCTAGGAAGGACCCTTCTCCCTTTTGCTCAAAAGTGATACTACTCCTCAGCATGCTTGTTACTGAAAGTACTCCTTTCTGCCCTGGAACTGTAAGCCAAAAGTGAGTAAATGTAATGTAATTGCCAGAAAGTGACCGGTCCTGTGCCAAATGTTATCCCTGGGTTCCAACATATCTATCTGACCACTTTTTCCAATCACGTCACCATCTGTTACTCTAGAACTCCTAAAACTGCTGCTGATACCTCAGTCTCTAAATTCCACAGCTGGAGTGAGTCATTACTGCCACATGAACTCCAGACCAACTACCACCCCAGTGTTACAGACCTTTTAATCTTACCTTCTTAGTTGTCAGGATGGAAAAAAAAAAAACATGTGTCACCTTAACATTTTTGTTGGATCTACTGCACTAGAATACAATTTAAGGTAGTACTTCAGAAATTTGGGAGGGAAATGTTGAAAGAGCTCAGCTATAATTCTTCCTCTACTCTGTCATCTTGGTTCTCCCTCTGGAAGTCTCTCTATACAAACCTTGAACCCATAAGGAAATTTTTAAAGAAAAATACATGAGGAACAACACACCAACTCTTGTTTCTTAGAATTTCTACCCCTGGCCCCACAATCCGTATGCTAGTCCAGGATGATCCTGAGTGATTTTAGACTGAACAATTTTAGACATCATCAGAGTTCATATGTTGTCAGTTTCTCAGGGCAGCAAAAGTTCTTAATATTCAAGTTGATCCAGATTCCCCCTTCTCTTCTGCCAGGAAAACCCATTCAACCTGTTGACTCCAACAATTTTATGTAAGATTAAAAGTTAACTACTTAAACATTTGAAGGGACTGAAGGAGTTAGGAGAGGTCACGACCATCAATGTCTGTGGAAGCTACTATTCTCTATCCTCCTTATTTCCAGTTCTCCAACCCCATAGCTAGATAGATAGTATATGTCCAGAGACAGTATTTAAAATAACACAGAAGGAAATACCATCCAGTAAGAAAAGTAAGAGAAAGGTAAAAAAAAAGACACTGATAACATTACATTATGTTATGTTATATTGTTTTAATATTTCTCCCTCAGAGATTCATAGAGTGACAAGATTTTTAAAAAGAAAATATAGAGCTGAATGTATCGTAGGATAAACTATGAGTGACTATCGGTGATTTCTGAATAATACTATTAAAGAATATACATTTTCACTTTTCTAATATGCATTTACAAAATGAGTATAAACTAAAACTTAAAGGAGACATAAACAAAGGCAAAAAAGTAGTTATAATAAACACATGGGGCAGCCACATGGCACAATAGATAGAGTGCAAGGCCTAGAGTCAGGAGGATTTATCTTCCTGAGATCAAATCTGACCTCAGACATTTTCAGCTGTCTGACCCTGAGCAAGTCACTTAACCCTGTTTGCCTCAGTTTCCTCATCTTTAAAATGAGCTGGAGAAGGAATTGACAAAACACCCCAGTATCTTTACCAAGAAAACACCAAACAGTTCATGAAGAGTTGGACATGACTGAAATGTCTGAACAACAACAACATAGTAATAAATATATCCTTTACAGGTCATACTTGAGTACTCAGATGAATTCAAGATCTCATTGATGTTGATTACAATCGTGATATTGCAGATTACAACCAATCTATCTCTGTCTACTCTTTGCAGCATGTCTTCCCATAAATTCATCACAGGTGCTCCACCCAACATAATTTATTTCTCTTTTTCTACTAATATTTTAAGGGGGACCAGCTGAATACTTTGGTGGCCCAAGTTTCATAATTCATTCTTACTCAGCAACTAACCTATTTCTTATTATCATACATTTCTGTGACAACATCTTTTACTCTAGTTCTTCAGAGTTCCTCATTGGTTACATGTTATATTCTGTACACATTCACCATGTGCCTCTCCTTTGTCTTCTGTGTGACATTTATTTTTATAGGCTATTTCATTCCTTTTCTCACTGCCAGTTTGCTATAGCAATATAAAGTTGTTATTAAAATATTTATAACAGCATTTTTGTGGTAGCAAATACCTGTAAACAAAGGAAATATCCAGTTATTGGGAGAATGGACAAGTTGTAGAACATAAATATGCTGAAATATAACTGTGCTATAAGAAACAATAAACACAATGAATTCAGAGTAGCATGCAACAATTCAAATGAACTGATGCAAAGTGCAGATGGCAGAACCAGTAAGACATTTTTTTTACAATGACATCAACAATATAAAGGAAAAAACAATAAAAATAAACATTGAAAAATTATATGAATGAGGCTTGGCCCCAAAGCAGATATATAAGAAAATAACTCCCCCATTTTTTGCAGAAGTGGAAAATGTAGGTGATATAAAATTTATTTACAGAAAGAGAGAGAGAGAGAGAGAGAGAGAGAGAGAGAGAGAGAGAGAGAGAGAGAGAGAGAGAGAGAGA
>NW_027186304.1:44147573-44276085 GCF_028583685.1 Petaurus breviceps papuanus | reverse complement strand
AGAGAGAGAGAGAGAGAGAGAGAGAGAGAGAGAGAGAGAGAGAGAGAGAGAAGGATATTTGAGGATGTTCAAGAGACATGAGACATATTACTTCATGGAACATTTGGGCATCACATATTTCAGTACTAGTGATAAATATTTGCAGAAAAGAATACAATGAAAGTAATTACAGCTTGTACACTATCAGTCAATAAACATTTGTTTATCATCTACTATATGCCAGGCACTTTGCCAAGCATTGAGGAAGAGGTGGTAGAGAAATGCTACAAAGTACATCATTAGCCCCTCCAAATCAGGTGAACATACACTCTGATACTTAGAGACTTCAAGCATGGGAAAAGGTTAAGATGGAGAGATATAGATGGTAAAGTATAATTCAGGCTTAATGGAAATTATAAATAAGCCTTATACTTCTACCTAATGAAAACTTTTTAAAAAATGACTGGTGCTAGAAATATACAGCACCAAATACCATCACAAAGAATGAAAGTGATGATATGTTAACTAAAAGGAAAAGACTTGTAATTTATGTGGAAGTAATACTGAGTCAGCTGTCTCTGTTAGAGTCAGACCATCAGCTTGTCAGAGCTAAGATAGGAATTTATTTTTCTTAAAAGAATTTGAATGAGAAAAAGATATGACATATAATTAAAATGATTTAACCTTGAATTATTTAAGTAAGTTCTTAACAATCAAAAATGTGAAAGAGGGAATAAAACTGACAACAGCACTAACTATAAAAATTTCATCCAGAAGTTTAACCCATGTAAATTAATTACTACCAAAAGAACAGAAGAACTCAGAAAATACCTTAGTCAGCAAACATTTGACTTACTTGCCAAGTGGAGAGAGATGACTGCCAAAGTCAACAGTGGGTTAGAATATAAACTCATTTATAAAATATTATGGAGAATGATGTATGATTACAGGAGCAGTATTGTCTAACAAAGCAGAGAAAAGCAATGAAGGGTAAAAAACAGTTTAAAGTAAGCTTGGCAAGATATTCAACTAAGCAAGGTTATCCCAAGGGTATTCAAGGATGAAAATGGAAAGACAAGGTGCAATCAACAAGACTGATCATTCCTTATTTTCTATAGCCCCCACTAACTCTGAAATTCTTTCAAAAGACAAATTATGCTCCAGAGGTAGAACAATTACATATTAATCCATAGGATTATAAAGAAGCAAAAAATGTATCAAGTTAACAGAATTAACAATGAAAACACTCATCTACAATGCTTCACTCAACCACTCTCCCACATCAGGTTCTAAGTTCCTTTCAGGGTGCCTGAATCAAACACATAGGTTTATGGTTTGGGTCCCACTGAAAGGTTTCATTTCTGCTGCAGACTATGCCAGTGCACCCTGACTTTGTCATTTCCCCATTATCCTGTTTCAGACACTGACTCTAGCTATATGAAGGGAGAAGGAAATCTGGGGAGGGTGGTGGAAATCAGAGTCCTTTCTGCCCGGGGCAATTCCTAAATTATATTGACATCTTTGGGGTGGAGCCAAGATGATGGCATAGAAGCAGGAAAACTCCCTATGCCCCCTCCATGAACCATCTTAAATACCTATAAAAATGACTCTAAACAAACTGTAGGTCTACAGAACCCACAAAGTGACAGAGAGAAACAAACCTCGCACTCAAAGCCCAACAGGCCTAAAGGAATGGTCCATCACAGCATGCTGGGAGCTGGGCCCAGCCCCATCTGAGTTTGCATTTTTAAGGGCAGCCATGATCAGCTCCAGGTGGAAGGACTTGGGGAGAGTGGATCACCAGCAGCTGTGGCAGTTTCCAGAATTATCAACCCATAAATGCCAAAGACAAAGTGAGAGTTCAGTGTGACATCTTTGCCCAAAGCACCCATAATGTCTTCCTTAAACCCTGCAAAAAGTAGTAGACACTAATTATTAAATAATGGAAGGAACTGGAGCAAAGATCTGAAATGCTTGACTTTGCCAGCCCTCAAATAAAGGGGAGCGAACTCAATCAGAGAACAGTTCTGTCCCTCTAGCAGTTACTTAGGGAAAAGAATTAGGGCAGAGTAAAGTAAATTTTTCAACAGAGCAGGATATTGAAAAAGCTCTGAGATCCAGCCTCCTGTTAGGGATGGGGTTAACACATTATCAAACACTTTCAAAGAAGAAAGAGTCATAAAGAGAATTATAGGAAAATGTAAGATAAAAAGGATGAAAGAACCAAAGATATCAAGAGGAAGAAGATTCAATTAAGAACCTAGAGCATAAGAAGACAAATCAACAAAGAAAATACTAAAATTAGAAGGAAAGATAAGTACAAAACATCCAAAGTACTTTTTAAAATCTCTCTAAATCAGTATTACAAAAGAAAGAAACACCAACGTCTAATGAAATACAGAATGATGTGGATTATCATGAGAGGACAGTCGCACAGCAGGATGTTTCAGAATAGTTCAAGATTGATAGAATGTAGAGAAAAGTTAAAAAGGAACAAACAGAATTTTTGGTCTATAAAGCATAAATAATTAGAAAAATAGGGGGAAAAACTTCCATCTATAGTGGCAAGTCCCTCCAAACAAGTTAATGTAAAAACAATTGATTCAGAAGTTAGGTATGCTGACCTGAAGGAAAATCCAGAAGAGAAGTAAAAAATAACATTAAAATAACACACACTTTCTGTACTAGCAATTAGGCATCAATCTTGAAGATAGACCGATTTGAGAAAATTTAAGGATCATTGACTTCCCAGAAGAGTTTTTTTTTTAATCTGAAAACTGTAATTGAAAAAAAAATAATCCAAGAAAACTGCCTGTAACTTCTGCATACAGAAAATAATAAACCAATCAAAAGAATCCCTATATCATTTTGCCCCCCAAAAATAACACAACAAACAGTTCTTCAAACTCTAAGATACATAATGATTATGTTTAACAGTTCTAATGATGCCCCTGGGAGAAAGATATCAACCATAAAGACAAGGGCATTTGAATAGCCCAAGACTGTTTAGCACCCACCAGAAACTACAGAAGGTAATGAAATTATCCATTATGAAAAGCAAAAAAACTCAAGATGTAACTCAACCTCACATACTTTGCAAATGTGAACCTAATCAACAACGAAAGCAAAAATTTTCAATAAAAGAGAGGCATTTGAAGCCTTTCTAATGTACATGCCATTTATAATCAGTCATTAAGAATCCTTTGAAAGATATAACCACAGACAACTTTCTTTGATGTTGTTCAGTTGTTTCCAGTCATATCCAGTTCTTTGTGAACCCTTTTGTAGTCTTTCTTTAGAAAAATACTGGAGTGGTTTGCCATTTCATTCTCAGCCCATTTTACAGATGAGAAATTGAGGCAAGCATATAAGTGACTTGCCCAGGGTCACATAGCTAGTGAATATCTAAGTCAAAATTTGAACTCAGAATGAAATATTTTCCTCACTCCAGGTCTGTCCCTACATCCATTGTGCCATGTAGCTGCCCTGAAAAGTATTTTGTTTTGTTGTTCAATCATGTCTGACTCTTCATGATTCCACTTGGGGGTTTTCTTGGCAAAGATATCAGAGAGTTTGCCATTTCCTTCTTCAGCTTATTTTACAGATTATGAAACTGAGTCAAAGTTAACTGACTTGTTTATGTTCACACAGCTAGTAAGTGTCTGAGGACAGATTTGACTTACAAAGGTCAGTCTTCCTAACTCAAGGCTAGAACTCTATCCACTGCACCAACTAGCTGACCTCTCTTTGATGACCTTCTGATAATAACCAGGAAATGAGACTTAGGACATAGATCTGCATGTCTTCCAAAGATTTTTGCATTGTGACATAGGAGATCCAAGTCATAATTCAAGTCAAGAAAGACTCTTTGAAGACAATAAAGTAATTCAGATATATCCTGAAAGTGGATGACATTATGCTGACTTCACCAACCCATGGAACATTGCTAAGTCTTTAGAAAGAAATATGTAAACACTCAAATAAGTATAACCAGAGGATCACCACAGCAAAGACAAAGTGGATAAAGAATGTCTTTCAATTCATCTTTCAACTTTATCATGCATTAGGAAAAAAAAAAACATTATGGAACCTGTTCAATAGTGTGGTTATCAGGAACAAATAGAGATGGACAATGACCTGGGCCAATATTTGTAAAGGAGAATAGGACAGATTACTTTTGGGAACTGCAAAAAATATTGATCCCAAGTTTCCAGTGAAAGCAAAGGCCATCTTTTCAACACTGCCATGGCAGCAAGACATGAAACAGCACCACTTCCAAAAAAAGTTAAGCTGAGTATCACACAGAGGGCAATGGACAGATACATTGTGAATGTGCATCATATGAGAAACTCTCAAAAAAGAATGAGTAAAGTTTATCATCAAGGAGTTATATGACAGATAGAAAATATGAGCTGTTCAAGAGTATTCCATTGGTAGGTACCCTAGTAGTTTGGTAAAGAAAAAGTTGAAGGTCTCTGGCATGTTAGGAGCATCCCTCTGTAGGAGGCTTTTGAGAAAATTTAGACAAGAGCCACCTAAGATTGGCATACATGAAGAACTTGATATATGCATCATTAGAAGGAACTCCTGAATCAATTGATCACAGATCTACTTGAGAAAATAAATTAATTTACAATACTACAAGCAAGATTTTTTTTAAAAAGAAGTAAATTTGAAATGCCAAGTGGCATAAAGACTGTCTTAAAAGAACAACTTAATCAAATAAAGACATTGATAGTGACTTATTAGTATTAGGATGCTTTAATATTCCTCTCTTAGAGGCCAACCTGAATATAAAAGCTCACACACACCATTAAAAAATAGCATGAAATCAAATATCCCTGACAATTATGGCTAGGGAGGTATTTTTATCCAATCAAAGGATAGAAGAGATAATGAAACATAAAATAGACACTTTTGTCAATACCTAGTTAAAAAGTTTTTGTAGGGAGAATATCAATGCAGTGAGTGGAGATAACTATGAGGAAAATACAAAAAGCATTTATCATATCATTAAAATATCATCATGAAATGGAAAACATATCGTCTAAAGGTTTCCTTGTCTGTAAATAATATAAACATGAAGGAAAGGAGGAAAGAAGGCATAAAAACCTAAAACATAAGCGGAGCACTTTGGGGGTTCATGTAGAAAAGAGTTTTACTTATCTAGGAATTCAGTGTTTGGAGATGGGAGAGGACCCCAGAGAACCATGGGTTGTCTGAGCGAAAACTTATCACAGCTAACAGACATAGGGTATGACAGAGGGCCATCAAACTGGAAATCAAAATAGCAAAAAGTTTCTGTAAAGAAGTAAAGATCCACAAAGTCCTTGAAGAAATGTCAAGTGCAATCCCTTCCCAAAAAGAAAAAGATTAAACTTTGTAGAATCCAGAACAATTTTGAACCTCTTTTCAATACTTTTGTTTTCTTAGTACAATAACTTTTTAAACTGAAAGCTTTTTATGAGTTTGTCCCAGAGAAAACAGGTGTTTCTAAACCTAGATCATATAAAGGGAGGAAAAGTGATCAGTGTACTTCTAATGATTTTGTTTGATAGTAACAGTAAGCTCAGGATGTCCAATCCTGGCTGTGAGAGCAGACACCTTCTTTATGAATAATTTCTACAGTTATAGTTTTGCAAAGAGTTATTTTTCTTCTCCAAAGTGGAATCAAAGTGCTATTTACATTTATTTAGTATGTTTGCCTTATGCCCTGCAAGAATTAAACTAACTTCAGAATGACCTCAGACATATAACTAAGACTCTGTAAGACCCTGAAGATAGTTATTAAATCTAGAGGACTTTATGTCATAATAAAAATGAGAAACATATTGAAACTGAAGTTAGGAAAGAAAGAAGTTTGATTTCTGTTTCTCCCACTGGCTATCTGTTTGACCTTGGGCAAATGAACTTCTCTGGAGTTCAGCATATTTATCTAGAAAATAAACAGGTAGGGTTAGATGGTCAGAAAAGTTCCTACCAATTCTAAAACTCTATAACATTAAAATGGCAACAAATCACATGGAATAAAGATGGAAGGTCATGTTATTGAAATGTCATGGGCTCTTAGTAACAAAGAAGAATCACTTCACATAGTCTCCATGAAAGTCTCATGATCGAATCTATTAAAATACTTCATCAATAGAGTCAAAATATGATCATATAACTTTGTAATATCAAAGGTTCATGCCTTTTAAAGTCTAATGACAGGTTCTCAATGCTATTTTAGGTTCTTACTTCTTATTTATGTTCTTTGATTGCTAAATATTGGCCATTTGCATAATGTTATTTTGGTTAAATGCCATCTCATGATTGATAGAAAACATAGTTGCTGTCTTAGAGAAATATGATGGTATTATTCAGGTGCTGGTTATATAGACATGGAAATAATTTAGGGTAAAAAGGCAATTTAGGCAAAATTAAAGGAGGTCACCCAGGGCAGCCAGATTTAGATTTCTTCACCATGATATTGCTAGATACCTTTTTTTTTTCTCCCCCACTGCTTTTCAGATTTCCTTTATGTATTGTCCATCCTGTTAGGTTGTAAGATCCTAGATTCCAGGGATAAACTTTCTTTTTCATATTTGTATTTCTATTGCTTAATGCACTACATTACTCATACCTTGCTGCATACTATAGTACTTTGTACAATGTTTATTGGTGAACTGCCTGACCTCTCTGGCCCTCAAAATTTCATGAGCAAAATGAGAGAATTGAAAATAGATGATAGATTAAAAAAAACTTCCAACTCTCAATTCTATGACCTATAAATTGGAATCATTTTCTTGAACTGTATTTTAAGACCTTAGAAAAATATATATCTATAACATGTAAACAAATATGCATGCATAAAAACACAAAAAGACTTAACATAAGCAATGGGTTAAATTATGAAATTGAAATTATTCTACTCTAGGCAAAGTAAAGGGGATATCCGAGTTGAGTTGTGTTTATGCTACTCTAAAGGCAAGCACAAGCAGCTCTCCAGAGGACAGCTGCTGTGAATAATTTTAAGGTTCTGATCACATAGAATAGTGAACTCTCTATTTATTCGACAGTAAACTAAAGCAAAACATTCACAGAAGCCAAAGTACAACATCCACAACAATATAACATAACAACTTATTACTAAAATGCCCACATAATATTAAACAAAAATTATCATTCAGTAAGTCACAATCTGAATCAATCAATATAAAGTACCCATCTAAAGTCTTTTTTCATCTTGGAGACTGACTTCCAATCATGACCCTTAATGCCATCATCCTTAAGGAGCAATTATCCTTAAGAGGTACAAAGCACAGAGTACAAAGGTCTCCCACCCCTGGTCACATTGTCTTAATATCTCAGCCAGCACTAAGTACTCCAGTGAAGATCCTTTCATCTTGACTTGAGACTGACTTCCAAACTCCATAGTTCTTGTTCCATGCTCCTAACTCCTGCCTGAATTCACCCAATGTCACCTGGATTCATAGGTAGGCAGCTCCAGTTCCTGCTCCAGCTCCTGTTCCACCTCCAGCTTGAAGCTCATGGTGACCAGTCCACCTCAAGGGCTTTGCAGTTTCTCTTTCTGGGAAAACAAAGCTTAATGGAGCCAATACAATATCTATACACATCAAGTTTAGCAGATCTACAACAACATTCACACACATTACCAGCACTATCATCAATTCACTTTCTGCCTGTGAAATCAACACAGACCAATAGACAGGGCCTCAGTCTGAGAAATTGACACAGACCAACAGATAGGGCTTCTGTCTGAGAAACCAAGCACAAATCATCAGTAAAGTCCCAGGACCTCTGGAAACATCAGTAAAACCCTCCTTCAGAACTTCTGTAAACAAACAGCAGGAAAGTCCTCTTTCAAGGCTTCTGAACCAGCAGTGAGGTCCCAGGGCTTCTGTAACAACAGCAACATCCTCTGTCAGCAGAGAGGCGTGACAAAGTAACATCAACACAGACAGAACAGAGTGCCATCACCACAGGCAACCTCCTTCCCAGTTCTCCTCAGTCCCAGTTCATGCTCCAGCTTTAATATCCTCAGATCCTTCCTGTTCTGGTCTCTGGCAAATTCCTTCCACTGTAGACTTCATAGGTCCTGTTTCTAACAAAGACTTGATATAATCACAGGTGAGACTCAGAGGCACTTGAAGAGGAGCTAAGTGTTTGAATAACTGAAATAAGGAGCTAAGTACTCCTTTTCTTGTCATCACAACTACAAAAATATATTATAAAATGTCACAATTCAGTTAGATAATAAAGTTGTATCACAACTCCAAAGAAGAACCCAAGATTGATTAAATTTGTTGCACATATTTTATTAAGTAAATGTTCTTGACTTTTGCTTGAATATAAACATGCACCATTGCTTTCTGTATATATTTATGATTGTTTCTGATACTCATTATCAAAAATTAAGAGCCAAACTATTCCCCTCCTCAACCCCTGCCTTTAACTTCAATAGAAAGAGAAAGACCATAATTTAGGTGAAAATAACTATGGCATTTAAGATCAAAAAAGATAATTCTTAATAGTCGAAATGTATAAGGTACTGCCTACTTAAAGCTTTGAAAACCTTAAAAGTTATAGAATTACTGCAATGCAGATATGTGTATTTACTACCAATTTTTTCTATAGAATTGTTAAAATTTGATAATAAAATACTCCCTTATAAATAAAAAATCTCTTAATCTTCTATATCCTTTTTTCTACCCAAACTGTCCCCCATGACTTTCTCTTTTCCTCTGCCTTCTAGAATCCCTAGCATCCTTCAAATCCCAGATCACACCTAGCTACTACATCACACTACACAATAAAAGGAAAGCTATAGTCATGAATTTGGTGGTATTTCTGTAACTTTAAAAGAATGTCCAAATTACATTACATACATATGTTGCAAAACAGTCTTCTGAAAACACTTACATTCTGCCTGCATGTGATTTTTTGAGTGTTGGGGATGATAGTCTCAAAAGACACAAAAAATTTAGAATTTATTAATTAAATACCTTTTAATAGTCATTTATTGGTTACTCATTACATGTAAAATAATATGCTAGCTGCTGGAATAAAAATAAAGACAATGAGAAATGGATGTTCACACAAACACACATACATGAAACCTTCAAGCAAGGTCTGTGTGACCACTTGGTAGGGTTGATCTAGAGGGTTTTCTTGTTCTAGCATGGGGTTGGTTTAGATGGTTTGTGATATACCTCCAAATTCTGAAATTCTGTGATTCTGTGAATCAAGAAAAAAATCTGGTTTTCAAATAAGTACACATCAGACCAATTCCAACAGCAGACTGGAAAAATGCCCAAGATGCCAAGTGACCAGGCAGAATTTCAAAGACTAGAAAAAGATGATCACACCCTTCTTCCATTCCCAGAAAAGTGTTCAATGTCATTGTCACCCTGAGATATTCAAAGAGAGAGAGGAAGGCCTCCAGTACATTAGAAGACAATCCTTTAGGAAGGATTTGTCAAAAGACATGGACAAGAATCACACAGTAAGAAGGGTAGTAATCTGTGGTATGGCAAAACTATTGAAATCATGGACCCAACAGAGGATCGGTGTCTCTAAGCTAAGAGACTACTTTTCTTCATTGAGTAAATGGCAGAGTCAACAGCAGAATGTGAAACATTAAGCTTTTGTTCTGAAATGCACAGACAGTTTCATGGCCAATCTGTTCATTTTGGCTTCTTTTAGCAAGTGATGCAGAACCCCAAGTGAGAGACTATGCAGCACTATGGTAATTGATATTGACCATGACAACAGCTGAAATGACAAATCTGGCTTGTCGGCTACAAAGTCCACGACTTTGTTTATTCCTGAGACCGTGAAGTTTTGAAGCCAAAAATATTGCTAAAAACTAACTGGCTGATTTATGTTACCTAATGTCCATGATATTTAAATATCCAACAAATTCATAAGCATTTAATGACTATCCTCTATGTGTATAAAATATTCCAAGGGCTGTGAGGGGACTTAAAAAGAGAAAGAAGGTAACCACTGTCTTCAACAATCTTATAGTATAGTGTAGATGATGACTGCCTGAATCAGGAATTGCACTAGACTACATGTGCTAAAGCAATTTTCTTGAGAGTTATGTAACAACTCACAATTTCCCAGCATCACTGATTAAATATATCTCTAAATTAAAAAAAAAAAAAGCAAGGGAGTATCTAGGACTTATGTAATTCAGGGGCTAATTACCCAATTCTTTTGTTCCTTCTCCCTCTAGCTGACTATTTGTCCTTCTTTCATTGCTCATTAGCACCTCCACCAGAAACCAGCAGACAGGGGCGATAAGATAAAGAGACACTCAAATCAGCTAATGTCCCCCTGTTGAGAATCCTGGTTATTATCCTAGGGAAGGAGAAGGTTAAAACCTATTGAGAGAAATAAATTTTAGGAATATCTTTGTATTTCCATTGTGTCTGATAACCTCTTTCTCCCATTGTTAGGAAAAATCAGAAGTTGAAACTACTGATAACCAAGTAATTTTTGGTTTGGGAAACACTGAAAGGAGGAAAATTTCATAAATGTGTGCTGTCCACAAATAGACTAACTTTATTCCACTCTAATTGCCAATTAGGATCAAATAGAAGTAAGAGAATATAGAATCATGTCATAATAAATAACATTTTAGAGCACAATAAATAACAAATAACATTTTGTTATTTAACATTTTAGAGCTAGAAAATCAGTCAAAAACTCTATTAAGTACCTACAAAGTGTCAGAGAAAGACCAAAGACAGTCTCAGCTCTCAAGGAGATAGTCCCATAGGGGAGACAACATGCAAGCAAATATCTATAAACAAGCTACATACAGGATAAATTGGCAAAAATCAATAGAGAGAAGACACTATAATTTAGCTGGGACATGAAGGAAGTCAAGGAAACCAGGATGTGGATATGAAAAAAAGATACTGCAGGATTGGGAGAAAATTTAAAAAACAATGGAGACAGGAGATGGATCTCCTTGTTTAAGGAGCAGGAAAGAGGCCAGTATTATTGGACTGCAGAGTGTGGTAGTAGGGTATGAAAAGACTAGAAAGATGTGGTAATGGGGAAGGGCTTTGAATACCAAAATATTTTATACTTGATCCTAGAGGTGGTAGGGAGCCACTGGAGTTGGTTAAGTGAAGGTAGGAACATCACTTTGAAAGCTCAGTCTCCAAAGGAGTGGGGAGAGACTTGTGACGGACCAGCAAGTAGGCTGTTCCAATAGTTCAAGCATGAAGTAATTGCACCAAGCAAAGTCAGATGAGAGATGAGGGAGTATGCAAGAAACCTTTATGACGGTTAAAATCCGCAAGCCTTGGCACCACATTAGATATGGGAGATGAGAGGAAGTAAGCCATTGATAATGACACCTAGGTTGTGAGCCTGGGTGACTGGGAGGATGGTAGTGCTTTTGACAGTAATAGGGAAGTTTGGAAGTGGGGAAGGTTTTGTGAGCAAGATAATGAGGTCAATTTTGGATATATTGAGTTTAAGATGTCTGCAGGACATCCAGTTTGAGATATATAATAGGTAGTTGGAGATGGGAAATTGGAGGTCAGGAGAGAGCTTAAGGCTTGATAAGTAGATTTGTGAATCATCAGCATAGAGAAGATAATAGACTCAGTGGCAGCTGATGAGATTACCAAGTAAAATAGTAGAGAGGGAGAAGAAATTGAGCCTAAGGCAAAACCTTGTGTGTAGTAAGCATGACCTAGATAAAGATCCAGCAAAGGATGCATAGAAGGAACAATCAGACAGGTAGGAGGAGGGCCAGGAGAAAGCTTCTGAGATATTACCTGTGCAATTCCATTGAATTGATCTAATATTTATTGATCACCTGCTATAAGTGGGACACTGTTCTGGGAATTTGAGGGAGAAAGAAAATACTTAGATAAGACCTACTCCCAACCTTGAGGAAATTTTCACCATGGTAGGGGAAATTACATAGAAATAATTATACCACAAGGCATAAATACATAAGAGAAGTAAAATAAAAATGAGGATTTTCTGAAGTATAATGTAGGGAAGATCTTTATCAATAGGAGAGATCAGAAAAGACTATGTAAGAGAGGTGGTATTTCTATAGGGTTTTAAAGGTTTGGTAAGAATCCCGCAGGTAAACTGGGGGAAGGAGGGCATTCAAAGCATGGGAAAACTTAAGCAAAGGCATAGAGGTTACAAAATTTATGGAGTATTCACAGAAAATAAAATGGCATATCTCGTCTGGGATAGAAACTGTATGGAGAAGAAAAACAAAATGAATGGTAGGAAAGGTATCATTACATCATATAAAGGACCTCATATTCAAGGGTCAGGAGCTAGAGATTTACTCAAAAGTAGGAAGCCACTATCAACTGAACTGTGTTTATTAAACACCTACTATGTGCCAGGTCCTAAGGAGTGGGGAAGGGAATAATCCAGACCTATGACTTCCTCTGTGTTGGAAGCTCTGAGGAAACTACTATTGCAGATAAACAAAGATTGTGTGACTTAAAGTTTTAGGAGTTGAGACTTGCCCAGTGTAACACAGTCAGTAGTGATTGAGGTGGGACTGAAACATAGATTGTCCTGATGCTGAAGCAAGTCCTCTCTCTCCATCACACCATGCTGCATCTCATGAACAGAGGCCACAGGGACAGAAAGAAAACAGTTTCACCCTTCAAGAAGCTTACATCCGAACAGGGCAATGACAGGTCCATATATAACTAAGTACAATACATTTATAAAGTAATTAAAATCATTAACAAAGTAATTACAAGGTAATGAGAGGGGGGCAACAACTAGAGGAAATCAGGAAAAAGTCATGTGGTAAGTGGCAGGTGAGCTGAGATTTGAAAGAAATTAAGAGTTCTGTGGCAGATGTGAGGAGGGAATGAATTAATAGCATGGGAAAGAGCCCGCGCAAAGGCATAGACTGAAACTGGAATGTCATGGAGTGAGAAAAATTATTGTCCAGACAGTTTTATCATACAATTGAGTATGTGAAGGAAAGAAAGTATATCACAAGTTAGGAAAGTTAGGCTGTAGTCAGATGGGGATGGGGGGGAGGGTTTGAAGGGCAAACAGAAAAGTCTGTATCTTCTCCTAGAGGCAATATGGAGCCACCAGAGCTTTTTCAGGCTAGGGACTTATACTTTAGGAACACCACATCAGCACCTGGGTGGATGATGGATCCATGACTGAAGATGAATAGTATGGCAGTGAAATGAAGATTTGTTTGGAAGAGGAGAGGGAGGCAAGAAGACTGGATAGGAAGCCCTGAGAAGATTCTGGTTAGGGAGAACTGAATCCTGTACTGAGGTGTTGATGGTGGAAACTGAGAGGAAGGGACAGATACAAAGAGATGCTTTGGAAGTCAAATTGATAGGAATTTGTAACCAATTAGACATGAGCAGTGAAAGTGAGGATAAATAATAAAAATAAAATAAATATTTAATATATAAGCATATACATAAATAAAATCAAAATAAGCACAAATCCTGGGTTACAGTGGTGCTACAATCAGAAACAGTGAAGCCTGAAAGAGGACGAGGCTTCTGCTAAAAGAGGACCTTTGTTTTGGCAGTTTTGAGTTTGAGGAACGACTTGGGTGGAAATGATAAATAATACTTCACATTTATAAAGCAGATCTCTGAAGGCACAGACTGTTTCATTTTTGCCTTTCTAGCCCCAGGATCTAGCACAGTAGTCAACAAAATAAATATTTGTTGATTGATTAGTTTATAGCATTTTAAGGTTTGTAAAACTCTTTACATATATTATTCCATTTCATCTTCACAACAACCTTATGAGGCAGGTACATTTATTGTCTTTATTTTACAGATGAAGAAGCTGAGTTTTAGAGAGGTTAAATGATTTGGTTAACTTCAAAAGTGCTCAAAGCAGGATTCAAATCTAGGTCTTCTTGCCTACCAAGTGAAACATTCTAACCACTATAGCACCATTTCTATTTTTGTTGCTGTTGCTTATTGTCCAGTCTTTTCAGTCATATCCACCCTTTCATGACCCCACTTAGAGTTTTCTCTTGGCAAAGATACTGGAGTGCTTTGCCATTTCCCTCCCAGCTCATTTTACAGATAAGGAAACTGTCTTAAACAGGGTTAAGTTACTTGACCAGGGTCACCCTGCTAGAAAGTATCTGAGGATGGATTTGAATTCAGGAATATTCTTAACTCCAGGTCCGGCACCTCTAACCACTGTGCCATCTAGTTATCCCTTTCTAGAGATACTGGTATCAGTCTCAAAAGAGAGTTAAGGACTGAGGGTATAGATTTTCTATTTATCTATGTCAAAATGATGGTTGAAAGT
Source organism: Petaurus breviceps papuanus (assembly GCF_028583685.1). NCBI lineage: Eukaryota > Metazoa > Chordata > Mammalia > Diprotodontia > Petauridae > Petaurus > Petaurus breviceps. The sequence continues at coordinate 44,261,793 of NW_027186304.1, read as the reverse complement.
ATGAAGCTGAGTACAACTCTCCAACTAGCTCGTTATACCAGTAAAGAAGCCAAGGCCTATAAAGGTTAAATGATTAGCCTAAGATGCAATGACAGCTTGCCTTGCCTCCACTTCTTTTTAACCTAAAACACTAAATTCAACAACTGTAGCCTTAGATCTGTCCCATGTCCTGAAACCAGTTTAACCTGTTGGTGTGATACATGTAAGGATTCATGGATTCACATCTGCAGTGGTTTAGCATTATCAGCTTTGATGATACTTTTACAATTCCTGTTTTGCCCTTATACCACAGTTTTAGCAGTGAAAGTGCCTTTTTTACTATAACTGAGTGCTCCTACAATTCACCACAGTCCTAATATTGGGTTTTGATCTCACTTAGCTGTCCTTGACCAAGCTCCTGACTTAGGCAGTACCCCATATCCCATTTCTTCTACAATCGAGTCCACACCTTGCTATTAGGCAATTTACTAGGAACTGAATCTTACCAGCAATCACAGCCCCCATAGCCAGGTCCCTATTGCCTAATGCCAAAACTCCTTATTGTTGATTACCAAACTGAAAACTTCTATCTGCCACCTCTGCCTGACTGTCCTGCTGTGCTTATCTGCTTTAATATCTGCATGTGACCCATTAATGGGGCTTCATGATGCTAACGTGTGGCTTTTATCTGAACTCTACTTGTTTACACTACTGGTACCTTCACACATCTACTGCCCCTTTCTGGTAGGTCTACCTGGATTCCAGGGATTGTTTTTTCCCTGGTCTGGATTGGCTGCCTCCCACCAAATACCATCACTAACACAAGGTCACACAGATAGTGGCAGCATAGTTTTATAAAGCTAATAATAAAAATGTTTGAACACAGATAGAGTGTGTGAGTTATTTATTTGTGAGTCAAAGGGTTGTGGTAAGATACACTAGCTAAAACTTTCAAGTAGTCTCTGAAGCTAACCTCGGGTTGCAACTCATTCTGGAGGTTAACAAAGATATATAGCGTTTGCCCAGCCTTCATGAGGAAAAAGAGGCCACGACATATTTGTGAAATTCATGGGGAAAAGCTAGCTGCATCCATGACCTGGTACTTCAGGAGCAAATGATGGCAAAGTATAGCTAAATAAATTGATAACTTAGAATCCTCACAGAAAAAAATCCTCACAGAAAATAACGACAGAAGAATGAGCTTCAGAGCCTACTTGAATATTTCAGACATTGCATAATAACACAAGCAGTTAGGTACTATGGTGGACAGAATGTTGGAGTGAAAAAGATCTGAGTTCAAATCCTGCCTCAGACATTTATTAGATCTGCAGCCCTGGGCAAGTCACTTAACATTTCTCAGCTTCAATTTTTATATCTGTAAAATGGAAATAATAATAGCACCTACCTCACAGGGCTATTGTGAGGATCACATGAGATAACATATATAAACTTGCAAATCTTAAACCACTATATAAATGCTAACTATTATTATTATCTCATTTGTACTATCTACATATGAAAGATCTCTCTTTTGCCCCAATAACAAGTGGGAGATTTTATTTCTTGCCAGGAGGGGAAGCACAAGGTTGAGGGCAGAAAACTTGTCAGTCTCCACTCCTAAGAGAAAGAGTATACTGGGTAAAATTATAGTATTCCTTTAAATATTATTAGTCTAGGGCAGGCCTGCACAAACTGCAGCATGCCAAAGAATTTCCTCTACATTTGTTGTGGGTCACCCAAAATCCTTTGGCAGGCCACAGGTTATGCAGGCCTGGTCTAGGGATTGTGATTTTCAGGTTCAAGGTTACTTCTGATGATTATTTCTTTTCTTTTTATGTATTTATATATTTTTAGTTTTCAACATTAATTTGCACAAGATTTTGAGTTACAAAATTTCTCTGACTTTCCCCTACACCCCACCCCAAGAGAGTGAGCATACTGAAAACCCCTTCCCCAAATCTGTTCTCTCTTACATCCTATCCCATTCCCTCTGCAACTTTCTAGTAGGATAAGATGAATTTCTATACCCCAGTGCCTGTATATCTTACTTCCCAATTGCATGTAAAAAACAATTTTCTTTAACAATTGTTTTTAAAACTTTGAATTCCAGGTTCTTTCCCTCCTTCCCTCCTCACCGACTCCCACTGGGAAGCAAGCAATTCAATAAAGGTTGTACATGTGTAGTTGTACAAAATGTTTCCATAGTAGTTATATTGTGAAAAATTAACTATATTTCCCAGCATCCTATCCTGCCCCCCACTTATTCTATTTTCTCCTTTGACCCTATCCCTTTTCAAAAGAGTTTGCTTCTACCTACCCTTTCCCCCAATCTGCCCTCCCTTCTATCATCCTCCCTCTTATCCCCTTCACCCCTCTTATCCTCTCCCCCCCTTTTTCCTGTAGAGTAAGATACCCAATTGAGTGTGTATATTATTCCCTCCTTAAGCCAAATTCAATGAGAGTAAGGTTAACCCATTCCCTTTCACCTTCCCCTTCTTCCCCTCCATTGTAACAGTTTGCTCTTGCCTCTTTTATATGAGATAATTTACCCTAGTCTATCTCTCCCTTTCTCCTCCTCCTAATATATTCCTCTCTTACTTCTTAATTTTATTTTTTAGATATCATCCCTTCCTATTCAACTGATCCTGTGCCCTCTCTGTATACATGTACATACATATATATATACTCACACATGTACTTATATACTCATATACCTTCCCATATATACATATATATTTATGTATACATATATATATTCCCTTCAACTATTCTCATAATGAGAAAAGTCTCAAGAGTTGTAATTGTCGGCAGAGCCAAGATGGCGGAGTAGAAGCAGGACCTCCCTGCTGCTCCTGCTTCCACATTCGCCAATCCATGTAAAAAAGGGACTCTAAACAAACTTTAGAGCTGAAGAACCCACAAAATGACACAGAGAAGCTAACCTCCCGCTGAGGACAGCTCAGCAAGCTGGCAGGAATCAGCCAGCCCAGCACTCTGGGAGCCAAGCCCAGCCCCACCCTGAGGCTTTAGCCCCAGGGCGGGCCTGACCAGCCATGGCCTGAGGGACTCCAGATCAGCAGCAGCTGTGGCTGTTTCCAGATTTATCAACACACAGCTGCTAAGGACAAAGTGAGAGGTCAGTGCAGTCTAGACTTTGGGACCAGTAAGTGGGAGCGCGTGGCTTTTGCTCCCGAGGCAAAAAGTGACTGAGGCACTGGCACAGCCAGCCGGTGCCACGTGGTAGCCTCAGCTCCTGGCCTGCTGAGTGTAGGGGGACCAAGCAAAAGTCTGAGGGGTAATTGCTCTTGCTTTAACCTGCTTGGATCTGGATTGCAGTCTAGGGTGGAGGTCCTGGGGTGTGTGTCCAACTTGCTGGAGTGTGTGGAGACCTCAGAGAGGGCATCTATCTAATACCTCCAGCAACTGAAAAAACCCCAGCATTTGGGAAAAAAGCTCCCCTGTCTGGTGGCAGAGTCCTGCTGTGGCAAAAAGCCCAGGGGTCAAGTGACTGAGGGGCAACATGACCAGGCAAAGGAAACAAAGCAGACATAAGATTCCAACATTACACTCCCATTTTGGGGACAAAAAGGAGCAAAGCATGGAACAATAGGAAGACAGTGAAGTCAGATCTCCTGCACCAAAAGCTTCAAAGGAAAATATGAGCTGGTTACAGGCCATAGATGACCTTAAGAAACAGATAAGAGAAGCGGAGGAAAAAATGGGAAGAGAAATGAGAACAATGCAAGAAAATTATGAAATGAGAGTCAACAGCCTGACTGAGGAAAATAACGCTTTAAAAAAAAGACTGATTCAAATGGCAAAAGAGGCTCAAAAAGACAATGAGGAGAAGAATGCCTTAAAAAGATGAATTTGCCAGATGGAAAAAGAATCTCAAAAGCTCACTGAGGAGAATCATTCCTTCACAATTAGATTGGAGCAAATGGAAGCTAATGACTTTATGAGAAATTGAGATGCTGTTAAACAGATCCAAACAAATGAAAGAATAGAAAGCAATGTGAAATATCTCATGGGAAAAACCACTGACCTGGAAAATAGATCCAGGAGAGATAATTTAAAAATTATTGGACTACCTGAAAGCCATGATCCAAGTAAGAACCTAGAAATCATCCTCCAGGAAGTTCTCAAAGAAAACTGCCCTGATGTTTTAGAATCAGAGAGCAAAACAGAGGTTGAAAGAATCCACCGAACTCCTCCTGAAAAAGATCCCAAAAAGAAAGCTCCTAGGAATATTATAGCCAGGTTCTGGAATTCCCAGATTAAGGAGAGAATATTACAAGCAGCCAGGAAGTAACAATTTGAATATTATGGAAACACAATCAGGATAAGTCAGGATCTGGCAGCTTCTACACCGAGGGATCAAAGGGCTTAGAATATGATATTCCAGAGGTCAAAGAAGCTGGGATTAAAACTGAGTCACCTACACAGCAAAACTGAGTGGGATAGGAGGGAGGGAAATATGGTCAGTCTTTTACAATATATCTACTATGTTATTGTTTTGCATTAGCCACACTTGTACATCCTATACTGATCTCCTTATCTTCCCAGTACAGGTGGGTGTCAAGGGAGGGGGGAATGAATCTGGAATTCAAAGTTTTAAAATCAAATATTCAAATGTGTATGTATGTGTGTGTGTGTATACTATTTTCAATACTATTTTACATGTAATTGGGAAATAAGATATACAGGCACTGGGGCATAGAGATCCACTGGAAAAGTCGAAAGGGGTATGGGAGAAAATATGGGAGAGAGCAGATTGGAGGAGGGGATATCCTGTGGGACTGCTATTTTTGAGAGGTGGGTAGGAGGAAAACGGGGAGAAAATTTGTAACTGAAAATCTGGCAGAAATGAATAATGTAAATCAGAAGTTAATACAGCAATTGAAAAAAAAAGAGTCACAATTATCATTTTTCTGTGTAGCAATATAAATAGTTCAATCATAAGTTCCTTATGATTTCTTTTTCCTGTTTACCTTCTCATGCCTCTCTTGCTTCTTGTATTTGAAAGTCAAATTTTCTGTTCAGCTCTGGCTTTTTCATCAAGAATGCTTGAAAATCCTCTATTTCATTGAATGACCATATTTTTTTCCCAAACCATTATACTCGTTTTGCTGGATAGGTGATTCTTGGTTTTAATCCTAGCTCCTTTGACCTCTGGGATATCATATTCCAAGCCCTTCAATCCCTTAGCATAAAAACTGCTGGAACTTGTGTTATCCTGATTGTGTTTCCACAATAGTAAAATTGTTTCCTCCTTGACCTGAGAATACTGGAATTTGGCTATAATATTCCTAGGAGTTTTCTTTTTGGAGTCTTTTTTTTAAAGAGGCAATCAGTGACCTCTTTCAATTTCTATTTTGCCCTCTGGTTCTAGAATATCAGGACAATTTTCCTTAAGAATTTCTTGAAGGATGATTTCTAGGCTTTTTTTATCATGGCTTTCAGGTAGTCCAATAATTTTTAAATTATCTCTCCTGGATCTATTTTCCAGGTCAGTGTTTTTCCAATGAGATATTTTACATTGCATTCTATTTTTTCAGTTTTTTGGATCTGTTTAATAGTATCTTGATATCTCATAAAGTCATTAGCTTCCATTTGCTCCAATCTAATTTTGAAGGAATTATTCTCTTCAGTGAGTTTTTGAAATTCCTTTTCCATCTGGCAAATTCAGCTTTTTAAGGCCTTATTCTCCTCATTGGCTTTTTGGGCCTCTTTTCCCATTTGAGTTAGTCTATTTTTTAAGGTGTTCTTCAGTCAGGGTGTTGGCTCACTTTTCATGATTTTCTTCCATCATTCTAATTTCTCTATCCAATTTTTCCTCCACTTCTCTTACTTGATTTTCAAAATCCTTCTTGAGCTCCTCCATGGCCTATAATCAGTTCATATTTTTCTTGGAAGCTTTTTATTGCAGGAGTTTTGACTTTGTTGTCTTCTTCTGCTTCCATGTTTTGATCCTCTTTGTCCCCCGAAAAGGATTCTGTAGTCTAATTGTGTTCCTCTTTTTGTTCATCTTGGCAGACAATTGCTTGACTTTTGAGCTCTTTGCCATGGCAGAACTCTGCTTTCAGTGTGGAGAGAGCTGTGCCCCAAATTGCTGGGGTTTGCACCTCTGCTGCCAGAGCTGTTTTCATATCTATGAGGAGGGTACCCTCTCTACAGCCACCACAAGCTCTGCCACACTGGTATTCCTCACCCCAGGACCACCACCCAAGACTGCAACCCAGATCCAAGTGGGTCAAACAAGAGCGATTATCCCCTTTGAATGGTTGCTTGGTCCACATACTATCTGCAGTCCAGGGGCTCTGGAGGTAGCCACGTGGCAGTAGTTGCAGCTGCAGTGCCACAGGAACCTCTGATGCCCCAAGGGCACTCTTTTCTCATCCAGTTCCAACGGGACTCCCCACTGACCTTCTACTTTCTCTTTGGCATTTATGGGTTGCAAAACATATTTTCATATGAGTCGTGTTATAAAAAAACAGACAAAAATCACCAGAGACATAAAGAAAAATTTAAAAAGCATGCTTCAATTTGTATTCAGACAGCATGAGATCTTTCTCTGGGAATGGATCGCATTTTTCATCACAAATCTTTCAGAGTTGTCTTGGATCATTTTATTGTTCAGAAGAGCTAAGTTATTCACAGCTAATCATCTTACAATATTGCTGTTACTTTGAATACAGTATGTGTCACTTTGCATCAGCTCATGTAAGTCTTTCCAGGTTTTTCTGAGAGCATCCTGCTCATAATTTCTTATGGCATAATAATATTTATACACAATCACATACCACAGTTCGTTCAGTCATTCCCCAACTGATAAGCATCCCCTCAATCTCCAATTCTTTGCCACCAGAAAAGAGCTGCTATAAATATTTTTTGTACATATAGGTCCTTTTTCTTTATGTTTTTTTTTTTACTTTTTTGGGGATACAGACCTAATGGTGGTATGCATGGTTTTTTAGCCCTTTGGGCATAGTTCTAAGTAACTGTACAGAATGGTTGAATAAGTTCACAACTCCACCAGCACTGCATTAAAGTCTCATTTTACCCACCTTCATTCCAATAGTTGTCATTTTCCTTTTCTGTCCTATTAGCCAATCTAATAGGTATGAGGTAATACCTGAGAATTGTTTTGATTTGCATTTCTCCAATCAATAGTGAGTTAGAGTATGGTTTCATATGGTTATAGATGGTTTTGATTACTTCATAAGAAAATTGTTCACATCTTTTGATAATTTATCAATTGGGGGATTTTTATAAATTTGACTCAGTTTGAGAAATAAGGACTTTATCAGAGAAATTTTATTGAAGACCTTTTTTTCACAGTTACTATTACTAACTGTATTTCCCTCCATCTTATTTTCATCCTCCTATTTATTCTTTTCTATGTCTCCTTTCACCCTATCTCTCCTCAAAAATGTTTTTCCTCTGACTACTGCCTTCCCCAATCTGTCCTCCCTTCTATCACTCCCCCTTCTCTTATTCCCTTCCCCTCCTACTTTATTTTAGGGAAAGATAAATTTCTATAGCCAGTTGAGTGCTATAATATAACATGTTGTTCCCCCTTTGAGGCAATTCCAATGACAGTAAGGTTCACATGCTCTCTTTCACCTCCCCCATCTTCCACTGTAAAAAACATTTTTCTTGTCTTTTTTTTGCGTGAGATAAATTACCCCCATTCTCCCTCTCCTTTTCCCTTTCTCCCAATGTATTCCTTTCTTCCCCTTCAATTTTTTAGATATCATTCCTTCATATTCCATTGACACCTCTGCCTTGGCTATATGTGCTCTTTCTAACTCCTCTAATAATAAGAAAGTTCTTACGAGTTACAAGTATAATCTCATGTAGGAAGGTAAAGAGTTTAATCTTGCTAAGTCCCTTATGCTTTCTCTTTCATGTTTACTTTTTTATGCTTCTATTGAGTCTTGAATTTGAAAGTCAAATTTTCTATTCAGCTCTGGTCTTTTCATCAAAAATGCTTGAAAATCCTCTATTTCATTGAATGTCCACATTTTCCCCTGTAGTATTGCTAATAAGATGATTCCTGGATGCAATCCTAGTTGTCTTGCTCTCTGGAACATCACATTCTAAGCCCTCTGATCCTTAAATGTAGAAGCTACTGAGCCTTGTGCTATTTTGACTGTCTCCATGATATTTGAATTGTTTCTCTCTGGCTGCTTACAATATTTTCTCCTTGACCTGGAAGCTTTGGAATTTGGCTCTAATATTTCTGTGAGTTTCACTTTGAAATCTCTTTCAGGAGATGATCAGTGGATTCTTTCAATTTCTATTTTACTCTCAGTTCTAGGATATCAGGACACTTTTCCTTGATAATTTTTTTGAAAGATAAATGTCTAGGCCATTTTTTTTATCATGGCATTTAGGTAGTTCAAAATTTTTTAATTTTCCAGGTCAGTTATTTTTCCAGTGAGATATTTCACATTGTCTTCTTTTTTCATTCTTTTGGTTTCATTTTATTGTTTCTTGACTTCTTATGAAGTCATCAACTTCTTTTTCCTTTAATTCTAATTTTTAAGAAATTATTTTCATATGTTTGCTGGCCAAGATGGTGGAGTAAGAGCAGGAACTTGCTTGAACTCCTGCTCCACCTCCCATACCTGTAAAAAATGACTCTAAACAAATTTTAGAGCTATAGAACCCACAAAGTGAGAGAGAGAAACAAATATCCCTCTGAAAGCAGCCTGGCAGGCTGACAAGAAAGGTCTATTGCACCAGGGAGCAGACTTCAGGAGAATGAATCGCTGGCAGCTGTAGTGTTTTCCAGACTTCTAAAACCATACACACCAAAGAAAAAGTAAAAGGTCAATAGGGAACTTTGTTGGAACTGGGTGAGAGAAGAGCATGGTCCAGCCCCTGCCCCTGGGTGGTGGAGGTGGCAGCTTCTGTGGCTGCCTCCTGAGCTCCAGGCCCACAGACCATAGGGGGACCAAGCAACCATTCAGAGGGTGATTGCTCTTGCTTTGACCTGCTTGGATTTTGGTCACAGTCTTGGATGGCAGTCCTGGGATGAGGAGCACTAGTGTGGCAGATCTTGTTGAGCCTGTGGATAGGCAGTCATCCTCAAAGTTCAGAGGCAGAGGCCTAGAAAAATATCTGACAACAGTTTCACGAAACCTCAGAAATTTGGGACACAGCACTGTCCACTCTGGAAGCAGAGTTCTACCATGGCAAAAAGCTCAAAAGTCAAGTAATTGACTGGCAAGATGAGACAACAGAGGAAGTGTAATCAAACTACAGAATTGTTTTTTTCATGACAAAGACAATTTAAACATGGAACCAAGAAGACAGCAAAGTCAAAACTCCTGCATCAAAGGCCTACAAGAAAAATATGAACTGGTCATAGTCCATAGAGAAGCTCGAGGAGGATATTGAAAATCAAGTAAGAGAAGTAGAGGGAAATTTGGGAAGGGACATGAGCATGATGCAAGAAAATCATGAAAAGTGAGCCAACAGCCTGCTAAAGGAGACCCCCAAAATGCTGAAAAAAATAACACCTTAAAAATAGAGTAACTCAAATGGCAAAAGAGGCCCAAAAAGCTAATGAGAAGAATGCCTTAAACAACCACATTTGCTAGATGGAAAAGGAAATTCAAAAATTCACTGAAGAGAATAATTTGTTTAAAATTAGATGGGAGCAAATGGAAGCTAATGACTTCATGTGAAATTTTTTTCTCCAATGAGCTTTTGTACCTCCTTTTCCATTTGGCGAATTCAACATTTTAAGGAGTTATTTTTTTCTTTAGTGAATTTTTGTGGCTTTTTCCATTTGGTCAATCTGCTTTTCAATACATTCTTCTTCTCACTGGTTTTTTGTACCTCTTTTACCATTTGACCTAATATGTGTTTTAAAGTGTTATTTTCTTCTGTATTCTTTGTGTCTTCTTTCTTTTTTCATAATTTTCTTGCATCACTCTCATCACTATTCCCATTTTTTCCTCTACCTTTATTATTTGATTTTCAAAATTCTTTTTGAGCTCTTCCATGGCCTGACACTAATTCAAATTTTTCTTGAAATATTTGGATGTAGGAGCTTTGACTTTATCTTCTTCTGAATGTGTTTTAATCTTCCTTGTCACCATAGTAACTTTCTATGTTGGGCATTATTTCTGTCATGTGCTCATTTTCCCAGTCTTTTTCTTGACTTTTAATTCTTTGTTTAAGTAGGACTCTGCTTCAGCATAGAGGATGCACTGTCCCAAGCTTCAGGTTTTTTGTGCAGCTTTTTTCAGAAGTACTTCTAGGGACCTTTAAGTTTTCACTTTATCCAAAGAGTTATGATCTAAGGAGAGGTGTGTACTACTCTCCTGGCCTGTGCTCTGATCTGTAAGTGACCACAAAAACTCATGTATGCCCTGGAACTGTCATGAGCCTCCCTAATCCACTGCAGCCCCCAAGGACTCGTGTGCTAGTATGCTTCCTTGCCCTGCCACTACTACCCAGGACTGCTACCCAGATCTGAGTATGGGCAAAACAACAGAGTCCTGCCCCTCTAGTGCCAGCAAATAGACCTCTATAATCTCCTTCTGATCAGTTGTTCAACCTCCTTCCTGTCTGTGGGCTGAGGACTTTGAAAGAAGCTACTGCTGTTGCTGATTCAGTGACTCCCATGGTCTGCTAATGGTTTGCCAGGGCCTGTTCTGTGTTTTTGTGGTCTGTACTGGACTCTGCTCCACTCTCACCATGGGGCAACAGACCTACTCTGCTGATCTTCTAAGTTATTTTTGGCTGGAAAACTATTCCATCCTGTTCTTTTGTGCTTTCCACCACTTAAGCAATTGTTTTATGGAATTTTTAAAGGTGTTCAGAGGGTTTGGGGGAGAGCTCAGGTGAGTATAAATGCCTTTTCTCTACCATCTTGGCTCTGCCCTCTCTGTATCCCATTCTTGCTAACTCTGCCCTGCCCCTTAGGCAGGCCCAGGGTATGAATCTCCACTAATGATACAGTCTCATCTCACTGAACTCTAAAACCAAGATCACAAAGTTACAGGGAAAAAGATCTAGGCAGAATGTATAACTGTGCTTTTGTCAACTTCACCATCTGCCACAGAACAAAGTCAGGGATAATTTCCATTCACCTTTCTTGGGATTACTCCTACATTTTCACTCCAAACTCCCATATTCTAAACAATGGATGGACAAGGACATTGACCTTTTTATTAATTATACCAACGATGATATGTCCTCCAATGAAACAAGTTGGCACTTCAGGAGGACATCATAGCCCTTAGCACTCTGAATAATGCGTAGACAAATCATTGCTTTTATTAATTATTTTGATGCATGTCCTTAAACAAGATCAATAGCACCACAGAAAGATATCATAGTTGAAGAATTTAAAGATTCACTCTAGAATGAAATGAAAATTCATTATTTATACACTCACAAAATTATAGCTAAGGAAAAATTAGAGGTCATTTAACCAAGTTTTCATTTTGCAGATGAGGAAATTGAACATCAGAGTTAAAACTGACTTGCCCAAGGTTTTATAGGTAGTATACATCTTGATAATTTCTCAGGTTGAGTATTCAGAAGTCAAAATAATCAGCAATAGACATTGATGATATGCTTTTAAGAAGACATTTTGGTTTTAGGCTATAGATTAATATTTCTTTGTTTTGGGGATGTTTAGACTAAAGCTGGATTTGAAGCAGAGATCAACCCTTTCAATAAGTTTAAGTTATTTTTACATTTCCTAAATTTCTACCCATATCCTTCCTATTCCACCTCTCCCCAAAAGCCATCTCTTATAACATAGAATGTTAATAGGAAAAAAAGAGAAAAAATTATAAATGATCAAAACATTGAAAAAATGTGTTATATGCAATGATGCATACTCTAAAACTCTTATTTTTACAAAATAGTAGAATAAGAAGCCTTGTCAGATCCCTTCATTAGGTCTGTGTGATATTTATAATTTCAAAGCAATAACATTATATTGTTTTATTTGCCATTGTACTTTTCATTTACAATGCTGTAATCATTGTTATATTTTTCCCCAGATCTGGTTGCTTCACTTTGAAACAGTTGATGTATATCTTTCTGTATTTTTCAGCATTCATCATTTTTGTTGTTTCTTACAACACCATAATATTTCATTATTTTTATTTTTCATAATTTGTTTAATCATTCCTCAATGGGTAGGCAGAATCTAGTTTTGCTTCCAGCTCTTTGCGCCATGAAACTGCTGCAAGTTTGGTTTACGTAGTATTTTTGTTGTTAATGGTGAATTCCTTGGGTTATATGCCTACCAGTGGAATCTTTGAGTAAATAAGGATGGGCCTTAACCCCTTAATTTATTTAATTACCAATTGCTTTCCAAAATAAATGTACTACTCCATATCTCTACCTCCAATATGCTTATCTTTCACAGCCCCTCCAACATTGAATATTGTCATCTTTATCAGTTTGCTGAGCTTGAAGTGAAACTCCTAGGTTGCTTTGATTTGTGTTCCTCTTAATATTAATTATTTGAACAATTATTTCATAAATAGTTGTTAGTAGTTTGTAATTATTTTAAGTACTATTTGTCTATAGCCTTTGATCACTTATCTGTGGAATGACTTTTGGTCATATGTATTTGGTCAATACGTATTTCATTGAGCTATCTATATACCTTGGATGTCAGACCCTTATCAGAGATAGGTGATTTGAAGATTTTCATCTTTAGCAGTTTATGTAGGATAGCTTTGAATACGTTGATTAACATTAGTGGTGTTTTTATTTTTATGATATTGGCATGTTTCAATAAGATAAGCTTTTTGCCTTTCAAAATATTGTATTCCCAAGTCATTTCCAAATTGATAAATGATCAAAGGACATGAACAGTCAATTTTCAGCTGAAGAAATTAAAGCTTAGTTCTTCTAAGCAACAATGATCCAAGACAATCCCAAAAGACTCATGATGGGAAATGCTATCCACAACCAGAGAAAGAACTATGGAGTCTGAATACAGACTGAAGCATAGTCTTTTCTTTTTCTGTGTTTTTTTTTCATGATTTTTCCCTTTTGTTCTGTTTCTTTTTTCACAACTTGACTAATGTAAAAATACATTTAAAGGGTTTGCATATGTGTGACATATCACATTACTTGCCTTCTTGGGGAGAGGGGATGAGAGGAAGGAAGAAAAAATTGGAAATCAGAATCTACAAAAAATAAATGTTGAAAATAATCTTTACATGTAATTGGAAAAAATAAAATTATATTAAAATAAAAATATATTGTATTCAAAAATCTCTTATTTATAATAGAAATTTCCAGATCTTGTGTTATCCTTACTACAAGTTTCTTAGTATTTGAAATATTTCCCTGTGCCACTTACAATAATAATGTTTTCTTTGATGTGCAATCCCTGAATTTTGGGTTATGATGTTATTGAAATTTTTCTTTTGTGGTTTTTAAGAAAGTAATTAGTAGATTTTATTTTTTCAGTTTTTGTCTTATCTTCTGGTTCTTATAGGTTTGGGTAAGTTTAATTTTTAATTTCTTGAAATCAAATAGTTCTGGACTTTTTTATTAATCATCATTTTTTTTTTTGCTTTTTTGGAGGGGGGAGGACAGGGCAATTGGGGTTAAGTGATTTGCCCAGGGTCACACAGCTAGTGAGTGTGTCAAGTGTCTGAGGCCCGATTTGAACTCAGGTCTTCCTGACACCAGGGCTTGTTCACTATTCACTGCACCACCTAGCCACTCCACAATCATCATTTTAATCACTTGGATGATTCTTAAATAATTTCTCATTTACCTGTTTTCCAGACAGTTGTTGTGGATAACAAAACCTTACATTTTCTTGCTTTTAAGAAAGTTTATTTTCTCATAATATTTCCCTATGTTTCATGAATTCATTAATTTCTACTAAGATTATTCTAAATTTTACTTTTAAAATATGCTTTACTACTTTATGTTCTAAGCTGTTTGTTCTCATTCCAACGCTCTTTTTCATGGTTTTTATTTCAATTTTTATCTCTTGCTTCATTTCCTCTAGTATACAAGTATTCCTTTTGGGAAATCTTTTTTTTTCTTTTGATTCTCTATTTGTAGCTGTTTTGAAGGTACTCTTTCCTTCTAGGCAGGATTTCTGAATAACTCTAGATGTACAATAAATTTTTATATGGGTCAATGTGTCTTCTATTGTTTACTTACCTCATAAACTTTAGTTCCTGAATTGGGACTCTGCATGAGGTCCAAGTTTTATCTCTTGTTACACTTTGGTGGGGATGCTAGAGAGATGTAACTTGTTCAGCTTTGTTTGACTTCACCTTGGATTCTACATTTCTTGTTTCTACATTTCTTCTTCTTACCTGGAACTACGTTTTCATTGGGTTTTTTGATCATTATTTTTCTGGTCAATTTTTTTAAACTGAAATAGATATATATAGGAACTGGGGGGGGGGGGGGGGGGGGGGGTTTCCTCTGTGCCAAGTCCCCACAAATCACCAAGGCAATTAGGTCATGGATTTGGCCTAGAGAGAAAGTAGTTTTGCAGTGTTTTTATGAATTTAGGATTATTTAGTATAGTCTATTACATGTGAATTAAATATTTTTTAAATGCCATAATATTTTACATTTATGTCTAAGATATGTGCAAACAATAAGCTTATACTTCACTGGAATTTCTAATGGACAATAGAATAATTGGAACACACTGTAGAAATCATATAACCACACATTTTATAGAATGTTAGCCTATAACAGCTTAATGGCTCTCCATAGACTGAGTATCAAATACCTATTTTTAAACAGGTGTAATCACAGATTTATAAAATAGTGTCTAATGACTTTAATCAATTGTGTATAGCTAACACATGCATTCCGGTTTGGCTATTTTAAGAAACTATTATAAACACACATGCACAGAAAATTTAGCCTGAAAATTATATTATAGTAACATTTAATGTCTGAAAACCTCACAACAGAAAGGAAATTGAGAGATAAGATTAAAATTCTGGGCACTGCTCCATCATCAGTTCCTTTATCAGCTATTTTAAGGTGTTATTTTCATAATGGTTTAAAGTAAGATCTCTAACTTTGTCCATTCATTCAGTCTTTCTGAAATTACTTTTGCCACATTATCTTCACATAGTTTCCCTGTAGTCTCATTTAAAAAATTAAATGTCACTAAAATAGGTAGATAATTGTTATGAGATGAAAATGAATGCATCCTAAAGACTAACAAATGTAGAATTACTCCTTTACCTCCATTCATGAAAATATCCAATATTCTGACATCTGTAATAATCTTCTTTGTTTCTCAGTTGTGATAAGTATCACATAAATGACTATCTTCAGTTTAATATGATAGAATAGTATGGGGGAAGGGAGTACTAGGCAATAGATAAAGGTCATGATTATGCACCAATCAGGTGAAAGGTAAAGACATAAGAAATAAAAGATGAACTAGTCCAAATGAATTCACAATCATATTATTGTTTAAAAACTTTTCCCTCAAAACATTTAACTCAGAATTTTATTGGCTGACCTGAATGCCTGAAATCATCTCCTTCCCTGTCTCTGCCTCCTGATTTTCCTAACTTTTTCAAACTCCTTCTAAAATCTGACCTTCTAAAAGAAGCTCTTCCCTACACTATCACCTCCTTTAATGCTAATGTCTTCTCTCTATTAATTCCAATTTATAATCTATATATCTTTGTACATAGTTGTTTGCTTGTTGCTTCCCCATTATATTGTGTTCTCCTTAAGGGAAGTCACTACTTTCTTTTTTAGGACTATGCTTAGGACTATGCCTGGCATAAAGTAGGTGCCTAATAAGTGTGTAATGACTAACTACCATTACTAAAATGCCATTACTGACTATGAAAAAAAGAACTACAACATTATAGTTTCCCCATAACCTCCTTCCAGAAATGATATACAACATTGTTTTGCATTTCCCAACATTTGTTCTTTATTTATTATGTGCCTACTCTGTGCAGGATACTGTACTAGGTACTGACGATACCAGGACAAAAAAAAATGATAACAAAACCAAGGAGTTCATACCTTTGTAGTAGAGTCATGATCTGAACAACCACAAGATAGACATAAAGTAGTATACTTTTCTAACCAATAGTTATTTTAAAAATAAAATCCTTTATTAAGACAAAAAGAGAAACATTTACTCATCAGACTAATTACTGTTGTTATACATGATATACAATTAGAACATGGTTTACAGAAATGTGCCTAGGTGTAATTAAGTACTATTTCACTTACCCTTAGTTACTCTCTATCGGTATGTAATCTAACTCTGATTTATACACACACACACACACACACACACACACACACCAAACACTTACACACACATTGGTAAATGTTTTCCTAATTCAATATGAAGCATTCTTGGAGTTGGACTGCTCAAAATATTCTCAGTACTCAGTTTTGCATCCAAAGTCCTTTCAGGACCTTTCCAAAGATGCCAAAGTTTTTTTTTTCACCACGGATAGCTACATTTGCTCTATATTTCTCAAGCTGTATAAGGAAACTACTGCATATTTACTTTTGTAAAACCACATTGTTCACAAATGTTTTTGTTTAAATATGATAACTAGGGAAAATAGAAATAATTCTTTGTGATGTAGATCTCTGAATCAATATGCAACAGTGAGAGGAATTAAGGATCTATATATTGGGAAAGAAGAAATAAAATCCTTTTGCATATGGAATGGTGGTTAACTTAGAAAATGTGATAAAAAAACTGATAGCAACTATTGATATCTTCAGCAAATTAGTAGAACCCAAAATAAATCCACAGAAATCATCAGTACTTCAATGTAATACTAATGAATACCTAGAGGAAATGGTAAAAAAAGAAAAGTTTGATTTAAAATAAATGCACAGTTCAAGAAATCTCTGGGAGTCAAGCAACCAAAGTACGCTAAAGATTTATATTAACAGAAATAAAGAAAGATAATTTTGAGATGTTTGTTGTACAAAGTTTGGCTAAATTTTTCTTTTGGTCAAAAACTATGATTTTATTGGCTTAGGAAAGTTCCAGAGAGTTAATACCCTCTTCCAATACAGATCATCAACTTTTTTGCAATTTATAATCATAGATGCCTAAAGCACGAAAAATTTGAGCTACTTGCCCAGGCTCTTACAGGCAGTATTTGTAAAAGACTGGATGTGAAAGCAAGTCTCCACTCTGGGACCACTATCTACCCACTACAACATACTACCATGCCAACATGTACTATAAAATTTAATTTACAGATTTAGTGTTATGCCATTCAAATTATAGTGAGGCTATTTCATAGATAGAAAGATGCCAAGTATAAATTGAACAGGCCACATAAACAATCATGAGAAGTCAACAAAAAATTATTAAGTATCTACTGTTTACCAGACACTGTGCTAAGTATTGGGGGTGTAAAGAAATATGAATGGTCCTTATCTCCAAGGTGCTCACAGCCTAATTAGAAAAAGAATATATAAACAACTATGTATAAACAGAGATACATTAGGTACAAGATAAATTGGTGTTAATCTTAGATGGAAAGTGCTAGAATTAAAGTAAAGGCAACTTTCAGAAGATAGGATTTGGCTACTTTAGGAAGATGTGATTTTAGCTTAGACTTGAATGAAGTGAGAAAAGATAGAAGATAAAGATAAAGGAGAAAGAAAATTCCAGATAGAAGGTACAACAGTGAAAATACATAGCATTGGGAGATTGTGTTTTAAGAAAGGAACAGCAAAAAGGCCATTATTACTGGATTAGAGAATGTGTAGAAGAGAGTAAGGTATAAGTAACCTGGAAACATAACAATGGGACAGGTCATAAAAGCAATAAAAGCCAAACAGAAGATTTTATATTTGACAATAGGGAACCATTAGAGTTTGTAGAATGCTAGGGAAGGGAGGTTGACATGGACAAAACTATGTTTTAGAAAGTATTCATAACACTAGTATTTGTAGCAGTAAAAAAAGGGATTGGAAACAAAATGAGTTCCTGACATTTAGGGAAGAGATGAGTAATTTGTGGCATAGAAATGTGTTTGTTCTCCATTTCAAAGAGGACTGTGACATTTGGGACATGATGATATTACTTGCAGTTGACTTTGATTTGAGTGAGGGAGGGCTTTGCAAGGTCACCAGTCTCACTTTCTCCTCCGCAGCCATCTGGATCCAGTGGCCAGATATTCATCAATATGACTAGAGATGGCCCAGGATGCAATGATAGACCCTGGTCGTTTTAGGCTAAGGTCTTTTCAGGTTTTTACTCTGAGTGAGGTAATGCTTATTCAGTGAATAGGCCTTTTTGTAAGAGGTGAGTCAAGGGATGATCCTTTTAATAAAAAAAAAAAATTAAAGAAATAAGTAAAACAAACTGGGAGGGGAAGACCCTCAGAATTTCTGGTCAGAAGAGAAACAGTTGCTATTTACATTCACTCTGAGCCAGGAGGACCCACAAAATAGTCATTAAGTGGTGTTTGGACAGGGAGTAGTCCAAGCTTCCTGAGTAGAGACCCAGACAGTTGGTTTACTCATCTCGTCCTCTGCCTCTGCCTCTGCCTCTACCTCTCCTTCTGTCTCTGCCTCTGCCTCTGCCTCTCCCTCTCCCTCTTCCTCTCCCTCTGCCTCTGACTCTGTCTCTCCCTCTCCTCTCCAAAGGAAGGTAAATTTTGATGGCCAAAAGCTACCTAGTTTACTAGGGGTTTACTGACTAGATCTCTTTCTCAGAGACCAAATCTTAAACCAAAGTCACTCTGGAGCTCATAGATTGGACAACATTAGAAATGTAGTAGAATACTATTATGTCATCATAAAGGACAAATATGAAGAATTTGGATAAATTTTGGAAGGCTTGTATGGAATGATGATGTGGTGATATTATAGTGAAAGAATTAAGGGAAAAGTAGACAGATATACCATTCAATAACAACTAAATTAAATAAAAATAAGTCAAATTTTGATTAATTTAGTGACCGCTATTGGTCCTGGAAAACTCAACATGAAACAAACCTCTCTTCTATCATAGGAGAGGTGGGTATAATGTAGTATATACTATCAGATACACTCACTCTTGGTTTCTATTTTGTTACAAAGGATGTTTCAATGAGATGAAGGAGAAATAATCATGTGTACCAGCAATGTAATATTCACAGTGCCCACAATGACTATGAATATGCTGGTGTAGCTGTGAATCACAAAATGTAACAGGCTCTCCACACTGGGGACAGAACCAAAGCATTTGTTCAAATACCAGAAAATACAAGTCCCAAAACCAGTAACCACAAAGTTGGTACACATAGTCAATGCAGCAAACAACCACATTCCCAAGCCTTCAAAACAAAACAAGCTCCCTCAGGCAAGGATCTTTCTCACTAACTCCCTCAAGGAAGGATCCTCCTTTCCTCACTCATGGTGGCTTCTCAGCCTCCATGCTGCTTGCTCCCAGCAGTTCTGGCTCCCAGCATTTCTTGTTCCCAGCAGTTCTGGCTGACTCTCATACCTTCTTAATAACTCTGGCTGGCTCTCAGAAGTTCTCAGCAGCTCTGGCTGGTTCTCAGAAGTTCTCAATTTGGTTCTCAGAAGAAGTTCTGGCTCTCTAGCTTGGGCTTTTCCTTATATGTGGTATTAGCTCCTCTCTGTTCTGCCCCTTCCTGTTACATTGGCAAGTTTATCCTTCTGTGGGATTCACAAGTTCTGCATCTTAATGCTTGACACAATCATGAACTTGGAACAAGGTGCTAAGTACCTGTTTGCTTGCCAATACAAGGGGCATGGGAAATCTTCAAATTCCATCACCATTACATCATGTTTTAAAAACAAAAGGCATAAATTAATAGGAGCCATATCTCAAACTGAATTGAAATCTGTAGAGGTTATTAAGGAAATCAAGTCTATGCAAGTAATTTTTGTACTATCTGTGGACTTTAAAAGGCCAAATTTGGATAGAAGAGAAATTCAATGACTGCTTAAGCTAAATATTTAAGCTAAACCATGCAGAGTAACTAATGTTGAGAAAAAGACAATGGTTTCTTACATATGTAAAGGGAAAGAAATAGTCTCATTAAATAGAAGTAAAGATTATAGGGTGAAATAACTAACAATTCTTAAGAATTTGGGGCTTCTATCTTCTATCTTTTTTTCTTTTTATGGGAAGAGTACTAGACTGGAAAGAGGTCTATATTATAATTCCATCTCTTCCATTAGTTGTGTCACCTTCATAAAGTCATATGACCTCTCTGGAACTCATTTTCCTCATTTGTAGGGCAAGAAGTTGGACAAAGTAACTTCTGGGATCCTTATGGGTCTACAATGCTTGATTTGTACAATTTGGATAGGCAGCATAATGGATAGAGCCAGACTGAGAGCCAATAAACCTTGGGTTTAAATTCCCATATTGGCTGTGTGATGCTTGACAAGTCATTTACCTCTCAATGCTTTAGTAAACTCTTCTAAGACTATAAATTGCAAAGAAAGTTCTGACTTAAGTGAGTACAGTTTCCTCACCTGGGACATCCCTGACAGATCCACTTCTTATCCTATGCCTATGAAAAGCCAGATGCCCAAAGAAGAATCTAAATCTAGAGAAATTCATTTCTGCTAAAACTGAGAATCAGAAAATGGCATTTTAATTTCAAGTGTCCAGGAATCTTTTGAATACCTGACATAAGTAAATTAGAGTTTCAAGAGCTTCACTTTCAAATAGACTATGGAAAATTAAGAATGGTTCAAGCAATGATTTTAAAAAGTTAAAGATTAACAAGGAAGGTATAAAGTTGTGGCTAGATTGCTTTCTGAATGATAGGATATCAACATTGGTCTTTCCTTACTTTTTATAATCTTGTTACAAAATATTAAAAAAATTTCTCTAACATTTCTTTTAAACTACTTTTGTTGTCATTGTTCAGTCATGCAGTTCTAGCCAACTCTGCATGACCCCATGGACAAGTCCATGGGGTTTTCTTGACAAAGACACCAGAGTGGTATACAATTTCCTTCTCCAGTGTGCACCCATTTTACAGATAAGGAACTGAAGCAAATAGGGGTAAGACACTTGGCCAGAGTCACATAGCTAATAAGTTTCTGAGGTCAGATATGAACTCAAATATTCTTGACTCCAAGTTCAGTGCTCAATTCACTGAACCACTTGTGTTTGTGTGTGTGTGTGTGTGTGTGTGTGTAATTTTCATTGGGATTACTCACATAGGAAAAGCACAGTTAACTTGATGCCTGACATGCTCTTTAAATAAGTTTCCCCCAAATCTAAAGAAAGCCTAATTGGTTGTATACATCACCATAAAATGGATGTCACTGGGTGGTAGTTGCCTGTGTAGCAAGTAGAGTCCCTGCATAGAAATAAATACCCTATGAAAGGCTAGATTTATCAATCCAAACCAATGTAATAGCCCATATTATAAGCTATTAGAGCTAGCAGAAATGACAGTCTTTATCATTACCATTCAGTTAGATGGTCTGCCTGACTCCCTTGCATCTTCTCTTGCCTTATAACCAGACAGGGTTTTGGAGGGGGGTCATTCCATTGCTGTACCAACATCCGTATATGTGAAGCCTCTTCTTAACTGTTTTCCCCTCATCAAGTTTTGCTGCCAGCTAGTTTCTTAAGATTTACCTGTTGTTTTTCTTTCTGTGAAGTATCCCCCTTCTTTCTGATCAATAACTTTTTTTAAGAAAAGGGAAACAATGGTTTCCTTAGTAACAGCTGCAAGTCCCCAGCTCTTTTACAAATTGCTCACAACACAACCTACTTTAACAAGGAGTTTCCGGTTACAATCCAAGCTCAACAGAATGCAACTTTTAAAAACCCTTTTAAACAGAACTTCACAAGGTTTTAAGTTAGAGAAATGAAGTAGTTCGACCACATCCCATATCCATCCTTTTATGTGGCTCCCTTAAAAATGCAGCCTAGCTATTTAAAATTCCAAAAAAGAAAACAAACTGTCCTAAATTTCCTTAAGTCTACTGTGGCCATATTCAAAACATGTAAATAATATTACACATAGATTTAACTCAATTTTTTTAACCCTAACAAACACCAACCTTCTTGACTATCCTTTCAGGGTTAATCCTTGATCAATTGAACATCTCCAGCTTTTCATAAAAATAATTTAATCAAAGAACATCTGCAGCAGTCTATAGTGTATTTTCCCTGGTTCTTTGAACTGAGTCTCAGAATTAAATATTCTCGCACTGATTAATTGACAATGCTGGATATCACAGAACCAACATCAGTTAATGTCTGCTGGGTGTAGTGTCAGGGTGATGAAGAAAGAGGGCCCAGTTTAGAAACATCGTCACTAACAGATTTCTTAATTAAGCTACTAATACTGTCAATAATAGAGCTCTTTCTCGCTTTGGAAATGAGTTCTGGAAACATTCCTTCCCAGACAGCATTTGTGTTTAATGAGCAAAGGTTTCTTTGCTTTAATTTGCAACCCACAAATTTGCTCCTACCTATCACATTTAACTCACCTGATTCTCCCTACAGGCCACCGCTTAAGTCTGACTATGCACT
The DNA here is from genome assembly GCF_028583685.1 of Petaurus breviceps papuanus. NCBI lineage: Eukaryota > Metazoa > Chordata > Mammalia > Diprotodontia > Petauridae > Petaurus > Petaurus breviceps. The sequence goes on along the minus strand of NW_027186304.1, from coordinate 44,239,301 downwards.
TTCATCATTCTACCCCCATTGCTCAGTTTAAAATGCCTCCTTTCTTCATTTCTATTCTGCTATGCTTACAGCACTAAAAATAAAGCTTAGTACATCTTAGACAATGTTGAAATCAATCAAATGGGAACTAAAGTTGTGGTTCTGATAGGACAAGTTGCTTGGCTTCATGGTATAATGAAAAGAATACTAGGCTTACAGTCAGAAGACCTGATTTCTAGTCCTATCAATGTCATCAGCTAGCTATGTGACTTTGAGTAAGTAGCTTGATCAAGGAGGGTTTAAGACCTTTTCCAGCTCTGACACTCAGTGTATGCAAGTTAGATGTGGTGGCATAAATTGGTAGTAATTGTTGCTGAGGAGGTTGAGGATGGTGGATCTCTTGAGTTCAGGAGTACTGAGCTACAGTAGCCCTAAAGCTATCTATCATGTGTTGACACTAAGTGTGGTACTAATATGGTAAGCCATCATGAGAGGACAGCCATCTGATTACCTAAAGAAGCTGAACTGACTCAGTTTGGAGAAATGGAACAGATTAAAGTGCCCATACTCATGAATATCGGAATTGATCCTTGGAGTGACTGCTACATCTCCAGCCTAAGAGAGACAGGGAAACCCAGTTACAAGGGGAAAAAAAATCTCTATAAGACCATCCCATGTCAAAACTTCTGTGTTGAGCAGTTTGGCTGAGAAATCTCTCATAAAACAAATTTTATGCATTTTTACATCATCTGTATTTCCCACTTTATTCCTTCTCTGATGTTTTCTTAGTTATTATCTCTTGTAATAATTTTTAATTTTTTTCACATGTAAAAACAATTTTAATATCCTTTTTTAAAAAAAATGAGCTCCTCTCCCTTCTTATTTCCCCTTGCCCTCCTTGAGAAGACAAGCAATTTGATATAGATTATACATCTGCAGTCAGACAAAACATTTTTCCATATTAATCATGTTACAAAAAAAAAAAAAACAGAGAAAGGAAGAAAAAAAAAGAAAAGGAAAAAAGCCAAGAAAAATGAAGTTAAAAAAAAAAGTATGCTCCAATCTGTAGTCAGACTCCATCAGTTCTTTCTTTGGAGGTAGATCACTTTTTTATTATGTCCTTTGTATTTTTCTTAAGTCGTATTGCTAAAAATAGCTAAGTAATTCATAATTAATCATCATATAATATTGCTGTTACTATGTGCAGTGTTCTCCTGGTTCTTCTCACTCCACTTTGTCTCATATAAGTTCATATACGTCTTCCCAGGTTTTTCTGATACCATCTAACTCATTATTTCTTATAGCACAAAAGTACTCCATCGCACTCCATACCACAATCACCACAACTTGTTCAGTCATTCCCCAACTGATGAGCATCTCCTCAACTTATAATTCTTTGCTACCCCCCAGAAAGATCTGCTGTAAATAGTTTTGTACATATAAGATTTCTTTCCCTTTCTCTTTGATGTTTTTAGGATACAGACCTAGGAGTGGTATTGCAATAAATACATTTTTGAAAAAGCGGATAATTTGGTTCTGTTATCATTATTCTTATTATTATTGACATTATCATTATTATTATTAAATATGGATTAGGCTAAATATTTCATTTCAGACCTTTTGGTCCAGAAACCTGTACAGACTTTTTTTTTATCTGAGTACTTCACATTTAAGACCAAAAATAAGCATAACTGTGAAAAAAGCAGAAATTCTCTTAAATGCCTTTAATATGTCAGTTTCTTCAATATCCATAACTTCTTTTCCCCTTCTTGGAGTTTCATACTTTGCTCCTTCTTTCAGTTAACATGTGATCATATGCTATCTCTCAATATAACAAAATCTACCTGGAGAAAATCATTAATGCTAATCATCTACACCTCATTCTGAATCTGTCAGTGTGTTTTCTTTTTAAAATATATTTATATTTTAAGCCTTATATTTCACAATAGCAGCAAAACTTTGTCAACAATGGGGTGGGCTTCTCTGGGGCTGATGGGGAGCAGGTACAGAAAGCGGAGGTGCGCATGTGCGCCCTGTGACTGGAGCCGGCGCTGGTGGTCGGACATCTCCAGAGCAGAGGGTCAGCTTGCAGCACCTAAACCCTATTCCTAGGAGAGATCCTAGAACCAGAAGTAATGGCTCCTGGCACCCAGAGACCCTCCTCCCAGGGGTTGGTGACCTTCAAGGATGTGGTTGTGGACTTCACTGAGGAGGAGTGGGGCCTCTTGGACCATTCTCAAAAACAGCTGTACAAGGTCATGCTGGAGAATGTCCAGAATCTGCTGTTCCTGGCTGTAGGGACCAGATTTGAAGTAAATGAAATAACTAGAAAGCTGGCAATTTTTGTGGAAGAGTGTGACCTGTAAAGATTCATGAGTGATGCTCCCTTTGACTTCAATTTCAGAGAAATCCATAACTTTATTTTCAAAGTAGATAAAAATTCAAAAAGTGACATGAATTTGATGAAATTGGAAAGAGATTCAGACAGTCTTCAATCCCAAATCATGGTGTAAGAAGATGACCTCAGGAAATGGCTGTCTTCCAGATACTGAATATAGGAAATGCTTTACTGAAGAAGTGAAGCTTTCTCAGTCCCTACAGAAGGCTGATGGAATGCAAATGTATCCAGGAAATCAGTGGGGGGTGGGCTTGAGCTGGAGTTGAGACCTCAATAAACATCAGAAAAGTGAAAAAAAAACTGTCACCAATGAAAACCATTAGAAGCATCCACAGGTGTGGGGGGAAAGACTATTTTTGAGGCAAAAAAAAAAATGAGTGTGTAGAGCTAAGCTCCCTATACGACCTAGGCAGTTACCTACTTTGTACATACATAAGGCAAACCTAGCTGATTGCCTGGAAGTAGAACACTGGTCCCCTGCTGGTCCAGTCATTACACAGATATAGTTTCAGGAAAGATTTCTCTAAATTCTTGTTTTAGGAACAGGAACCTCAGAAATGTAATCCTTCAGGTCCATGGTAATAAAATTTACTTTCTCAATGTCCCACTATCTGTACAAAAATTGTTCCTAGTCTTTTTCCCCACCATATGCTAAACACCAAACAGACTTCAAAAGATCAGCCTTTTCCTAAAGAAGAGCACTAAGGCAAGGGTGTTGTGTGCCACCTTCATGATAAAATACAGATTTCCTATTAAAGGCAAATACTCATTTCAAAGGGTTGAAAAGGTTGAAAATTACTAAAAAGTAATTTCAGCTTGTTAAATGTAGGGCACTAAAAAAAAATAGTTCAATACCAGAAAATTCTCTAGGCCTACAGCATTTTCATTTGATTGTGAATTGGATAAATTTCCATTCCCTTTGAGCCTTTTGTTCTGGAATAGTCAAGTATCAATAGGCATGTTGAGCTATGTCCCTCCCTTAAATAGTCCATTTCTTTTGCAATGCCAGTTAAAATGGCCTCACGATCAGGAGACATTTTCAGCTATTTTAAAGAATTTTTTTTAAAAAGTGTTTTCTTCCTTTATTTTGCCTCTTCATACATTAATCTGACTGCTTTTTCACATTCCCTTGGATCTCTTCCCTTTTTCTTTTTTAAAACCCTTGTCTACTTGACATAAAAATGTTCCTGGGTGAGCTTAATAGCTAATTACATAATGGGGGCAGGGAAACCCAATCTCAAACATGGACCGATTAACTACATAAGATTTAACTAATGCTATCACACACTCAAAACTACTTAGCTTCAACTTTAAAAAATCTTTTCCTGAAATGTATTTCCTGCTTCAATGTGCAAAGTTAATTTTTCATGGGCCTTTACCCTATCACATTTCAAAGTAAATGTCCACATTGCTTGTACTCTGCAGTAGCACTAGGGCAATCTGTCTCCCACACAACTTCTTTTTTAAAATAAAAATCTATTAAAACTTTATTTTTTTTGGTGCCTAAACTTCCTCCTATATTCTCCTGCCTCTTACTATCCCTTCCAGAAAACCAGTTTTCAAAACACAGATTAAAAGAAGGGGGAAAAATAGAAGGAAGAGGAAAAAATCAGCAAAATCAATCAATAAACCAAAAACATCTAAAAATACATGCAATGTTGCATGTTCATAGACCCCACATCACTACACAGAAGTTAAAGGAGGTATACTCTCTTATTTCCTTGAGGCAAAGCTTGATCTTTGTTTTGCAACATTCATTTTTCTTTTTTTTGTACTTAACCTCTTTGTTTACATTATTGTAATCATCAAATGCATCCTTTTCTTTGTTTACCTTATTTCACTTAGCATCAGTTCATGTAAATTTTTTCATGCTTCCCTGTTTTTTTATACTGAGCTCATTTGGTCAGTCTTTATCCCAAACACAATTCTATATCTTTGTAGCCAATTATGTCCTGGTTCCCTCTTTTACTTCCTTTCCTCCCTTCTTCTACCTGTACCTGTCATTCACTTTACCCACTGATTAATGAAAATCCAACCCTTTATTTTATTCATTTCTGTCTCCACCCCTATTGTGGAAACTCCTTTTACAAAAGCAAATCAACAGTTTCTCTGTAACTTATAATAAGACAGAGTTGTCCTACACTGATTGGTTATCATACTGTTAGTATGTACTAAGACTCTAAGTGGTAACTTTTATAGACTCAGTGCATCCAAAACAGAACTGCCACTCCAAACTCCTGAGATCAAGAACTCAGTATTGGCAGGACCTGAAATTAAAGGTGCTCTCTAACATGCCTGGCAAGAAGTGTAAAGTTAAACAGAAGGATTTGAGGGCCTGAATTATCTAGATAGTTGCTTCAATTTTCTACTCCACTTAGTCGATCTAGAAACAGTTTAAATCTTTCATTTCAATTGATTAAAGTTCAAAAATGGCCCAAGAATAACCATTTCATACTTCTTTAAAATGGTGTATAGATGAAGAAGCTCCTGTTTCACCTGCACTTTGAGACTTTATTACATAAGTTTTTCTCTTATTTAAAAAAAAAAAGCAAGGAGTGGTTATTCCACCATAGGTATTATTGTGAGTAAAAAATAAAGAGTAGATTATCTTTCTCATCATAAGTACACTTCTCTAAGAATACAGTGAAAATTATAACTATTAACATCTACTGAAGTTTAGTAATTCTATAAAGGCACCTTCAAATTCACACTGATATTGGACCCAAAAGTAAAGGATTTCTGCTTGATAAAGTTCCAGGTACCCATGAGCCAGCCACCTGTACCCAGGTTGCCATATGCAAGCTGCCTACTTGCTCACCTCTGAACATACTGGATGGTCTTTCGAGGCCCCATCTTTCCCTGCTGACATCCAGTCATATTGCTTCCTCCAGACCCTGTGCAGCTGAGGAAAGATTTCATATTGCAGTCAAGCTGGCTATGGCCCTACTTAGTTGAATTGCAATAGCCCATATGCTTTAAAGCTACTCTGACCCCCTTGAGCTTGCCCATCATTTAATATGTAATCTATATTCTGAGTCACAAAGAAACATTTTTTACTATAAACATGAGGTTAATCTCACTGCTCTCTTTAGATGTATTCTAACTGGCAGCATGAATTATATATTTAATCCTGTGACCCAGTAGTATTAATTAGCATTACATTTTAATTCACACATCAAAAAATACCTTTTCTGTGAAAAGCTCTTGAAAAAAGTCTCTCCTCTAGAAGCAAAAATGAAAGCTAGCACAAGACCATAAGACTTTTTAGTTAAGGTGTTAGGAACATACAACATTGTCCATGCTACAGTACCAATGTTCCCTTTTAAATCCTATGTTCAGACATTTTAAATCTCTAGGTCACCAAATATTTATTAAACACCTACTCTGTATATGGTGCATCGATAGTCTGACCATTAGAAGACTTGGAATTTTAATGTCTCAGCTTCACTACTAAAGTCAATTATTTTCTCCATAATATCTATTTCCTCATTACATTTTTAATAATATTTTTACCAATTACATGTAAAGACAATTTTTAACATTGATATTTACAAGATTTTGAGTTCCAAATTTTTCTCATTCCCTCTCTCTCTCCCTCCCCTCTTCCTAAAGTAGTGGGAAATTTTATATATGTTATACATGTCCTATCATGTAAAACATATTTCCATACTAGTCATAGTTGTGAAAGATGAAACAGATCAAAAGAAAAAAAAACATAATAAAGAATAAAATAAGTGAAAAAGTGTACTTTGATCTGGATTCAGAGTCTATCAGTTCGTTATATGGATGTGGATAGCATTTTCCTTCATTATTCCTTTGTACTTGTCATATCTTTGTGTGACTGAGAAGAGCAGTCATTCATAACTGATCATCACACAATGCTGCTCATACTGTGTACAACATTTTTTTTGGTTCTGTTCATTTCATTTGGCATCAGTTTGTACAAGCTATTGCAAGTTTTTTTCTAAAATCTATTTGTTCATCATTTCTTTTTGTACAATGGTATTCCATTATATTCATATACCACAGCTTGTTCAGCCATCCCTCAATTTATGGGCATCCCCTCAGTTTCCAATACTTTGCCACCATGTAAAGGGCTACTATAAATATTTTTGCACATGTAGGTCCTTTTCCCTTTTTTATGATCTTTTCAGAATATAAACCTAGTAATGGTATTGCAGAATCAAAGGGTATGCACAGTTTGGTTGCCCTTTGGGCATGGTTCCAAATTACTCTCCAGAATGGTTGGATCAGTACATGACTCCACCAATGATGTTCCATTAGTGTTCCAATTTTCCCACCTCCACTCCAATATTTATTATTTTCCTTTTTCATCATATCAGTCAATCTTATAGGCATAAGATGGTATCTCAGAGTTGTTTTAATTTGCATTTCTCAAATCCAAAGTGATTTAGAGCACTTCTTCATGCCTATAGATGGCTTTGATTTGTGTATCTGAAAACTGCCTGTTCATATCCTTTGACCATTTATCCATTTGAAAATGACTTATATTCTCATAAATTTACTTATTTATCTATATATTTGAGAAACATGACCTTTATCAGTGACAATTGCTATAAAGATTATTTCCCAGCTTTCTGCTCTCCTTCTTTGAGTGTATTTCTTATAAACAACATATTGTAGGATACAGGTTTTTGAACCACTCTGCTCTCTGCTTCCAGTTTTTGGCAGAGTTGATCCCTTTCACATTGACAGTTATTATTACTAACTGTATTTCCCTTCAACCTATTTTTCCTTCTGTTTGTCCTCTCCTTTAATACTTCACTTTTTCACAAATATTTTGCTTTTTTCTACTGCCTCATCTGATCTGCCTTCCTTTCTGTCTATCCCTCCATCCATTACTTAATCTTCTCCGCTCCTACTTTCCTGTTAGGTAAAATAATTATTCACTCTTTGAGCCAATACTGAAGAGAGTAAGGTTCAAATGATGCCCATTGCCCACTCTCCCATCTTTCTCTCCACAAAAATATGTTTTTTTTCTTGGCTCTTCATATGAAAAAATTTGCCCCATTCTATCTCTCCTTTACTTCTACACCCACGGTACTCCTCTTTCTTAACCTTTTTCTTATGTCTTTCCCTCAAATTTACCTACCCTCTGTCTATGTAAATTCTTTGTAGCTGTACAATTAGTGGTATAACTTTTTTTTAGAATTACAAGTATCATCTTCCCATGTAGGAATATAAACAGTTCAGCTCCATTGAATCCCTTCTATTTTTCTTTCTTTTTTTAAACCTCTTTAGGTTTCTTTTAGGTCTTGATATTTGATATCAGCTTTCTTGTTCAATTCTGGTTTTCTCCTGATGAAAGCTTGAAATCCTTCTATTTCATTGAATGGCCATTTTTTCTCTACAAGTATTATGATTAATTTCACTAGCTAGGTGATTGTTGGTTGTACTTATAGCTCCTTAGCCATCCAGGATATCATACTTCATGACCTCCAATTTTTTAATGTTGCAGCTGAAAAATCCTGTGTAATACTGATTGTGGCTCCCCAATATTCGAATTTTTCCTTTCTGGACACTTGCAGTATTTCTTCCTTGACCTGATAATTCTGAAATTTTACTATAATGTTCCTTCAAGTTTTTGTTTTGGGATGTCTCTCACTTGAGGTGATCAGTGGATTCTTTTAATGACTATTTTGCACTCTGATTCCAAGATATCAGGGCAGTTTTCCTCAATAATTTTTTGAAAGATGATATCCAGATGCTCCTTTTGATTATGACTTTCAAGAAGTCCAATGATTTCTGACATTGCCTCTCCTGGATCTATTTCCATATCAGTTGTTTTTCCCATGAGGTATTTTACATGTTCTTTCATTTTTTCATTCTTTTGAATTTGTTCAATTGATTCTTGATGTCTCATAGGGTAATTAGTTTTCACTTGCTGAATTCTAAATTTTACTGAGTTGTTTTCCTCAGTTAGTTTTTGTACTTTTTTTTTTAAGCAATTGGGGTTAAGTAACTTGCTCAAGGTTTCATGGCCGGTTGTTTCTGGGTGTAGTGCTAAGTATCTGAGCCCGGATTTGATCCCAGGTTATCCCAACTCTGGGGCCAGTGCTCTTACTCACTGTGCCACCTGGCCGCCCCAGTTTTTGTGTTTATTTTTACATTTACTAATTCTACTTTTAAGCAGTTGTTTTCTTTTTTCAAACTGTTGACTCTTTTAAAATAATTCTCTTGTATCCCTCTAATTTCTTTTCTCATTTTTTCTTCTACCTACCTTATATGATTTTTGCTACTTTTTGAACTCTTTCATGAGTTCTTTCTGAGCTTGAGACCATTTTCCACTTTTCTTTGGGGGGTTTCCCATAGGCGTTTTAACATTGCTGTCCTCTTCTCAGTTTATGTCTTGATCTTCCCTGTTACCAAAATAACTTTCCATGGTCAGATTCCTTTTTTATTGTTTTTTTCCTAATCTTTTTTTACCTTTATCATTTCTTTTAAATTTGAGCCCTGCTACTCAAATGGAAGGCGTACTGTCTTGGGCTTCTTGTGCCAGGATTTGCAGGTCCAGGATGTTTAGCTGGGGCTGCACTGATGTTGCCCTGAGGCCCATGGAGGACCCTTTCATCTGGTGCTGTCCTGAGGGGTTGGGATGGGCAGTGGCTGGTGCTACTGGAAGCCATAGGGATCTGGCAGCTTACCTTGTGCTGAGGCAGGACCCTAGGTTTGGTGTCTGGCATGTCCTGAGGTCAGTGGGATGCTTTTGCATTTTCCAGATCTTTTCTGAAGCATGTGGTGGTCTGGCTGCTGAAGTTTGCCTGTTTGTCCAAGGCCAGGTTGAATCACTGGTAGTTTTCAGGGTTGGAGTCTACCCCTTCACCTGACTATGCTAAGGCATGTTCTGGGTCCTGGTGTTGGCGTTCACCTGCTCCACCAGATTGGGGCTCAGGATTTCCTGCTGTTTTGCTGGGATGCTTCCTGCCCTGGACTGTGCTCCCCTTTTACCTGGATGAGACAGACCTTTATTTCTTTCTTTTTTGCTTTTTGGAGGGGGGAAGGCAGGGCAATTGGGGTAAAGTGACTTGCCCAAGGTCACACAGCTAGTAAGTGTTAAGTGTCTGAGGCTGGATTTGATCGTAGGTCCTCCTGACTCCAGGGTCTATTGCTCTATTCACTGTGCCACCTAGCCACCCTGAGACAATCCTTTCTTATCTACCTTCCAAGTTTCCTGAGCTAAAAGATTGCTTAGCCCCATCTTTCTGCTTCTTCTGCTATTCCAGGATTTGTTCTGGAGTGCTTTTTTATAGTTGTTTAGAGGTGAATGTGAGAGGGCTACAGTGATTCACTGTTTACTCTATCATCTTGACTTCTAGAAGTCCCTATTTCCTCATTTTAAAACAAGGGTAGTTGATTTTTTTATCCTTTCCTCTTCTTCCTCTGGCCTTCTTCCTTCTTTTCCCCATCTCTCCTTCTGACACATTTTTCTCTGTTTCTGTCTTTCTGTCTCTATCAATCTGTGTCTGTGTTTGTATGTATCTATATCTGTCTCTGTGTCTCTCTGTATATCTCTTTCTCTGTCTCTGTCTGTCTGTCTGTCTCTGTCTCTCTCTCATAAAGGAAATGGTTTTTGTTATAGACTAGAAATAAACATATAAAAATGCTTAGCAGAGAAGTGATAGCTAGGACAGGACAGGACAGGATAGGACAGGACAGGATAGGACAGAACAGGACAGGATAGGATAGGACAGGATAGGACAGGACAGGATAGGATAGGACAGGATAGGATAGGACAGGACAGAATAGGACAGGACAGGACAGGATAGGACAGGATAGGATAGGACAGGACAGGACAGGACAGGACAGGACAGGACAGGACAGGACAGGACAGGATAGGATATGATAGGATAGGACAGAATAAAATAAGAGAGCACCTCACTACCTTTGTTGTATTCAAATTACCAGGGCCAGAAGATTTACATCCAAAGATAGTGAAAAATTGGCAGATATGACTTCTGAAACTGTTGGTGATCTCCAAAAGATAAAAAAAGTGGAAAAGATAATGCAAAATTACAGAAAGGCAAATATTCCTTCCTATTAAAAAAGGAGAAAATGGACCCTGAAAACTTTGGACTAGAGAAACTATCTTAAATTTCTTGAAAAATTCTAGAAGATATCACGAATAGGATAATAAATATCCTCAAAAATAATCAATGCCAGACTCATCTCATTTCTTTTTTTCAATGGAGTTACTAGACTAGTCGTTTGAGGAATCTTATGGATACAGATTACTAATATTTGACAAAGTGGCTCATGTGATTCTTGTTGATGAGAAGGGGAGATGTGGGATATACTATTGCATATTTAGGTAGACTACTGAAGTAGTTAAATAGCCTAACTTAAAGAGTAGTCACTGATGAGTGGATGTAAGCTTAGAAAAAGGTCTCTTGTCTAACTCCAAAGTGATCCGTGCTTGGCTCTTTAACATTTGTAACAATAACTTATATGAAATTCAGTTTCTCAGTAAGAGAGTTACGAGGTGAAAAAAGACAGAGGCATTGTGTTCAGTAGTTCATATTGGAATGAATCACTGAACACCAAAGAGTTCAGAAGCAAAGGTTTATTACTCATAATTTAGGAAGGGTAGAATGCATGTGAACCCCTAGACCTCAAATTTAGTCCCACTGGGCAAGGATTGTGTGTATGTAGTGTCCAGCAAAAACAATGAATTTTACTTCTAGAGCAAAAGCTAAATGAATTCCTACTTCTGTCTGCAGCCTCTCATCTGTATCCGTTCCAAAAAGATCTGGGAAATCTAACTATTGAATTGGAATCGATCCCAATAACACAAAATGTAGTACTTCACTAAGGGAAATGGTTTTGAAAATGGAATCATTGTCCATCGAGACAGGATAGACCTCCCTCCTCTTCTGCAGAGGTGACAAACCTCAGAACTGAAGCCATGAAGTCAGAGAAGAGAGGCTTCTATCACTGCTAGGCTAAATGTTACTGCCCTCTCTGAAAAAGCCCTCCAATTTAAAAGAGCACTGTAACACTTCAGTTAAAGGGAGTACATTACGACTCAGCCAAAGTTGAAGGTGGTAAAAGATAGCAACTCCCCATCAAAAAGTGAGCCCTTAAGGCCAAGCAGATGAGCAGGTCAATCAGACTTGCCTCACCTTGAGAAGAACCTAGCAGTCAAACAACCTTCATGTCCCAGTCCAATAGTCTCCCAATAATAGCCCAGCTTAATCAGGAGTCAGTAAAGTAGCTTAAGGACTTTCTTGCCCTAGCCCAAAATTAGACTGACTCATTCAGCCATTCACTGTATTTTATGAGGAGAAAGGCCAGCAAAGTTACCTCCTCTAGAGGATTTGCCATGTCCTGGGAAAAGCCAGTCCACTTGAGGAGCAGAAGGTTTTGTCCATTACCAATGCTCTGTCCTACAGGGAACTTTCTGAAGAACATCCAGAGGAAGAACATTTGAGGCCCAGAAGATGTTACCTTGCCTATGTGTGTATGTGTGTTCTACTACTTCTGTCTCAGTATCCTGGTGTTGTAAGGTCATGCTCACTTTTCCTCCTTCCCACAGACTCTATGTATATTTGCAGATTTGGGGGTAATATTTTATAACTACAAGACTTGCTAGACCATTAGAACAAATGACTTAGCCAAAAATAAAAAAAAAATAAATGAGTCTACTTGCTGGCATTAAGTGGAGACACACCATGGAGAGCCTGCAAGCTAGTGTTTGGAGGATAGCCACCTCCAGGGTTACTTCTCCAGAATGCAGAGAAAGCAGCAGCTGAGTCTCTAGGGATCTAATCTGCCAGTGCCATTGAAAATTGGGGAAGTGAGCCCAGGGTGGGTGTTACATATATAAAGGTATAAGTGACATGTTTATTAAATTTACGGATGCCACAAAGCTAATAGGGATGACTCATGCTGGATGATACACTATTAAGTGAAAGATTTCTTAATTGAGTAGAATAGGCTAAATCTAGCAATGTGAAATTTAATAGGGATGAATGTATTCTTATACTTAGTTTCAAAAAGTCAACTTCACAAGTATGAGTTTTTTGCTAGATAAAATAACAACACAATAATAACAATAAAATATAAATATATAGTGTATATATTAAATATATATATATATATACATGGACTTAAAATTCAGTATGAATTAGAAGCATAATATGGTAGTCAAAAAAAGCTTGTGGCAGACAGGCTGCATTAAGAGAGGCTTAGTATCCAGAACTATGATGGTGATATTCCCACTGTCCCCTGCTCTGATCAGATCATATGTGAAAGTTTCTGGTCAATTATAATGCAACAATTTTAGAAAAAACAGTAAGTGTGTGGATTGGATGTAGAAAAAGTCAACCAGGGTAGTGAAAGAGCAAGAGATCAGGCCAAACAAGAATAAATTGGTGAAACAAGGGAACTTTAGCCTTAAGATTAGAAGGCTCAGAGGGATATGATATCTATCTTCAAGTATTTAAAGAGCTATAGAAAAGATTAAACTTGTCTGCTAGGCCAAAGAGAACAGAAATAGGAACAGTGAGTGGAAGCAGCAAATAGGAAATTAAGAGTTCGATACAAAGAAAATGTTTCTAATTAGAGTTAACCAAAAGGTAGAATGAGATGCCTAAAGTAATGGGTTCCTCTTTACTATAGGGAGTGGGAATGTAATCATTGCTTGATGAATGCATTAGATTGGTGTAGGAGGACAAAATTAGACTACATCACAAGGTAAACTGGAGATTCTTTGTATGTTTCCTTTGGCAGATTATAGTGCTTTCCTTAATTTGGAATCAAGCTAGAAATCCATCATCATTGGAATTCACCCTATTCACTTCAATTAAATCCTAGTCAACAAACATTTATCCATTACTTTCTGTGTGCAAGGCACTATACTAGGCAAAGGAGATTAGAGAAAACATCAAAATATTCTCTTCCCTCAAAGATCTTACATCCTATGGGAGTAGGATAGTGATACAACCTATATATCTGCCTACTAATAGTAACTCATTTTTGGAAAAGAAGGGACTCTTTACAATAAAATTTTAAGATAGGTGTGTGGGGGAGGGGGGAGAGAGAGAAAAGGATAAACCAAGAGAAGTGGAATAGTTTCTTGGCAGGGAGAAATCTAGAAAGTAATGAAGGATTGTCTTTGGACCATCCCCCTCCATTTTCTGGGGACTATCACCCCCAAACACATATTGACATTTCATGCTTGTTATATATTCAAAAAATATATGGACCTGTGATCTCATTGACTTGGACCTATGATCTTATTGACTTGGAAGTTCCCTCCCACTATGGAGATCACCACTCATCCAATACTGCTCATCCTGTGTGATTGGCACTCATGTCCTTCCATGAATTAAGAGACTCACCCAGTGTGTTAGAGGCCTTTCTTCTCATATTGAAGGATACTATTGGAACACTGTAGCTGTCTACCCATCAGATCTCACTCTCATCATGTGACCAGGCCATCTTTTCTTCCTATCATACAATTTCTTGATCACATCTTTTTCTACAATCCTTCTGATTTCTTCATTGTCTCACTGATTGTATGTTTCTTGTACTCACCGTGTGCACCTCCATTGCCTTCTGTGTGATCATCATTTTTTAATTCTTCAGATATTGTGACAAAGGGGCTTGAAAAGAATATTCTCTGGGGATTCAATAATATACATTGTTGCTCTTAAGCTTCTTGGGGGAAAGAAATACTTCATTTCCACCAACTGACTTGTAGGACCTTCTCCTTTTGCTGCATTAGCAAAGACTAAAAGGAGGAAGTTCAATCCATATCCCCCAGCATTTCTGATTCTCTTGTCACTAACTGATCAAGCCATCTGTCCATCAATGGATCCAGTATCAGGACAGCTGAAACATTATAACAAGCAATTAAAACCATCACTGGTTGTCTCAATGTTGATGGACAACTAACATTGGTTTAGAGAATTGGTTGAACACCTTACATGATTTTATTTGTGCTATAAATATTTATGGGGCTCACTAGGACATAATTACTGTGTGGGCTTTATATCTTGGGGACAAGGGACCAATACCTGCATAACTTCAGATCCCTCCATATAAACTATTTATTCTGCTTATTCATGGGACTAACACTATTGGAAGAACTTCCTGCATTGATTTCAAGAGATTACCACCATGGCAACTGCCTGAGACAAGGATAAATGGGCACACTGTGGCATTTAACATCCTAATACTGTGCTGAATCACCTTGGTGCCTTCTACAGAGTCCACAATTAGCCTTGGAAATCCAAAATGAAATGATAAATTTTACCCCAGCAATAAATTTCCTTGATTTTATTATTTTCTGTCATCTACTGCAACATTCTGCGATGTAATCTCATAGTGAGATATTATACAGATAAATCACATAATGGGTAATTAATAACTCCACAGACATCTCATATTATGATCATTTGCAGTGCAGGTATGCAGAACAATTTTAATTAGTAGGGATGAGTTCTAACCTGCTTGGTTTTTATAAGACATGTTTAAAGATAAACTTGATATGTTGAGAGTCACTGTTTTTGATCATGTGCTATAACCCTTGTTTGCATAATAAAAGGGACTTATCACATAAGTTTAATAGTAATCATAAATCTGTATTAATGAAGACATTCATAAATCCTTGGAAATGTATATCAAGGGGAAGAAAATCTGTGGTTTACAATGTTGAGTGATTCAATGTGGATGATCCTAGGTATGTTAATATCATTATGAGCTGCTTTTGTTATGCATAGACATATCAACATTGTCATTATGAATTGCAATCTGACAGCTCCCCTGGGAATGGAAAATGATACAGGAGAGCAATATGTGATAGCAGAGTGTTATTATCATGTTTATATCAATGTCAATATTAAATCTAAATTAGTTATGAGATTTTTCATAAATACATTGTATTTATAAATGCATTTTTGTATTTATAAGATACTTTTGTAATTAGTATTACAATTAATTACTGCTAATACATTGATACTTAAATAATCAACTCCCTATTTTACCAATCAGCATCAGTGCTCAACCTCTTGGTTGAAGATCATATTATTTTTTAGTTCTGTTAAAGAAAATATTGTTCAAAAAGAAAGGGAATATGTGCATAGGACTGAGTAGGAAGTTTCATTCACAAATTATTATTGGGTTCTATAAAGCAAGCTTTCTGAAATCTTGCAATGGTGTTTACAATCAGTGGCATTTACTCAGAAAGATAGTGAATTAAGTCTAAGCAAAATTCTATGTCCTATCTGTTTTTTATATTAACAGAGTATTATGACACTTTGTTTTCTTTTTTTTAATTGAGGTGTTATTCTTGATGAGATTCAGTATGGTGTAATAAATGGTCTTCTGGATTTAGAATCTCAAAAAATTCCACTTCAAATGCTGCTTCTACAATTACTAGATATGTGATCGTGGAAAAGGTTTTAATCTTTTTAATCATTTCCAAGGAATCCACTCTGTGACAGACAGTTGCTTTAGTTTTCCACACATCATTTTGAAGTTAAAATTCTTCATAGCCTACTTCTAAGGTAAAACAATGCAGTTTTACATATGAAAAGCAAAGTACAAAGTGTCCAAGCTAGCTGTGCTTTATACTCACCCAGATCCACATTACCTGTGAATCAGAGTTATTTTAAATTCTCTCTTTTACTCATATTCTGAATTGTATGGCTAGCTCAATTAGTTAAAGCCCTCCTGTAAGAGCACTAAGGTCATGGACTTGATCCCCATGTGAGCCAGTTAGCTTTGCTATGCTACATGGCCACTGGCTGCACTCTTAACCACAGCTATCTGTCTTGCTGATGCATCACAAGGGAAACTAGAGTGAGAGGATGGGTGTATCAGAACAAATTTTCATTTCTAAAAAGTAAAATAAAGCATACTCTGTTCAGATAGTATCTTCAATAAAGCTTCCATTTCACCTTTAAATAGCATGTATTGTGTCTACTATATGTCAATCACTATGCTAGATGTGATTGGAGATTCAAAGATCATAAGACATAAGTCATTGCCCTCGCAGAGCTTATAATCCATTAGGAAGTTGTGACATACGTACAAAGAACTATAATGATAAATAATACATGACAAAAGACAATGGCCTGAGGGGGAAAGGATCATTACTGTTTGGGAAAATCAGAAAAGGCTACATAGAGGTGATATGAGTTAGACTTTACAGTATAGAATGTATTTCCACACAAAAAAAAAAAGATAGGGAGGCCTAAGGACTAGTGTTAGCAAAGTAAGGGAGGAAGAACTCAGAATGAAATATGGAAGTTGAATGGCCAAATTATTCAGCTGGTCCCCCTTAAGATTTTAGTAGAAAATGAGAAATCAGTCATGTTGGGCAGAACACTTGTGGCAAATTTATGGGAAGACATGTTGCAAAGGGCAGGCTGACATAGATATGTTGCAATATGCAATATCAGAAGGGGGATCCACATCAATGAGATTTTGGATCCATTTGAATACTCAAGTATGGCCTGTAAAGGATATATTTATTATTATGGTGTTGCTGTTGTTCAGTCATTTCAGGCATGTCCAACTCTTCATGACCCCATTCTGGGTTTTCTTGGCAAAGATACAAGAATGGTTTACCACTTCCTTCTACAGTTCATTTTACAGATGGGGAAACCAAGGCAAACAGGGTTAAGTGACTTGTCCGTGGTTACACAGTTAGGAAATGTCTGAGGCCAATTTTGAACTCAGGAAGATGTCTTCCTGACTCCAGACCCAGCACCCTGTTCACTGCTCCTCCGAGCTGCCCCTAGTACATATTATGTACTTACTAAATGCTTATTGATCGATTAATTTATATATAGCATTTTGCAAACCTTTGAGCGCTACATAAGTGATTATTACTATTTTATTACTAAAATAATTACTATTTTCTACCATAATATCTTAGTTGAATAGGTATGGTGAGGACAATATCAAAACCCCTTTCCCAATGTAAATAAGGGTAGATTTTCTCTAAAAGATATTGAAATAATCCTCCAGACTTTATTGGTTCAGAAAACTAAAGGCTCAGGCTTTTGAAATCACTTCCTGGACATCATAGTACCAAACATCTGTGAGGAAATCCAGGATCCATCTCCAATGCTAAACTAGTAGAAAATGTTGGGCATCTCAGAAGAAGGAGCCTCAGCTGAAGCAGTTCAAAGTGTCGCCGATACATATACTTGTTGAATATCCTTTTCCTGCTATGGCTAAGTAAATTTCCTTTTGTTAACTATTGAGTGAAACTACAAATGTCTCATTTTGTTTCAATATTGATCATAAACTACCAGGGTACTGGCCTGAGTTAAGCCCAGCCCAGAACAATTGGCAAGACAATAAAAGAGAATCATCTCATATTTTCCATCTAAATTTAGGACTTGCTGTGAGACTCATTAGTATGGCCAACTAGAGATATTTATTTGACCTACCATTTTAGGCAAAGGCATCCAGTCCTTCTGTCTTAATTTTGTTTTATTTTTTTTAACAAAATGTTTAAAAATAATTATAATTATTGTTTCTTTTTAACAAAATTCTGCACTTTATCTTGGTCTAAGACCTTAAACACATTTTAAAAATCAGTATATTTTTATTCAATCTATTGATTTTCTAAAAGTTTTTTTTGATACTTTTTGTTTTTATATGACCATCATTCTAGAAATAGCTCTCCTAACTTTAATTCGTTTCCTGCATGGGCATAACAATGCCCTTGGGAGGAGTCTTGGAGATATTAAGGGACATGTACATGGTGAAAGGTTTCTTCAGAAAAAGAAGGAACAAAGCAGCAGGAATGGTGTTTGTACCTATCTATATACAGAGAGGTGTGTGTAGCAATAATGTAAGCTTCTAGGGGGTAGGTACTATTTTGTTTTTAAGTCACATGTCTAGCACAGTGTCTGGCACAAAGTAAGTGTTAAATAAATACATGTGTATTGATCAATTGATACATAAGTAACATCACACAGTGCTGTATGACATCCCCTGACTCTAGTTTCTCGAAGTCAAATCCTAGGAATGCTCTCCCTCATCTTCAGCTAACTAAAGAGGACCAAGACACATGAAATGTAGGAGTGGAATTTTGAGGAGAGGAGTAAGGGCCTTTCACTGGGTCTTTAGCTGCTAAGCAAATGCCACTTAACCTAAGATCCTCAACTCCATCCCAATATACTTACCAGGTAAGGATATTTCCTTCTTTCCTCAAAGACAATTGGCAAATGGATACAGGTGCAAATTATCTGGTTTTACCTTGTACTGTCTATAGATCAAGCTTACAAAAGCTGTTTGCTGTTGGCACACTGGTAACAATTTCACACAGGTGTTCTGCTCTGGTGTGCTGTGGATTCCTTTGTTTTAGTGACAAAGTGCATATGATTAATCAACTGCCATCACACAGGCACATGTTATCTTGTCTTCTGAGTACTCATTTGGGTAAGTCTATTTTATGCTCCCCATCAATAAATAAAAATGCTATCTATTTTCATGCAGCTCATTAGTCACTAATATGATCACAGATAAAATAAAGCCTCAACATTTCTCACATTTATATTTTCTCAACTTGTCACTAAATTGTATGATCAAGACCTGAGTGGATTCATTTTTTAATAGTCTTTTTTCATAAGATGGGGGAGGTAGGTTTCTTCTCAGTTGCTGGATAAGTGACCTATACTTTCCTTTCCTAATAAGCCACAAGAAGGAAAACATTCTGCCACCTAAGAGAGAATAATTTTCTTATTCTTTAAATGAGTCAATTGGAATGACCAGGAAGGGATATCATAAATCTTTTTTAGAGAGATATATATTGGCTTTTTATAGGCCTAAGTTTGTGAAATGCTGCACACTCTTACCATTTTCAGGATCCCGCTGAGGACTGCTGCTGCAATAGTAATCACAATAATTATTGAAGGAGACAGAGTGAGGAGCTCTCTTCTAATCAGTCAGCTGTCACCAAAGCAACCAGGTCTAACAAGGCTAACAATGGCTATCTCATATATTCATGTAAAATAAAACTCCAAGGATTTGGTCTTTAATGGAGAAAAGCAACAAACCATCTGACCTCTAATGTATTTGTCATAAGTGTTGACTTCTAAGCTCTCTTCTGATTCTTCCTAGTTCTGACCAAGGTTCATAAATCAAAATAAATCAAATATTAGATATTATTTGCAAATGCAAATCTTCCCATAAGTCAGATGTATTTGAGATTTTGGAAATAGTATCTCTATACACAACTATGCCACATTGGTTTTAAGAAGTCATATCATGGGGCAGCCAGGTAGTAGAGCGAGTAAGAGCACTGGCTCCAGTGTCAGGATGACCTGGAGATTGAATCCCGGGCTCAGACACTGAGCACCCACCCAGAAACACCTGGCCATGTAACCTTGAGCAAGTTACTTAACCCCAATTGCTTAGGGGTAGCCAGGTGGCTCAGCGAGTAAGAGCACCAGCTCCAGTGTTGGGATGACCTGGGGATCGAATCCTGGGCACCACACCCAGAAATAACTGGTCGTGTAACCTTGAGCAAGTTATTTAACCCTGATTGCTTAAAAAAAAAAAGTCATATCATTACTTAAAATTGTAAACCAGGTAAAGACATGGCAGACTGGCTCTATGTATAACTCACTTGGTGGTTTTGACCAATTGACAAAACAATTAGAGTTTCATGGAATTTCTTGGGTGAGCTATCAAGGGATCATGGAGTGGGCCTTTTCTTCCCTTTCATATGCTACTGTCATTCTCCAACAGGTATTTTTACCACATTATTCTTGGGTCCCTTGTTTAGTACAACCCTTTGATTGTATTACCCCATTTGATCCTGACCTCAGCCTTGTGATGCAGGCCCTGTTTCACTATCAGCACCATTTTCCAAATGCAGAAAATGAAACAGAAAAAACTGAAGAAAGCACTCTGAAAGTACTGACGAAGCACTACCTTAAAACCAGATCTCCCAGCTCCTCATCTATTATTCCTTCTACTTTCCTTTTTTCTGAATATTAATGATTTTAAAGGAAGTAACAGTTAACGATTTTGCCAAATAACCACACAATGCTATGATTCACTTTGAGTTATAATTTTTTTTCCAATATCATGATTATACTGGTTCTTTGATTTTTGGTGGTGGTGTATTTTTAATGGTAATGAGGTATTGTTTAAATCCCTTCAAAAGTCACCTGTTTCTAAAATTATTTTTTCAATATTTTTGTTAGTACGGGGTTTTATATTTCATTGTGTTCACATGTAGTTTATTATTCTCTCTTCAAAACAATCCTGTCTACTATGTAAGGTAGATATCATTATCTCCATTTTACTTGCAATAAAACTAAGACCCAAGTGAGTCACCTAAGGTCAAACAACTAGTAAGTTTTGGAACCAGAACTCAAACTCAGGTTTTATGACTCCAAGGTCTGTGCTAAGTCCACCACACCTGTATCACTGGGCAATACTAAACATGTATAGCTCATTTTGAAAGACTTTAGGGACCTTGCTGTAGCAGCAAGCACCCCAGTGTCCCCAGGGTGGCTGCCAACAAAGGTTCTTAGATCTGCTTTTCTAAAGGAAAGCAACTCAAAAATGGGTTAACAATCTTGCTTTAATCAATCAAACATTTCATTTACCTAGTTCAGGGAAAAAAGGTCAGCACCCGAACTTCAGAGTATACAGACAGAAATTACAAGAAAACAGAAAAAACATATCAAGCAGACACATCTCCAACTGTGTTGACCATTACATCCATACCTAGTCAGTTACCAGAGAGGGACATCAACATCTGGGTTTTTCTTTTTTTTTTTTTTTAAAAGCATTGGGGGTAAAGAACCTTCCCCAGGTTAACTTGGCCATTTTTTTTTTTTTTTCTGTGGATGTTAAGTATCTGAGGCCAGAACCTATCCCAAGATCCTCCCACCTCCAGGGCTGGCGCTCTTATTCAGTGTGCCATCTAGTCACCCATACATCTAGGTTTTTCAAAGCCATGGGGCTCTCAACAGCTGCCCAGAGTCTCATCTGGTCAAATCACACAACACTTCTCAAAGTGAGCCCCAAAGCAAAGCCTCACATCAGAGATTATACAGCCTTCTCCAGGCTCAGAGAATGTAACAACCCTCTTGACCCACTGCCCAATCACAAAGTATCAAGGTGTGGGCCTTCCTACAAAACAAACCTCCCACCACAGGCTCCAGGTACACCTAACCTAGGGGCAGGGAAGATCTTAAAAATTTACATTCCTATAACACTTGCTTTAGTGGTTCCTACCACATAGGCCAGTTTACTGGAAGGCTATGCTTCTACTAATCCGATGTCCCTAAACATGATACATCTAACAGGAGTTAGGGATTAGAACTATGACTTCATTGGTAGGGGAAACTCCTACAACTTCTAGGTCTATGGAGTGATCTAGAGAACTGAAAATTTAGGTGATTTCCCAGAGTCACCTAGCTAGTGTTTAGAGGTCTATCTTAAACACAGGTCTTCTTCCCTTTGAAGCCAATTCTCTATACACTCTGCCATACTGCCTCTCATTCATTTAAACAAGGAATTCTTGACCTTTTATGTGCCATGGATACTCTTGGCAGTCTGGTGAAACCTTAAGACCATTTCTGAGAATAATTGTTAAATGCATTAAACAAAATATATAGGGTTACCAAGGAACCCAGTTAAACTGAAATATGGTTGGGAAATACATATTTTTTTTTAAAAAAACAAGGTTAAGAACTTCCAGTTCAAACTCTACTAAAGAGAAAAGAAATACTCCCTCTCAATAGCTTTATATCATTCACTCTGGCTGTAAACACATAAAAAGCCTATTGTATTCTTTTTTTTTTTTTTTGGAGAGAGGAAGGTAGGGCATTTGGGGTTAAGTGACTTGCCCAAGGTCACATGGCTAGTTTTGTTGTTGTTGTTGTTGTTGTTGTTGTTAAGTGGCTGAGGTCACATTCGAACCCAGGTCCTCCTGATTCCAGGACTGGTGCTCTTTTCACTGTGTCACCTAGCCACCCCTCTATTGTATTCTTTTTATCAAAGTCTCTTTTCCTTTTTCCTTCTTCACTATGAAAACCCTCAAAGAAGATGAAGTCAGCAACCAAAACTATGGTGATGTGACTAGACTCCCCTTCATGATTAAGTCAATTCTAGTTTTGAGAAAAACCTTTAAGATAAAACTAAACTAAACATTAGTCATGCTACTATTATTGACTTTGTCAGAATTGGGCATACCTAATGGCTAAAGGTTCTTTCCTTACAAGTAATAACTATAGGAATCAACCAGTCTCAATCAAACTCAACTATTCCACATTATATTTCACCTCAGCCTCTTGCCAGGTAACCCTACATAGGTTTGGTTTCTCACCAAAAATAGGGCGATTGCATAAAAGTACCATGGAATTATCATCAGATTAAAGGTTGTATGTGTAATTTGTCTTATCATCTTCAAAAAGCACTAATCTCCTTTCTCCCTTGGGAGAAAAGTTATTGACTTCCAGTTTAGCAAATTCATGACCAAGCCCATAAGTCTCCACCTAGAGGAAAATGATCCATTCTGTTCATTTCTTGAAAAGTAAAGAACTCAGCATTACCTCAGATCATCAGCTATTCTGAATTCTTTGTATTTGTCACTTTTTTTGGCAAATTATGCACAGAGGCAATGGTTGCATTTATCATTCTAAAGCATAAGGGGAAAACTGCCAACCATACTGTCAGAAAGGGGGATGGGACATAAGTCTTAGGACATCTATTTGCCAATGTGCTGAAAATTTTTTGCACCTGTGATGCATTGCTAGCATTTTTAAGAGGACAAAATATAGAGAACATGAGTTAGCATTTTTTATTGCTGGCAAAGGTGATGTCAGTTTGGAGCTGTTAATTCTGCTTGTGAGCCTAGAAATTACATAAATTATAAAATTATTTAAGAAGTTTTTATTCTATGTCCCCATGAAGTTCTCTTAATTTCCTTAGTAATGATGAAAAATTGTGACCACATCCTATTTGCAGGTTGCCTATAGAAGACTGTTATACTTTTTTCCCCCATCAGGTCTGGTTTTCTTTTGTGTTGTGTTTTGTTGTGTTGTGTTGTTCTGTTCTGTTTTGTTTGTTTTCCTTAATCCTTTATTTCATACCCTGACTTTTTTTTATGCACACCTAGGCCAGAGGATGAAAGTGAACAGGCACTTTTCAGTATAAAGAAGCTTCCATGCCAACATTCTCTGCATAATTCAAACATGCAGCGGGGGAGAAATTACCAGTATAATTCCATTGTGTCATTTACAGAGTTATACTCAATTGATATTCCCCAAAGGCACCACCATTTCTTCACCAATGCTGCTTTTTCTGCCTCTCTGTCTCTCATTCCCTCATTACATACTGGGCTATATTCCAGAAAACAGGAGGTCAATCCAAAAGCCATTTTTAAAAAACTAGTCCCTTGTCTCTCACTCTTAGCTTGTTATAACAGTACTGAGCTAACACGAAGTACAGAGAGGGGGAGAAAAATCTCATTCTTCATTCTAAATTTCACTTAAAAAACAGTAATCTGCAAATAGGCAAGTTCTATATCATGTTCTGTGTGACATTTTTGTTCTATCCATTTACAATAGCTGCAGTTTTAGATATCTGGATTAGTCATTTTATATCTCCTCAGTTAATCAGAATTCATTTTTAGTAAAACAAGCTCCATGTATAATTTTTAGTCCTGAATGAGGAATATGGGGTTCCTATATTTCAAAAACACCCAGGTAGTACAAGGGGATAGAGTGTTGCCTGAAATCAGACTCTCAGACATTTACTTGCTATGTGACCCTGGGCAAGTCATTTAACTCCTGCTTGTCTCAGATTCTTCAACTGTAAAAGGAAATTAATAACAGCACCCACCTCCCAGGGTTGCTGTGAGGATCAAATGAGATAATATTTGTAAAGTACTCAACATAGTGACTGGCACATAGTAAGTGCTTAATAAATGCTTGTCTTCTTTCCTCCTTCTACATATTTTAAGCATTTGGTGTATATGGTTTGTTAATCAACTCACTAAGTAAGAATGTGTATGACCTCCATTCTATGGATAGTCCATATAAGGTTTGAGAAGCAGCATCTAGATTCAAGTCCTGACTCTCCTCAAAGGATCCTAGACCTAGAAAGGACTTCAGAGGACATCTAGAACAACCCTTCATTTTACAGATGAAGAAACTGATATCTAGATCACACTGATAGCATATGTTGCTGGATTTGAACCCAGAAGTTTTGATTTTGTGATCTCTATTCTTCCCACTGCACCACTTGAAAGTTATGTACTTCAGTGTTTCTCATTTTACAGAGAAGGAAATTGTAGCCCAGAGTGATTTTCCCAAGGTCATACAGATAGTAAACAGCAAATGTGTGATTTTAACTTGAGTCTTCCAAGGTCAAAACTATCAATACTAACTGTGTGAACCTGCTAAACCTCTCAGTGCCCAAGACAACTGTCTAAGACTATATGAGTTGCAAAGCAGCTCCCTGCTGGTTAGAGTAGTTTCCTCATTGATGGTTTCCTAAATTAATTTTTATTCAATTCAATAAACATTTATTTAAAATGTACTATGTGTCAGGTATGGTGCTAGGTGCTAAAAATACAAATAAGGAAAAAGAAAGACAATTCCTGCCCTCAAGGAGCTTACAGTCTAAAGGGGGGAGCAAAACACCAAAGGAAACTCAAGAGGGAGAAGTAACAGTGGTTAGCACCAACAGAAGCCACTGATGGAAAATTAAATCAGAGATTTTAATGAAAATCATGTATAAGAATTTTCACAGTCTCCTTTCTACTGTGAAGGGCCCAGATACCTTTTGGGAATCACTAAACTTTTTTCATTCTCCCCTCTTCCCCAACACAGGTGAACCTGATAATATCAATAGATGGTATTCCCTTCCAAGTGTGGCCTTCAGCTTCTATAAGCACTTGGGTTCATAGTGAATCATAATAGATTAATTATTTGTTTTTGTTTCATGTAATAAATGACTTTTATTGTTTGAGACATCACTGAAGTCAAAATATTTTTTCTGGATTAGAAATATTTGGATTTCAGTCATTACTCTGCTACTGGAACCACCTTGGGAAAGTAAGCTAACCTGTGTGGACCTCATTTTCTTCATATACCAAATGAAAGGCTTGGATGAGATGACTTCTGAGTTCCCTTCCAGATCTAAATCTATGACCATAGGAAATTCAGTTTTTCTGATAAAGAGAGAAAGATCTGACATCACAGATTTATAGAGCAATACACAACTTCCTTTTGTTACAGTTGGGAAAACTGAAACTCGGTTGCACACCTAGTAGTGGCATTGGCAGCACTAGAACCCAGATCTCCATAGCTGCAGTCTGGGGGTCTGTCCTCTATAACTCAGTGGGAGTGACAGAATCACTGAGTTACTAAGACAACAGTTGTTAGTGGTGGTCTCCACTTTTGAAGAGGACCAATGAAATGATTGGGTGATGTCTTGACTCATGTGTGAACTGCATATAAATGACGCAGTTACACAAAGTCACAAGCCTCACTCTCTTTTCCAGAGTCATTGAAGTCCAGTGGCAAGACAAAAGTCAAGACAACTAGAAATGACCAGGATGCAATTGATCACCTTGTCTTCAATGCCTGACCAAGTTACAAATGCTCTGCAGCACCAGCTTCAGCCATCTTTATGGACTTTGGAACAAATTGTTCTCAACCACACATTCTCCCAGGGGTCGTCTTCACAAGCTTGTGATAGACTATGCCTCATCCCCCAACTCATCAACAAGTTAGAAGCATCCAGTACAGTCAAAAAGGAAAATGGAAGGAAGCAACAATAACAACCAAAACAACTTAGCCTATTGTTGCCTAAAGCTTATCCTGAAAAGGAAAATTGTGTAACAGAGAGCTTACTTAGGGTAACAAAGTGGTTACAAGGTACTTGTGGTACAAGATTACACTTGGATGAATGACTTATCCAAGTCAAACTGCAACTCTGTTTTCAATATTCCTACCAAGGACTCTTCACTGATTTACCTTATTCACCTAGTATCCATTTTCTGAATGATATCCAAAATCCTTCAACAGCTATAAAGACATCCACTATATACAAGAGAATGGCTTTGGGGACAAAGGAGATAAGTCATGGAAGAATGAGAACTACACTTCCACACAGAACTGTACACTATCTCACTTCCTTCACCTCATTGGAAAGAGAGCATCTTATAAAAGAAGTATCCCAGACTCTCTCAGTCTTCTTTGCTGGCAAGCAATAGATCTCCAACAAGATCATGCCCACTAACTATGGGTATCCCAAAGGGTTCTGTCCTGCAACTACTTTTCTCTCAGACTATTTCACTTGATCCTCTCATCAGCTCTCTTGGATTTAATTATCATCTCTATGCTGATGATTCTCAGAGATCCTTATCCAGTCTTTGGCTGAATATTTGGAATCTAAAGCCTATCTCAATCTGTCATCCTCCTACTTCATCAGTCTTCTTATACCTTAGACCTCTCTCCAGCTACTCTGCCACTTGTTGACACTGGCTTCCTTATGCTTCCTCAAATAAGACATTCCATTTCCTAACTCTAGGCATTTTCCCTGGCTAGCTCCCATGCCTGGAATATTCATTCTCCTCATCTCTGTCTTTGCTTCTATGGTTTCCTTCAAGTACCAGCAAATCCCCACCTTCAACAGGATACATTAATCAACCCCACCTTGATGCTATTAACTTCCCTCTGTTCTTTATTTCCTATAGATAGATAGATAGATAGAGTTAGATAGATAGATAGATAGAGATATGTAGAGATATAGATATAAAGAGAGAGAGAGAGAGAGAGAGAGAGAGAGAGAGAGAAGCTTGTTTGTACCTGGTTGTTGTCTCCCCTTTTCCACTGTGAGCTCCTTAAGAGTGAGGACTTTACCCCCCTTTCTTTGTATACCTTGGATTTAGCACAATGCCTGGCACATAGTAAGAGCTTGGTAAATGTTTATTGACTGACTATCTAACCTAAATTCAGGAAATTGAAGAGAAATTCTACCTGACACATACTAACTGTAACTAGCAAGTAAAATCATCTCTGAGCCTCAGTTTCCTCACCTATAAATGGGGATGATGTGTGCAATATGTACCTTATAAAATTATGTGAGCAAAACATTTTGTAAGCCTCAAAATGTTTTACCAATGAAACTTGTTATTCATTTATTTAGACAGTTATTGAGTATATATTATGAGTATAAAAATGGATGCTGAGGAGATGGGGAAAAGATATAATGATTAAAAAATAGTCATGTGCCTTTGTTCAAAAGATCCTTAAAATCTGTTTTCCGATATGTCCTTCCTACATGAAACTCCAATAAAAATCCTTGTACAGTTTTCATGTGGTGAATCTGCAGTAGTTGGAGAATTGGGAGGAGGAAATGTAAGTGGATCCTAGTATACACTCTTTTAACTATCAGTTTGCACTTCTTCCCTGCCCCCAACCTTAGCACAGAAAAGTTCAGAAAGCCCTGCAAACCACAAGGCACAACCATAAATACCTTTTAGGGTGATCCTGTTTACCAAATCCATATTAAGAGCCCCATACCAGACTCACAAGCCTAATCCAAATATCTTCATGTGTAAGGAAGTGTTTCCTTTTCCTGACATCTTTCAGTTCCATACCCATATTGTTATGATCAGGGCATTCAACTTCATTATTTTTAAATAATTGTCTGGCAAGTTTCCTTGGCCCCAGGAACCATATGTTCTCTTGCATTGATTGCTAACTAGATGAAAATCAGATTCCTTAAAAACTGACTCCAGTGAAGTTAATTTTTTCATCTTCTTTTTGACCTATTTGGAAGCTATTGATCATAATATAATAGCAGCTTCATTGTAAAAGATCCTTATGCAAGTGAAACTGTATTAGTTGAGGTTCTGAGAAAGGTTCCATATAAGCCACTACTTAATTCTCAGAAGTAATGATGGTGATAATGATGATGATGATGATTATGATGATGATGATGTTGGTCTTAACTGACATTTTATGGTTTACAAAGCTTATGTAATCTCACTTGGTCAGTATATAGTGCTTTGAAGTAGGTCATATGTCTTAATATCCCCATCTTATAAATCAGTCAACTTTAATCAACAGATTAAATTTATTAAATGCCTCCTTGTGTGTCGGGCATTGTGCTACATACTGGAGATATAAAGCACAAAAATGCAAATAGTCTTTAACCTCAAGAAACTTACATTTTAATGAAGAAGAGAATACTAAATACATATACTTATATATTAGATTATTATAACATTATATACAATACATTTTATGCATATATAATCATATAAATAGCATTTATATAGAGCTTTAAGGTTTGCAAAACTATTTACATGATCTCATTTGATGCTAATAACAACTCTGTAAAATAGATACTAATATTATTATCTCCATTTTACAGATAAGGAAACTGAGACTGGGAGAGGTTTTAAAAATTTGCCCAAAGTTACACAAAATAGTAAGCATATGATCCAGGATTCTGACTGATGCCAACTCTGGTGGTCTATTTACTATAGCACCTAATTACCTAAATAACTAAGATATATTCAAAGTAGATACACAGGTAACCTAAGAGGAGAAATCACCACATCTATAAGGACCAGAAAGAGCATTTTAGAGTAGGTGACACATGAGCTGAGTCTTGAAGGAAACTAGAAATTCCAAGAAGTAAAACAGAAGTGGGAAAACATTCTAGGTATGGAGTAGCCAGTGCAAGGGCACAGAAATTATGTAGGAGTAGTAGAAAGTAGACTTGTATGACTAGTTCATGGTAAGTATAAAGGCATGTAATGTTTAAGAAGAACAGAGAAGGTGGGGGGGGGGGGAAGGTTGTGGAGCTTTGAGGATTAACAGAGGAGTTTCTATTTTACCTGAAAGTAAAATCGAGCCACTGGAGTTAATTGAGCAGAGGAAGTGACAAAATCAGACTTGGATTTTGGGAAAGTCATTTCATTGGTTGCATAGAGGAAAGGTTAGAGTAAGAAAAGGCTTGGGTCAAGGAAAACAAATAGGGGGCTAGAAATGGGCTATACCAGAGTTGATGAGAATTTGAATTATGATGATGGATGAGAGAATTAAGGAGAGAAAGAGGAAAAGACTTGACAATCTATTACATATATGGAATGAGGGAGAGTGAAAAAAACAAGGATCAATCAATAAGAATTTATTAAGAACCTACTTACTATATGTGAGGCTCTATCCTAAGAACTAGAGATAAAAATACAAGGAATGAAATACTTGCTTCTCTCAAGTACACTAAGACCTTTCTGGAGAGACAATGTGCACATACATATGCCTACAGATACACATGTATACACACATACATACATACATACACATATATATGTGTATGTGTATGTCAGCTAATAAAGATTCACTAAATGCCTACTATGTTGCAGGCACTGTGCTCAGTATTGGGCAAAGAGAAAAAAAGATGATCCCTGCCCTCAAGAAACTCACAATCTATTGAGGGAGATAGCATGCAAAAAATAAATAACCTATGCACAAACAAGTTATATACAGGAAAAATAAAAAAATAATCAACAAAGGAAAGGCACTAGTATTAAGAAGAACTAGGAAATGCTTTGTGTAGAAGGTGAGATTTTAGCTGGGTCTTGAACAAAACCATGGAAAATAAAAGATGATGAAGAGGGAGAGAATTCCAGGCAAGGGGGACAACCAGTGAAAATATCCAGAACCGAAATATGGAATATCTTGTTAGAGGAATAGCAATTAGGTTGATATTACCGGTATTAAAAATACAGTGGCGTATAGAGTAGCAAAGAGTAAAAAGACTGGAAAGGTGTAGGGAGATGGATCATGGTTATGAAGGGCTTTGAATGTTAAATAAAGGATTATCAGTAATATATATCATATTATGTTATGTTGGTATTGTATTATACTATACTATATTATGTCATATCATCACATTATATTATATCCCAAAGGTTATAAAAGACCCTGAAGTTTATTAAATAAAAGGATTACATAGGTAGACCTGAAATTTTGGGAGATTATTTTGATAATAAATAATAGAAATATAATAAATATATAATAAACAATAAAAATAATCAATAAGAAATAATAAAAATAAATAATTTTGATAAAAAAATAAAGTTGAATGAAGGATAGCCTGGAGTGGGGAAAGACTTGTGGTAGGCAGACCAACCAGTAGACTATTGCAATAGTTCAGGCATAAGGAGATGAGGGTTTGTAGCAGGGTGGCAGTAGTGTATATGACAGAAGTAAAATTGAGAGAAGGTAAAACTGACAGGCCATAACAACAGCTTGAATATAGGGAGTGAAGCAGAGTGAGAAACTTAGGATAACACATAGGTTGCAAGTCTGGGTGACTGGGGAAATGCATTGCCTGCTACAGTAATAGGGAAGTTAGGAAGATGAAATTTTTTTGGGTGGGGTGAGGGAAAATGAGTTCAGTTTTTAAATGTTAAATTTAAGATTTCAATAGGACAGCCAGATGAAGATGTTTGATGCCTAGGAATGGGATCACTTTTGCGTGAAGAGAGTTGGCCTTGGCAAAGGAAGTACCATCTCACTGTGTGAGATAGGATTGAAGGAGGAAATAGTGATAAATGACGTTTAGGTAATATAGATAAGGAAGAGAGTAGAAGATGAATCTTGGCTTTCTTTTTTCATATTTTTCAATTTCATATTTTATATACCATTTTTCATTTTTAAAATACAAGACACATTGTATGAGGGAAGAGTAACAAGAGGATAAATGAGGAGGGGCATAACCATTGTGATGAGTGGGGTAGTAAGTTGAGTAGAGAGGTATAAATGGATTATCTATTAGCAGTGAAGTCTCACTTGAGATACAGCACAACTTTGAAGTGGACCCAATCAAGATGGTTTCATAATTTTCTTCACTTTTGTTCAATAGCACAGGTGTAAGAGCAAAGGCAAAGGATATTGGGAGTGATCCAAGATGAAGGTTGGCAGGGCATAATCATGATAAGATAAGGGGGCAAGGAGCTCAAAAGAAGAGAATAGTGTTTAGGTGAACTGGTTCACCAAGTAGTCAAGATGGGGAAATTAGGAATGTGGCTAGAGAAGAAGCAATGGTCTCAGAAATAAGGAATTGTGGGATTGGAGGTAACAATGTGGACAGAAAGCAGTATTTGGTATTGGAGAGAGGGGAGGGGAGAACAAGAAAAACAAGAAAGAGGAGGAGGAGGAAGGAGAAAAAGAAGGGAGGGGAAGGAGAGGGAAATGAGGAGGGGAAAACAGGAGGGAAAAGATACACAATAGAGAAAACAAATGAGAGGTATAATGTGCACAAGTTTGTGGAGCAACTGATGACTAGGTGCTTCACTGATCTTGTTCACCCTAAAGTTGTAAAGAACTACCAGTACTGTCATTGCATACTTTCATTATTTGCAAGTTTTGTGTTGCAATTTTGCCTCCAAAAGAGAGTGCAAGTTCTTTGGACTCTAAGCCCATGCACACAAAGTCAGTAATGCCCCTTAGAAAATAAAGGTGTGAGATAAACTTTGTGCTAGAATGTCTGCAGCTGCTGTCAGCCTGCGAGTTTGGTGTTGACAAATCTACAATTCATTTTATCCACCAAAAGGAGAAAATTATTCATAAAATTGTTCGGGAATCCATTCCATAAGGTGATAAAGTAACCTCTCAAGTCTAAAATGAGGACATTGAAAAAACAGAGGAGCAGCTAAGTTTACAGATAAATGAGATGGCAGTCACCCCTATCCCTACTATCCCCCACCAGCCCTACCACACCTGTACTCCAGGCTGAAAGGGAGATTAGAGAGGGCAGGTGTTGCCCCTTTCCCTTTTTCTAATCTCTGGGTTCTTCTGACTTCAGTGCCCCATCCCCTTCCCATCCAGTTGTGATAGTAATGAAATATAAAGATCCCCCTGTATTGGCTTGGTTTTCAAATTGATTGTGTTAAAACCCAGAGCTTGTTAATCCCACCTGTGGGATGGACTTGTTGATGTGAAAAGAGAGTCCTGAACTGGGAGGAGCTGGTGACATAGATTTGGAGAGACAAGAGAGAGGCAGAAGAACTTTTTTTGGAAGCAGCACTTCGTGGAGGCAGAGAGAGACTGAGAGGATTGCTGAGGGACTTTGTAATTGATTGAATGAATGGAAGGTCCTGGGGTGGGGTAGTACTTGAAGATTATTTAATCACACATAGTAAATGCTGTATTTTGAATGATGTCATGTTTTGATCTTCTCTGTTCTTGGTTTGTCACTGAATAAAATGGAGAGCACCTATGCTGGTATTCTGAACCTTGGGAAGTTGCCTCTGCTTGGCATTACACTACACCAGTCTGGAGTAGTTTCTCCTCTCCCCTGAATTTATGGGTTATTTCATATAGGAAAGTATATATTATCCAAATTAATGTTTTATTATCAAGAATTATATGACAAAAAGCATAATTTCAGCAAACTCTAGTGAAAGATTCAAGTTTTTGGTGGTTAAAGGAACCTAACCTCTTATTTCCCATAGGTTCAATGTATCAACATTCATGTTTTTTACTTTCATTTCATTTACTAGGAAACGACCCTGCAAAAGTTGAGGATTGATTATAAATGTGTGTATATATAGATGTGTACTTGTGTAGAGTGTGTATGTATATATGCAATACATACATTCATATGTGAATGTATGTGTATATACATGTATATATGCAAACTTATTTATTGTATATGCTTACATGTGTTTATATTTGCATGTATACACAAAAATCTCTCAGCTGTGCACATATTTCTCTCATGTATACACACATATGTGGACATACACACTTATTTACATGTATACATACATATTTACTAGGGACCAGTCTCCAGCTTCCTGTGGGAAGAGAAATGCCATTCCATCATACTAGGTTCGCAAGGCTCTGAAAGGATACACACATACATACACATGTATATGTGTGTATATATATATCCATACAGGTATATACTTCAGCCTATCTAAGTGTATATAAGCATATACATATAAGTATATATATAAGTGTGTGTATATGTATGTATATAAATATATGGAATAAACAAGGTAATTAGGGATAGAAGCAATGGTAGTTGGGAAATAAGGGCTTTTTATAGAAGGTGGTATTTTAGTTGAACCTTGAAAGAAGAGAGGGATTCTATGAGGAAAAGGCAAATATAGACTACATTCCAGGCATGGAATATTGTCAATGCAAAGGCATGGAGACAGAGATGGAGTCTCATGTACAATCAACAGAGAGAAGGCTAGTTTGGTGGTGGCATCATAGAGCGTGGAAAGGGAAGCAATATATGATAAGACTGGAAAGATAAGTTGTGGCCAGATTTGGCTTCAGAAATGAAAGAGGAGTTTTTATTTTATCTTAGAGGCAATTCAAAACCACAGGAACCTACTGAGTAGGAGAGTCAGAGTAGGTATAGTCAGATGTAGGCTTAAAGAAAATCATCTTGGCAGCTATACAAAGGAGGAATTAAAAAGTGGAGAGATGAAGACAATGAATGATGTGGACATTGTAATAGTCTAAGGGAGAAGTAATAAAGTCCTGAATTAGTGTGGTATCTGTGTAAATAGAATAGGCTAGATGTGTGAGATGATGTGGAAATAGAAACAGCAAGATTTGGATATTTGTTATGAGGCAAAGTTGGGATCAAGGATAATACCACCAAGGATACAACCCTGGGAGATTGAAAGAATGATGATTCCTTCAATAGAAATACAAATGTTTGGAAGAAGAGTGGGAGTGGGGAATGAGTTCTGTTCATTTTGCTTTTGAGATGTCTGTGACACATCCATTTTGAAACGTCTAATGAGCAGTTGGTGATGTAGGATTGATATTTGGGGGAGAGACTGGGTTAGGTGTATAGATCTGCAAGTCATTTGCATAGATGTGATAATATACTAGTTCATAGATTTGGAGCTAGAAGGAGTCTCAAAACCCATCTATTACAATCCTCCTAATTTGCACATGAGGAAATTAAGACTGAGAGGTTGGGTGACTCCCCAAGATCTTAAGTGGCAGGGGTAGACTTTGCATCTGCGCCTCTGATTCCAGAACCATTGTGCTTTTCATCACACCACACTACCTTTCATGGAAGCTGATGATATCATCAAGAAAGACAATGAAGCAAGACACGAGAAGGCCCAAGACAGAACACTGGGTAACCTCCAGTTAGAGGGAATGATCTGGATGATGAGCCAGTGAAGGAGACTAAAAAGGGACAGTTTGGAGGAGAAGCAAGAAATAAAAGTGTCTCTAAATACAAAACCACCTAAATCCAAACCACCAAACAAAATAGAGAATCCAGAAGGAGAAAGATGTCAGCAATACCAACTGCAACAAAGAAGTCAAGAAGGATGATGAGTAAGAAAAGACCATCACATTTGTCAAGTAAGGAATATGGGTAGCTTTGCAAAGAACAGTTACATTTGACTGATAAGGTAAAATGAGGCCCATGTTCTCCAGAGGTTAAGTGACAACGATCAAATAAGAACTGGAAAAACAGAAGGCAAAGTCAATGTGCCAATGAGCAGAAGCATCAGTCCAGTTCTCCTTACATTGAAGCTGATGGCATTGAGGAAAGTCATGCTAGGAAAAGTTTGAAGATTATTGACCTCCTAATAGGTTTAGTGTTGTTGTGTAAGGGCAATGTATGTGGAAAAAGAGACTTTTTCTACCTTCTGGCTAAGGAGGCATCCTGTGCAGTTCAGGTCATCAACCTTAACAGAAAAGACTAAACATACTTCTAGGAGGCACAGTAGATAGAGTGTTCAGCCTGGAATCAAGGAGACTAATCTTCCTGAGTTCAAATCTGATCTCAGAAAGCTACTAACTGTATGACCCTGGGCAAATCACTTAAACCTGTTTGCCTCAATTTTCACATTTATAAAATGATCTGGAGAAGGAAATGGAGAACCATTCCAGTATCTTTGCCAAGAAAGCCCCAAATGGGGTTACAAAGAGTTGGACACAACTAGAATGACTCAACAACAACAAAAACACTTCAGGAAGCAACACATAGAAAAATGACCCAAAGATGAAAGACCAAACTTCTGAGTGTCCTCACTGAGATACTGTATCTAGTGGATAGAGAATTGGAATTGAAGCCAATAATACCTGGGCTCAGATCCCATCTCTGACACTCCCTATGTGACCTTGGGCATGACACTTAGCCTGTTGGTGTTCTAGACTACTTTCTAAGACCTGAGAAGCTCACAACCTACTTTGGGAAGGGCAATTTCCTCGTGTAGGAGTTCCCTATATCTACAAAACCACAAGTCTGATCTCTTTCCATTTCTGAATAATAAAAGAAGTCTTATACTGTGTTAATACAAGGGTAGGATCAAGGTTAGTTCCAGTGGAGTTTCATGGTTCAAGAAGCTAGCAAAATCTTGAATGATTTTGCCACTTTCAAGTAAGCAGTAGGTATAACTGGGGCTCCTTGTAATCCAATCTCAGAGATTCATGAAAGGATAATCTAGTTGTGTCATTGTTAAAAAGAAAATGCACCAAACACAATGCAATGCAACACTTATGCAAATGTCTTGCTCCTTCCAGTTAGTTTCAGCACCTCTCTGGCTTGATACCTTTCAGCTCTTCTTAATTTTGTGAGCATATATTATATACTTTTCAAAAGACAGATCTTCAAAAGAGATGAACCCTTGGTCAACAAAACCATAAATTCAAATACATATACAAATGGTGCAATAGTGATTTTTCTGCCCAGCTGATAGATGATCATGGAATCCCTGGATGCATCCAACATCTACAGAGGGATATTATTACCTATTGCCCCATTGTTGACATGCTCTGTCTTACAAAAAAAAAAAAAGGAAGGCAGCAGCTGTGGCTATTAGCCCTAACAAATAGCTCTCTGTCACTCTATGATTTCCTGTAGGCAATAGATAAAAGTACCAATATCTTGGGCCTCTGGATTGGTATTAATGCTGAAATGGGATATCTAAATGGCACAACTTTATGTTTTTAAGAAGGAATAAAAAAAACATTCAGGTGTGATCTCTGCAGCTGAGCAGGTAGCCTTGGGGAGACTAATTGCATAAAGGTCTTTCCTTGTATGTCAATGATCATGTTTGTCTACATGTGCTCTGTGTGTGAGTGTGTGTGTGTGTGTGTGTGTGTGTCCCTGGCTAGAAAAATTTTGTACATCTGGCTGTGTGGGAAGTTGCTTCAGACCTAAGCTCTCTCTAAGT
Source organism: Petaurus breviceps papuanus (assembly GCF_028583685.1). Classification (NCBI taxonomy): domain Eukaryota; kingdom Metazoa; phylum Chordata; class Mammalia; order Diprotodontia; family Petauridae; genus Petaurus; species Petaurus breviceps. The sequence goes on along the minus strand of NW_027186304.1, from coordinate 44,202,729 downwards.
TCTAAATAATGATTATAACCTGCCATGAGGCCAGGGATGACTATATGCTAGACAGCATTACCTGAACCCAGCTGTATTATTAATGATGATAAGAGCTGACATACTAATATAAAAGCATGTTAAGGCTTATGAAGAGTTTTATGTAAATTACCTCAATTGATTTTCCACCATAACCTTGAGATGTAGGTGCTACAATTATTATCATTCTACTCATGTTACAGATGAAAAACCTGGATCTTAGAGAGGTTGAGTAGGATCTAAGCCCTTCACTTTCCAACTCCATGTATGACATGTTTTCCTCAATACGAGACTGCTTCTCATTATAGTGTGCCTTTTTCAGTGATTAGGACCCTAACAATAGCATCCCTCCTCCTTAACATAGAAGGTCTGAAGACAACAATATATTGGGTTAGTGGAAGTTTTCAAGAACTCTAGGCAGTCATTATTCAGCTTATCTTTCAACAAGTCTGAAGTCAATGTACTGAAAAAATACTAGCAGTAGCAGCAGCAGCAGCAGCAGTAGTAGTAGTAGTAGTAATATAATAATTAATAATAATTTTTATTTATTATCCCTTAGAGGTGACAGTATTTCTACTTTAATTCTTAATTTCCACACCCATGTGTTAGAAGAAGCTGAAGCAGATATTTGCTTTCCGAGAGTATGAACTAGACCATATGCCTATTTTATTTTGTCATACTTTTAGACAGCTCTACCTTATTGTAAAAGTCTGCAGGTAGGCTTTGATAACCTAAAGAAACTATATAGAAATATGTTCTGATAGAATAGCATACTGTATCTAGGCAGTACAAAAAGTAACACCTGCTGATGACCTTGCAGTCCTTTTTCCCAGGATGTTCCCATCACAATTTGTACTTCCCTTTCCCCCTTGTTTGTTTGTATTAGCCCCAATTTAACCTTGGTCTTCTCAGTCTAGTTATAAATTGGTCAAACATATCAGACTTGTTTGGAGAACATGGCTGTATGACTTGTTTCCACTTCTATGATGCATCTCTTGTGGCCATAAGTGATTAAAATCATCTGGGCTAAGTCAGAAAAATGCAAAGTGCCAGGTAAATTCTTCAACATTAACTTAGATCCAATAAAAGACACTCTCAACAGATCTCGCAAGGGTAATTTTTAATTATGGTTAAATCGGCAAGGGGGGGGCGCTACCCTTACTTGGGTAGTTCCTCTGATGGCAGAGGAGAGTAACCCTGCAATGGGGCTCACAGCAGTTTATACTATATAAACAGATTTCTGGTTATTTTGGAGTGTCCTCATTTATAAGCTGGATATGGCTGACGTCATCCAGGCACTCTTCTGGAAGTAAATGTTTTGATAAACTATGTAAATAACTCCCACTGAGAGCCCTTCTGATCTAAGGGAAGACAGTACTGGTGGAAGTATCTTAAAAAAAGACTCAAACTAGAACTTAATGAACAGTTTAGTAGGATACTTCACACCATGAGATTTGACACTCTCCATGGAGATGATACAGTGGAAAAATTACTCAGAAGAAAAGAGGGGGTGACTTAGGGAAAAAGATTACTATATGGAAACAGAGTGATGGCAGAAAGTTACAGATTGCCCTAATAAATATATGGGCATCTAGGTGGCACAGTGGATAAAGTGCCAGGCCAGGAGTCAGGAGTTTTTTTCCTGAGTTCAAATCTGGCCTCAGATACTTACTAGATGTATGATCCTGGGAAAGTCACTTAATCCCATTTGCCTCAGTTTCCTCATCTGTAAAATGAGCTAGAGAAGGAAATGTCAAACCACTCCAATACCTGTGACTGAAAACAACTGAACAACAAACCCCAATAATGGCAGCAGTGGGCTTATTGATGACCTGTGTATCAAGTGTGGTGTTCATTTTAATGTTGTTTAGAAGTTCCAATGGTCCTGAAGTCAAGACCACAGAAAGGAGTCTTCATCAGGAAGTAAGAGTCTGGCCAAAAAAGATACTAACTAAAGTACTATGTGCTAGAATACAGTAATAGCAGGATTTTCTAGAATGGTGCATCTACCACAGCAGTCTATCACCCTTTTTGATTTGCCACGAGCAGAGAAAAAAGTAGAACAGAAACCTCACTTTTATGCTGAGGCTACTTATAGATAGTAGATGACATCAGGGAGTACTTAGGTCTCTAGGCTGGCAGGAAAATGCCCTAATAGCTAAAGGTATTTCACAAGGAGAAACAACACAAGAAGCAGACAAAACCATTTTGCAGCTGAACACCACAGGGTGGCTGGGCCACAAAGTCAACAGGGTGGGTCCCTGGGGGCCATGACACTTCCTCCCTCCCACCATAGACAACTACACCCCCTGGGTCCCAACCTATCCCAGGGGAAAGCAAGCTCAGTGATCCTGCCCTGCTGCAAAGCTTCCATCATGACTTGGGGCTGAGTCCTGAGCTCTGGGTTCTTCCTCCTGCAGGGCCAGGGGCAACAGCTCCCAGTTGCTGCCTGGGTCCCAATGCAGGCAGCTTTCCATTCTTGCTCCATGTCTCACCTCACAGATGAAGGGAGTGCTCCACTCTAAGCTCTCCCTGCTCCTGCCTGAGTCCAGGCATAGCAGACACCAGGGGTCCCTGCCCCCAACTTCTGTCTCTAGCCTGCACCACCCCAATTCCAGGGCAGCTTGTCCTCTCCCAGTCTCACATGGGGAGGGGCCAATCCAGGCTGGGCTCTGAGCACAGAAAAATAATACCATAATTGTGAAATAACAGACAACTATCCCTGTTCCACTAAACTCCAGTGGTGAGCCTCTACCATAAAATCATCAACAATGATGAATGTCTGTATAACAAGGTCAACTACATCTCCATCCTTGACAACACTTTCTATGGCCTTGCTTATGGCTTTGTCAATTTTAGTTGGCACTGAAGAAGATACATTATTGTGTACTTTGCTATTGTAGCCCAAGGACCATGGGATCTTTCCATCTTCCTTGTACCTGAAACCTCCTGTGAGTGTCATTGTCTCCTATTAGAGTGTGAGCTCTTTGAGTACAAAGACTGTCTTGTTTCTATTTCTCTCCCCAGCACTTAGCACTGTGCTTTGCACACAGGAAACACTTAATAGTTTTTTCACTTAATCATCCCCTCTCCCATTCTCAGTGATGTGAATATCAGAGATCAGAAAAGCCTAGTCTTCTCTGCTAGCAGCATCCTTGCACCTTCTCCTCTAATTTTTGTCTTGGGTATTTTCTAAAGCTTAAATTAAAAATCATGAAGTAGGCACTATGCTGTGTAAAATTTAGGACACTGTTGGTATGGCACAAATTGTCATCTCCCAGTGACTGAGCGAATCTCTGGGGCAGACATCTTCAGAGGCTGAATTAGGCATTTCAGGATACTTCAGTAAGTTATGGCTTTGCTGTAGAGAATTTGTCATACTTAAATTTCTTGCCTATATGTTACTCCCAAGAGAACTATTCAGTAAGTTCCTGCTTCAGCGTACAGAATTGTCCTCTAGGGTGTACCTTACCTCCAAGGGACAAGTTTAGGCACCAGAAGAATCTTGCTGCATGCATAGTAATGATGACATTGGACTCTATTCCATTCTCTCTTCACCCATGAATTAGCTTATAGAATAGAGAGCAGAAATCCCCCAATTCCCAGATGACCTCAAACTTGGATTTCCATCATGTCCTTGAGGGGCTAATAAAGTCTGAAAGTAAAACGAGTGGGACTGGTGTGGGGCTGAGACTGAATGGAAGTGTCACATATCTACTGATTAAGATAGATATATCATTTAAATCTACTGATTTCTACCACTTCCCAATAAAGATGGGTTTCATTTTTTTTTCTTTTCTGCCATTTTTATTATTATTTAATTGCCGCAGGGGAAAGGATACCCTGACATCAGTAGGATTCATTATTACTCTATACAGTACATAGGTCTTTACACCTGCTCAATGTTTATTCCTTTCCAGAGATTGCCAAAAAGGGCACTAGTTCCAAGAGTAATAATTTTCATGATGAGAGGTCTGATTCTAATTATTCAACTCCCTTAGTGGAGATAAATAACAAATAGCAAAATGACCATAGGCACTTTCACAGAAGGGGGTGAGGAGATAAACAAATCACTAAATCAATCTAAAGAATTCAGATTATATTTTATAGCATGTCTTGTCACAAAGCATGATCTTCCATTCAAATAACTTCTTCTGTTCAAGCAACATGGGCAAACTGATCGGCCTTCCCAGCTTAGAATTCAGGTACAAACTAGAATGTGTTAAAGCAGGAATGTTTTAAAACTTAATTCTCTAGGTCAAACCTTTATGCTCTTTAGTCACCAGCAGCATTTGGAATTAGTCAAGTAGTATCATTCAATTACTATAATTTATGATAAAAGGGATCCTAATAATATAATTAAGGGCCTTAGGAAGAAACCAATGGAATACTTAGGAGGCTGTCATTACGACATTAGCCCTCAAGTTCTCTTATAAACAAATAATTCTAGCAATACAGATTTCAGTGTTTTGCCCAAATTTCAACTAAGAGGTAATATGGGTTTTATTAATGAAGGGGCTAAATGGACCATTATATTATTAATGAAGGGGCTGAATGTTACAGGTTAACAGTGACCCAGAATATTGCTTAGTGTATTATAGTGGCCCAAGTACAGAGTGCCCAAAGGAATTCTCCTTTGTATAAACTTAGAATAAGTGTAAGTGCCCAACAGAGTTGTTATGGAGAAAGGGGTAATTTGACTTTGCTCTTTTTCACTCTTTTTATTTTAGCTTTATGGAACAGCATAATATTCTCAAAGACAGAGAAAGATGCTCTGAACAGCCTAACTTATTAAGAGAATAAAGATTTAAAGGTCAGTCTTGAGGGATATTATTACACTTCAGGTCAACGATACCTTATAACCTTTGCTGAATCTCTTGGCAATAATGTCAGGGCCCAGGATACACAATTTGGTTGTAGCTGAAAATCTCTGGAAGATCTGCATCAGGGGTTAGGAACTTTGCAAAATAGCCCCCAAGTGGATATTCAGTAAGGTGACCATCAGTAAGTCTGACCCCACCTAGCTGTTTCTGGCTGTGTAATGATTTTAATTTAAAAGGGAACATGTTAATAGGATTATTTTTTTTTCTAAATGAGACACATATTTGTATGTATAGGTGACACATATACATACACACATATATGCACATACATAAATACATATAATGGAAACACAGCTGCTAGTCTGGGCCTAGGTTCTTTAATAGGACCCATTTTGGAAGTAGCTGTTGATAAAGTAGTCATTTTATTACTTTTTTGAAAGATAGGTTTAATAAAAAGAAATGTTATTGTGCTTTTGATGAGCTACTCTCTTTTGCAACAGGAAGTTAGAAAATAAACCATGCTTTGTCTATCAACAACATGACTCTTCTTGTTAATTGAGAAGAGATGCCAGGGGAGAAGAACAAAATATGCTATTAAACCTTTACTGAATGGATTTTCACAGCTTTTCCATTTGAGCAGCTTATCCTGCTCAGTGTAAAAGGCCCCAGAATGGAAGCCATGAAAACTGGCTTAGAGAGCACAGCCTTTCTTATTCACCAGCTATATGAGCTTGCTGGTCCTCAAGGGATTAGATGGTCTCTAAGACCCTTCCCAAGGCTCACTCCCTATGAGAATATTCTTTGATTTTTTTTTCAAGTGCCCATCTAATAGAACCCAAAGACATTGATTCCAAATCCACTGTCCTTGCTAATCCACAATTAAAAAGGGAGGGGGCAGGAAGTATTAAAATACAATGTAATAAAGTATTGTATTTCACAGTTATTTTAACCTATGATTTCATTGGTAGAGGGAACTCCTTCTATCAATACAGATAAGCACCTACTCTTCAATATATGAATTTAAAGACTAGCCTGGACACTGAGGACTTAAGTAACATTATCATCATCATTGCTAGCATATATTTTGCACCTGCTTTGTCCTAGGCCCAAGTTAAGCATTTACAAATATGATTTCATATGATCCTCATAATAATTCGGGGAGGTAAGTGCCATTATTATCTCCCTTTTACATTTAAGGAAACTGAGGAATACAGAGGTCAAATAATTTGCCCAAGATCACACAGTTAGTAAGTCTCTGAAGCCAGATTTGAACTCCAGACCCAACAATCTACCTACTGAGCCTTTTGCACAGCATCACATAGTTATTGAGCTTTAGAAACAGGACTTGAACTCGTCTTCCTAACTTTTAGCCTGGTTCCCTATCTACTCTGCTATCATGTTGTGCAGTCCCAAGGCTACTAAAAATAATGTCCAACATAAGTTAAGATAAATAGTTTATGGCTTTCTAAGAACTGTAATCCAAAACAAATTTATGTAAATTAAACTAGATCTTCGAGTGAATTTGGTAGACTTAAGATAAAGTCCTAAACTTTACAAACCTGCTCTACCTTGATCTTTGTTTAGTATAATGATATTTGGCTTTGGAGAATAAATATATTTTACTTACATTTGATTAGGAGTATCTAAGATGTTCTGAGATTTCCTTCCAATAAAATAATAAAGATTCAACTCAGGAGGAAATGAGTTACTATGAAATTTCTCTATCATCATCATTGTAACTAGTGTTTTATAGTTCCTTAAAGTTTACAAAGCACTTTAGAAGTATTCTCATCTATACCTCACTCAGAAGTGTGGACACTACATAGTCTTTTTTTTTTTTAACAAATAAGAGAACTGAGTATAATAGAGGTTAGGTGACTTCCTAGGGTCCCACAGCTCATATCTGAGAGAGAAAATGAGCTTAGGTCTTCTTGCCCCTATGTCCAGCCCCTCTATGAAATCCACCACATAAGGGAAGTAGATAGCTTTACAGATGGCTATAAATATCTTTAGGCTAGTTAGCCAATGCCTCCTCTCTTACCTTTTTAAGAGAGAGAATTGTGGTTAAGTTTTTTAGTTTCAAAGCTTTCTTTGCTGGGATCACCTTCAAATAAAGATAAAAATCAAGCTAAAATGTCCAAGAATGAAAGTGATTAAACAGAACAGATCTTGTTAATAAAAGAGGATGTCAACAAGATAGTGATTAAGATTTCTTAAGGCTCTATCCATAAATCTACAAGCCAAAGATAATCAGTCCATAGATCATAGGATCACAAAGCTAGAGCTGGGAGGGAACTCACAGGTCAGGCACCCCAAAGTTTCACATCTTAATGCAATGATCAAGTCAGCCATCTCTTTGTTATTAGCCACTGTAATGACTACCAGATTGCCTAAGGCTGTGCCTTGGACAAAAATTCATTTGGCTTTAAAATTGACTTGGGGCTTTAGTATCCTGATTCAGGAGTTAACCAATGCAAATGCTCACTAAATCTAACCAGTCTCAGACCCCTAATAATCCTTCATATTGTATCCAACCTTCTACCTCCTTGCCATTTGCCCTCTTACAATGTTTTTACTTTTCCTTCTCTTTCTACCTTTTGTCCTCAGAACAGGAATCAAATCAATACTACCATTGCTTCTGTAAAGGACATGTCAGCTAAAGACTCCCCTATCACTTCACTCACTATCTTTCTAAAAATACTCTTCTCTAGCCAAGACTTCCATAGATAGATAGATAGATAGATAGATAGATAGATAGATAGATAGATAGATAGATAGATAGATAGATAGATGCATGTATTTATACATATATATGCTTATATCTATGCTTACATTTGAGCAGGGTAGACTACATATATCTATATATTAATATGTAGATATATGTAGTCTACCCTGCTCAAATGTAAGCTTCTCTTGATCAAGGACCATCTTGTTTTTCTATTTATATCTCTGACACTTAGCTTAGTGGTTACTACATAGTAATAAAAGCTTTTGACTCATTTATTTTTTGATTGTTTACTATACGTATTTATGCTCAATTTATAAGTCAAGAAAGACATGATCTTTCAGAAAAGAAGGGAATAGGGAAAGAGAGAGGAAGGAAAAGAGGAAGGGAAATGGGGAAGGATAAGTAGAGTAGGAAAAATGAGAGGAGGAAAAAAGGGAGAGAGAGAAAGGAAGAATGAAGGAAAAAAGAATAGAGAGGAATAGAATGGAAGGAATAGAAGGAGCAGAAAGGAAAGAAAGGAAGAAGCAAGTGGGGAGGAGAGGAGAAAGGAGAGAGGACAGGCAGACAAACCTAGAATAATGCTGGACATGCCATACAGACTGAAAAAATCTTGTTGAATAAGTGAAAGACTGGATGAATAAAGATGAACTGATAGCTTTTTTTGTTGTTTTGCTTATCGAGTCCTGAGAGGGAGGAATGTAGAGTTCCATCACTATCCTAAGATACAGTTTTCTAACTACAATTTGAAACCTGGATGATTCACATTAAAAATCCACAGTCTGGGGAAGGGTCATTCCTTCCTGAAGCAACTATTACTGCAGTCACCTCAGCTGTTGAGGTTCAGCCTCAGCAGGAAACAGGAATGATTCTCTCTGTTTTTGGCATGAATTGCTAAGGCTAATTCCACAGCATGCACTGCTTCCTGCCTGTGGATACAAGGCGCCATTGCAAAGTGCCAAGGCTTTGACAATGGTTAATTACTTTAAAGAAGCAGGTGGCCCTTGCCACTACTACTTTTATTATTGTCTAAACCCTCCTGAAGCCTTTGCCAAAAGGTTGGCTGTCAACTTTGGCAGAGTGCCCAAATTTGACCGACTTCATTTTTTCTCCTTGTAACTCTGTTCAGTGCCCATCTTTTTTCATGCTGTTTCTATTGTCAGTGTCCAAGTGAATCTCTGAATGTGTGTTCAATTGCTCAAAGATGTGCTTCACTGCTTTTCTGGCTGGGACAGCCTCAGCCTGGATGTCAGAAGTCCCTACTCAGTTCTAATGCATAACTGAGGATTCCCATCAATTAGGCAATATTTACTAAGTCCCTGCTATGTACCAGGCACTGACCTAGGCACTGAAGACAGAAGTATAAAAAATCAAACAATTCCTTTTTGCAAAGCGCTTGTGTTCTGATGCTGGCTTCCTTTAAATTTCACCTAAAATCACATGTTTTCCTGGATGGCTTCCCCAAATCTTTGTAATTCCATTGCCTCTCTCTCAGTTATTTCCTATTTATCCTGTTTGAAGAAATCACACAGGACAACCTCTCACATGGTGGAAAGAAAAACTATATAAGGACACTCTAAAGGTCTCTCTTTTTTTTGTTTTTTTTTCCTTTAATTAATTTGTTTGTTTCCTTTTAGTTTACAGGATTAAATTCCACAATTCCTTGAGTTTCACATTTTGTCCCTCTTCCTCTCCTCACCCCGTGGTGGCATATAGTCAAGTATAGGATCTGTAAATACTTTCACATTATACATTAGTCAGGTTATAAAGACAGATTGTATGAGATGGAATGAAAAATGGGAAAGAGGACATAAAACCAAACAAGAGAAGGAAAAAGATCAGGTATTTTGCTTCTACCTATATATAACCTCAGTTCTTTCTAGTTCTTTCTCTGGATGCACACATTTCTCTCCATCATGAGTCTTTTGGGATTGACATATATCAACTGCATTGCTGGGAAGGGTCCAGTCTATCAAAGTTGGTCATCACACAAACGTTGTGTCTGTAATTGTGTACAAATTTCTCCTGGTTTTACTCTTCTCACTCAGCATCAGTTTGTATAAGCCTCTCCAGGTAAATATGAAGACTATCTGCTCCTCGTTTCTTATAGCACAATAGTATTCCATAAAATGCATATACCACAATTTGTTCAGCCATTCCCCAATTGATGGGCACCCCCTTAATTTCCAATTCTTTGCCACCACAAAAAAAGCTGCTATAAACATTTTTGTATATATGGGTCTTCCTCCCATTTCTATGATCTCTTTGGGATATAACACTAGGAGTGATATTGCTGGGTCAAAGGGTATGAAATTATTTATAGCCCTTTGGGCATAATTCCAGATTGCTCTCCAGAAAGGCTGAATCAGTTCACAACTCCACCAGCAATGCATTAGTGTTCCAATTTGCCCACATCCTCTCCAGCATTTGACATTTTCCTGTTTTGTCATCTTAGCCAATCTGACTGGTGAGATGTGGTACCTCAAAGTTGTTTTGATTTGCATTTCTCTAATCAATAGTGATTTAGAGCATTTCTTCATGTGCTTATAGATATCTTTAATTTCTTTCTCTGAAAATTTCCTGTTCATATTCTTTGACCATTTATCAATTGGGGAATAACTTGCATTCTTATAAATTTGACTCAATTCTCTATATATTTTAGAAATGAGTCCTTTTTCAGAGACATAGCTTGTACAGATTCTTTCCCAGTTTCCCACCTCCCTCTTAATCTTGGTTACATTGGCTTTGTTTGTACAGAAGCTTTTCAATTTCATGTAGTCAAAATTATCCATTTTACATTTGATAATGTTCTCTAATTCTTGTTTAGTCATAAAGTCTTTCCCTCTCCACAGGTCTGACAGGTAAACTATTCCTTGTTTTCCAAGACTGCTTACAGTATCAACCTTTATACCTAGATCATGCACCCATTTAGACTTGATTTTGGTATCTCAAGGTCTCTCTTAAGAATTTTGGAAACGATTGTGTGACATGGGAGACACTAGCACAGGACTGCCCAACATGGCATGTCCTCATCAGAAAAGGTGCTGTGCTCTATGAGCAAAGCAGAACTGAATTGGTCCAAAAGAAACTCAAGATGTGCAAATTTAGAGAATCTAACCCAAATGTTTACATGGCCTATTTGTGCTGGACCTGTGATAGAGTATTATAAGCACATATTGACTCTAGAATAGTGATGTCACTTTGGTCTTCTTCAAGAATGAAGGACAACAACCAACATTATTCTGTACATAGCTTGCTTTGTATGTATTTGTTTAGATATTGTCTCCCTCTTTAGATTGTGAGCTCCTTGAAAGTAGAGACTGTCTTTTGCAAAATATCACTCCTTTTGTATCTCCAGTCGTTAGTCTAGTGCCTGGCACAAAGCTGGCATTCAATAAATGTTTATTGATTGATTGATTTGAAAGAAAGTACATATAAAAATATATACAGAATAAACATAAAGTTAATAAAGGAAAATATTCACAAAATAGTTGAATACATGGTAATTTGGGAAAGAGATCCAGCTTCCTAGGCAGGGAACATGTCCAACTAATGCTCAGAGCTGCTTTTTCTATATTATTTTTCTTCAAATAGAAAACAAATAAAAACACAGGCAAGGCAAAAGGAAATTCATACCTGGATAACTTGGCTGCAGGAAATGTTTTGATAAGGAAAAGGAATTCCATTTAATTCATAAGGACCCTCAAATTTGTCCTTCTCATTTTAGGAATAAAAACTAGGTGAGTTCCAAATAATAGGTAACACAAAGTTTTCCCACCCCAACTCCATCCATTAGTAGGGGAAGAAGGGACCAACTTGTAATCCACATATCTCTATTGCTGAACTAAATTCATTGCCCTTGGTTGTAAAGGTCTGCCTGAAAACTTGCCATTGTAACCTGTGTCTTTCTTCTGGTGGTTATTAGGAACAGACAGTCCAGTGTCTCCTTTAATTCTCTAGAGAAAAAAAATCACTTTTAGTGAGACACTCAGTTCTTGTTTGACATCAGCAGTGTTGTTGAAAGCTGACTCCTCAAGGACTGATTAAGTGCTTTGGGGGTGAGTCTAAGATAAACTCCGATTCAGTCCATAAACACACATTTCCTCCTTGAATGTTGGAGAGGCCTTGGAGAAGCAGTACAAAGAGAGTGCTGGTTTGGTGCTGGCTTAACAAGTGGATTTCACTGTCAGTTAGACTGCTAACATTTAGCAAGCACTTTCTCTCACTGATACCAATAATAGTAATACCTCTCCCTTCTTCTCCCCCCCCCAAAAAAAGGTGTTTAACTTATAACAAACGTTTTTATTTGCTTTGTTCACTTCTTAGGATAGTAGATTTAGATCTGGAAGGGACCTTGGGGGTCATCTGTTCCAATTTTCTCATTTTCTGGTGAAAAATCTTACTCAAGTTTATGAGGGGACTTACCCAAAGTTATACAAGTAGCAAATAAAGGGGCTAGAATCTGAATCTGACCCTAAGACTCCAAATACAGTGTTTTCTACTGTATCCCACTTTTTTAATTTTTATAAAAATTAATTTGTTTGTTATGAGACTGCCTTCCTGCCTCAGCCAGGCTAAACTTGAGGCAGACATTCATAGGACTGATCAACATAGAAACTTTAATTCAGTCTGTTTCTGCTCAGTCTGTTCATCTCTTGTTAAGCAGCCTACTGCTCCCCCACCCCACTACCAGAGGCTCACTATATTGGTACCCAACAGTGCAGACAATCATATTGGATTTATTCCTACTGCAGGTCAGAATTCCCAGGTTAAAGCAATCCTCCAGCTTCAGCCTCCTCCCCAGTAGCATGGATTACAGGTGTGCTCAACCATACCCACTGTATCCCACTCTTTATTGATGTCATGAAAGTGTATTTGCTTAAATATTCACTATCCAGAGCACTGCTTAAAACCTGATTTGTCAATTTAGAAGTCTACCAGTTAGCTCAAGAAATATTGGATTCTTTTTTTAACATGTGAAACGCTCTGCAAAACTGAAGCTATAAAAAGCATCTAGTACACTCTAAAATAATGTACACTTCAAAATGAACAATCTATAACTAGATAACAAAGTGAACATGCATAAAATGGGTACAATAAAGAGTCAGAAGAATTGGAGTCACAGAATCTGAGTTTGAATCATGCATCTATCACTTTTTAGATATGTGACCTTGGGCAAGTCATGCTTAACATAGTGCCTGGAACCATAGTAAGAGTTTAATAAATATCTCCTGATTGATAGACAACTTCTCTAGATCTCAGCTTCTCCATTTGTAAGTGAAGAAGTTGGACAAGATTGAAATCTAAGCTTGAAATCTATGATCCAGTTTAACATGGAAATATGTTCTTTCATTACTGGTTTTGAATAAATATATGTATCATTTTCTTATTCTTCCTTCTTATGAATTTATTTAGGCATTTAGCAGGTTTCCTTATACAATCACTAGGAAAAAGAGTGGGGCAGGTGAGTAGAGAGATAGAAAGATTGAAATCGACTAAAAGCTTCAGGAACTTCCATGATTTCAAGATTAGTATAGGAAGGAACAATCTGGAACAGGTATATGGGCACTCTCAACAAGTTTGTACAATTTCTCTAGCTGTCATTTGAGCCTGCATTATAACACATACAGCTTGACTTATTCCACAATAAAAACCTACCTGAATGGGGCAGCTAGGTGGCACAGTGAATAGAGCACGGACCCTGGAGTTAGGAGGACCTGAGTTCAAATCCTTACTAGCTATGTGACCTTGGACAAGTCACTTAACCCCAATTGCCCCTCCAAAAATTCAAAACAAAAGAAAACCACCTGGTTAGTAGACTATAATATTATGAGATTATAAACATGTTTAATGACAAACAATTTTCAATGAATTGTCCCTTATTGCAAAGCAATCCTTCATCCTGATTGGTTGGCAAGTCAAGCTGACTTTATCCATCAGTACCCCCAAAATCCTATGGTGTCAAGATCTGAAATAGAGGTTGTAGAAACAGAAATTCCTAGGATGGGACTTCCAAGGATTGGGAATAGTCCCCATTATATTGAGTAGAATATGTAACAGATGGATGAAGTAGACAATCCCAGTCTGCCTACCCCTTATTCTTCTCCCCATAGTCTGTGTTCAAAACACACAGGCCTACATTCTGTTCCTTACTACTGTTCTATCTCCCACTTCCTGGCATTTTCATTAGCAGTCCTCCAATCCTGGATCACTCATGTTTCTTATCTTCACCTCCTGGCTTCCCCAGCTTCCTTTAGGTCTCTGCCAAAGTCCCACCACCTGCAAGAGGATTTTCACAGTCCTCCTTAAACATAGTGCCTTCTCTCTGAGATGATCTACAATTTCTCTTGTAGATATCTTCTTTGTCCATTATTGTTTGCATATTATCTTCTCAATCAGACTCAGTGCCTCAAAAAACATTTTTTGTCCTTTCTTTGTATCCCAGTACTTAACACAGCACCTGGCATATAGTAGGTCCTAAATAAATGTTTATTCTCTGACTGAATGAGTAAGAAGAAGTGGACAGTCTAAAATTGTCAACCCTTGTCTACAATTACTTGGAAAAGTCAAAACCTCTGCAGGTTACCATGAAATCACAGAATTACAGAACTGAAGGAGATCTCAGGGGATATTTAATCTACCCGAAGTCTGAACAAGAGACCTTTTTGACAAGAGTATGATTCAATGGAAAGAGCACTGAATCAAGGAATCAGAGACTATATGTTCAAATCCTTCCTCTGATCTTTATTACCTGTGAGACACTGATAAAATTACTTAGTTTCCCTGAGCTTCTATGTCTTGTCTTTGAAATAAGCAAGTGAGAAAACACAGTCTTTGAGATACTTTCTACATTTATATTTATGAACATCCAATGGCAGTTTTCAAGCCTTTGTACAAAGATCTTTAGTGCGAGAAACATCACAGAGTCAGTGCATCCCTTTGCAATTTTAAAAATATTTTTTTCTCGGGTAGCTAGGTGGAACAGTGCATAGAACATCTAAATAACCTATTTTAGAAGACAAATGATAACTATAAGAGATTCAAATATCCTAATTTCAGAACAGTATTAATCAGGGGTGGCTAGGTGGTGCAGTGAATAGGGCACCAGCCCTGAAGTCAGGAGGATTTGAGTTCAAATCCGGCCTCAGACATTTAACACAAAAAACTAGCCGTGTGACCTCGGGCAAGTCACTTAACCCCAATTGCCCTTCCAAAAAGAACAAAATCTAGCATATGAACAGGAAGAAAAATAAAATTGAATAGATTCAATGAGGGAGGGTTGGAGTCATAAATTATGCATTTTTAATCAATGCCTTGAACAATTACCCCCAAAATATTAAATTCTATGGCATAAGAAATTCATAAATAAGTGTAGAAAAACAGAAATATTCAATTGACATCACAGAATTAAGCACAATAAAAAATTAATCAAAAGGGAAATAGGAAGAAAAGATTCAGACCCCAATAGGATTTTAAAAGCTATTGTTAAGTAATGACTCGGCAAAGAAATAAAATCAAAGAAACAGCAAACAACTAGTTTAAAGAGAATGATGATAATGAGACAAAATAGCCAAACAGGATTAGAAATAAAAATAGTCCTTGGAGGAAAATTTGGTATTCTTAGTAAATATTAGCAAAAGGAAAAAAAAACGTGATTAATTGAGCCTATCACTCAAAAATATTACAAACCAACAAATAAACTATGTTAAAACAAAAAAAAAATAAAAATTAAGCAAATTGAGAAGAATAACATTATTGAACCAAACTCATGAGAAAAAAAAGACTTTTAAGAAGCATGAATTTATTTTATTTTAAATAAGGGAATCCAAATGAATAAAATCAAACTTGAGAAAGGGTGATTCACAGCAAATGGAAAAGAAATGGTAAAATGACTAAAAACTGCAGGATTTTATGCCAAAAAAAATTTCAAACTAAAATCAGCTGGATAAATATCTATCATTAAGTGCCCAAAATAACAAATTTTGCAATAGGGAGTCTAAACAACTTATTCTAAGATACAGAAATTAGGCAAATCAAGATATGAACTTCAGCTTTCATATTAGGAGTAAATTGTTCTAATATTCAAACTAGGGTGTGGTAAGGTAGAGTTAGAGAATTGTAGGACAATATTGCTAGATACTACATATACCCAAGTCAGGAAGGCTGGAAGACTTTAAATCAAGTATCATTTAGAATGCAATGAATAAATACATGGTTAGTGTAAACAAGTTTCAATATATAATCATTGAGGAGATTTGAAAGGGATAAAATTAAAGTATATCATCAAGGAATTTCATAGCAGCAAGAAAAGTTGTGATAGTCAAGTAGTAAAGAAAAGAAATAATGAATACATAGTTAGAGTGTACCTCTAAAACCCTTACAATATGTATGAAGATGAAGGGAAGGTCTCCAGGATGTTGGATGGATCTCCTGCATTAAACTTTTGGAAATGTATAGACAAAAGTTATATATAAAACATAGATTTGCATGGGTCACAATCCATATTACTGCAGGGAGCTCCCAAATCAGCAGGTCACAGACCACTCACAAATGTAATGAATATGTTAAGTTGTTTTTTGTTGCTGGGCAAAGGAACTATAGCAATATAGACCACTTCCAAATTATTCATTTGGACTAAATGCATGTCAGTAATGCAATGGTGTCTCAATATCATGAAACTATTAAGATGCTTAATTATATTGATAGAAAAAAATCACAACTATATCCAAAAATTCAAGGGGGAAAACTTCAACATAGTGCTTATTTATACTTTAAAAAATCTAAAAAGCCGAGTGCTAAAAGGATTATTTTAATGAGAAACCCTGGAAAATTGTAAGGATGCCTACCATCTTTAATATAATCATAGCAATGCTAGCTATGACAATAAGAAAATTAAAAAGGAATGTGCATAGGCCAATGAAATAAAATTATAATTACTAGCAGGTAATATGATGGTAAACGAAAAAAAATCAAGGCAAGAAAAAAAACATTTTTAAGGGCTTATTATGTGCCAGACACTGGACTAAGCACTTGGGATACAATGATTAAAAAAAGATAGGTAATCCCTGCCCTCAAAGAGCTCATATTCTAAGGAGGGAAGATAACAAATGGAAAGGAGTAGAAGTGAGGATGAGGCTACAGTCACTCAGCATGTTATCAAAGTTCAGCAAGTCAAAGGCAGAAAAAGGATTGTAATGAAGATTGGCTAGATTGGGCCTCATAAACAAAATGGAGGCCGTAGGAGGAGCTCACTAATAGGAGAAGAAAGATGACACGTAGAAGGTGAGAAGACTGCTGAGTGATTTGATATTTCAGGACAAGGAGGACCCAGGCACTGATAGAAGTTCTAGGGTGGGACAGATGTTGAAACTCAGTGGCAAAGTATAGAAATTTGAAGGCTTCACTGAAATAGAAGGATGCAAAAAAAATCTACTAAATCATTGACATTTATGCATAATAATAACCCAAAATAATAAAAAGATAAAAAATTAATTTCCTTTAAAATAAAAACAAAAATCATTTAACTCTCTGGGACTTAACTTATTAATAAACAACAAGACTTTTATTGGTGAAATTATTTTTAAAAATTACAAGAATTAAGAAAAATAGAACATTTAATATATGTACTATTCCACTCAAGTTATTAAGAGGGTACTTTAAAAGGGAATTCCCTTATTCAAAATAATAAAATTCTATGAAGGAAGAAAAGGTCAAGAATATCAAAGGAAATAATGAAATAAAGAAAGAAATTAATGGAATGGGCTTGTCTTACCAGACCTCAAAAATTATTCCAAAATAGTAATTTTCATAACTACTTGATTGTTTTTTTTTGGAGGGGAGAAGGCAAGCAATGACAGTTAAGTGGCTTGCCCAAGGTCACACAACTAGTTAAGTATCAAGTGTCTGAGGCCAGATTTGAATTCAGGTCCTCCTGACTTTGGGATGCTCTCTATTCACTATGCCACCTAGGTGTCCCAATCTAATTCTTTATTAAAAATAATAACAATAATAAAAGTACTTGAGTAGACTATATTGAGAAAACAAAACTTAAAAATAACTATTCACATTTGTCTAATATTCAATAAACCCAGACCACAATATGCAGGCTACACTTGATACTTTATTGAATTTGTGATTTCATTGATGTAGGTAAGTCCTCTAACTGCTATCAATGTTTTCTTATTTTATGTAAATTTAGGCCGTGTCTTAATACAAAACCGCATTATTGTTGTTCATCCATAATTCTGTAAGCTTTATAAAAAGATATTAATTATCCTTTATTCTTGTTACATTACTAGTTCTTATCCATTTCATCATATATTTATTTGATAATTTATTTTTCTTTTCTTAAGCAATTTTTCATTGGAAATATGTTGTAGCCTACTCAAAAACTGTAAGCATTCTCCTTTGGGTGAACTGCAAATTCAATTCCTCAGATACTATGATCCTCACTATGCTATTGTAGTGAGAAGGAAGACTCAAATGATCATAAGTCAGGCAGTTTATTATTACAGACATGAGTACGTGACTTTCCAGCCCTACAGACCCACAGGTAAACACAGGCAGTGGTGCACAAGAATACATATTTGTATTGATTTGTACCCCCACTCAAGATCTCATATCTCTGAGTACATAGGAACTTCCAGGTACATAAGTGGTCAACATAGAGTTACTTTTTATCAGGTAGTGCCCAGTAACAGATTAATCCTCACAGCTCTATTCCATTGTCATATAGTACCACCAAAAGAATACTAATATTAAAAGAAAATGTTATAGGGAAGCAATAAATCTGCTTTCTCTCACTGAATTTTGGATGCATTTAATTATCTATTCAGCGGTGTCTGTAGAAGATATAAATTTTGGTGGAATACCTCTATGGGTTTTCCATCCCACAGTTTGTTTAATAGTCTACAAAATACATATTCTCTGTGAACTTGGTTTTTCCCATGTGACTCTTTATGTTGGACGTCTTTTAGAAGACTCTATACTGTCCTAGGACTTGATTCAAATAGCATATCATTTGTAAACAGGAATATCTGAAGGATATTACCTCCATATGGAACTCTTCTTCATTATGAATTCAGCCCTAGACATATTCCAAGGCAATGACAAATACTTTTAGCAAACACATATCTACCTGCTTTATGCCTCACTTGATATTTATGAGAAGATGGCTATTGAATTATGTTTACCCATTAGTTATATCTTTCAGAAAATCTTGTATGGTTTTGGATTTATTATGGCATATATGGTATAAACTGTTGGTAGAAACAATTTCTTCAGGATTATTTTCTAACTATCTCAACAATTCTTTATTGAACATTGAATTATTGAATTTAGTTGCTTATGAGTCTTCCTTATCTAATTTGTTCTATTGATCTGCTTTTCAATTTTTTAAACTGCAATTGTTTTGATTATGACAGTTTTATAATTCGTTTGGAGGTCTGGAAATGCTATTATACTCTACCTTCACTCCTATCTTTTTCAACATTTCCCTTGATACTCTAGATCTTTTGTTCCTCCTAATGAATTTTGCTATTATTCTATATATCTCTCTAGAGTATTCCTTTTGGAGTTTGGATTGACACTAAATCTGTAAATGAACATTGTTAGTACTGTTATTTTTACAAAAATGACATGTAGCCAGGAGCATTAAAATGTTCCTCCAATTAAGTTCTTTATTTTTTAAGGAGTATATTATAATTTTATTGTATAGGTATTTTTGATAGATTAACTGTCAGATTTTTATGCATTTTTTAGTCATTGTGAATGAGACTTCCCTTTCTATCATTGCCTTTTTGATCTTTGTAAGATTTTTTTTTGGTAGATTGATTTCATAGCATGAAATCTTACTGAAGTTATCACTTACCTCAATTATTTCTTTGATTATTTCCTAGGATTTTCTTAAACCTTCTTGTCATCATCAAAAAGGGATAGCTTTAGCTACTCTTGCATATGCATATGCCTTCAAAATCTTTCTTGTTTTATCATTATTGTCAGCATTTTTAGAGCTATGTAAAATAACAGTGAAGAGGGCTGGCCAGGTGGCTCAGTGAGTAAGAGCACTGGCCCCAGAGTAGGGATGACCTGGGATCGAATCCGGGCTCTGATACTTAGCACCATACCCAGAAATAACTGGCTGTGTAACCCTGAGCAAGTTACTTAACCCCAATTGCGTTAAAAAAAATTTTTTTTAATAACAGTGAAGAAAGGTGGCTTCTCTATTTACTTCTACATTTGTTGGCAAGTTTTCCAGCATTTCTTTTTTTTTATCAAATTCTTTATTAACCTCTAGTTTACATCATTCATTTCTGCAAGATTTTGAGTTACAAATTTCATCTCCATTTTCCCCTACCCACTGCCCCAAAATAGCAATCCCTCTGGATATCCCCTCCTCTGATCTGCTCTCTCCCATATCTTCTTCCATACCCTCTCTGACTTTCCAGTATGGCATGATGAATCTCTATGTGCCAGTGCCTGTATATCTTATTTCCCAGTTACATGTAAAATAATATTAGTAATGTATATATATATATATATATATATATATATATATATATATATATAAAACATTCAATTTTAAAACTTTGAATTCCAGATTCATTCCCTTACTCCCTTGTCACCCACTGTTACTTGGAAGATAAGCAATTCAATATAGGTTGTACATGTGTAGCTATGCAAAATATTTCCATAGCGGATATATTGTAAAAGAGTGATGATATTTCCCTCCCTCCTATCACACCTCCCACTTGTTCCATTCTTGGCTTTGATCCTGTCCCTTTTCAAAAATGGGTTCTTCCAACTTCCCTCCCCCTCAGCCTGCCTTCCCCTCATCATCCCACCTCTCATCCCCTTCCTCCTTACTCTCCTCTAGGGTGTGATACCCTATTTAGTGTGTATGTCATTCTCTCCTGTAATGGGAATGTAAATTTTTAAGATCTTCCCTGTGCCAAGGCTAAAGTGCACCTGGAGCCTGGGGTGGGAGGCTTGTTTTTCAGTAGATAATTCTTGATTGGCCAGTGAGTCAATAAGGTTGTTACATTCTCTGAGCGAGGAGAAGGCTATATAAGCCCTGATATGTAGCTTTGTTTTAGGGCTCACTTTGAGAAGTGTTCTGTGATTTGATCAGATGAAACTTTGAGAAGCCGTTGTTGAGAGTCCCCCGGCTTTGAAAAACCCAGATGTTGAAACCCAGATGTTGATTTGGTATGGATGTAATGATTGGACAGTTTGGAAACTGTCTACTTGATCTGTTTCTCTGTCTTGATAATTCTATCTGTATATTCTGAAGTTCGGGGTGCTGACCTTTTTCCCCTGAACTAGGTAAACAATACATATTTGACTGATTAAAGTAAGCTTGTTAACCCATTTTGAGTCGCTTTCCTTTAACAAAGCAGATCTAAGAACCTGTGTTGGAAGCCACCCTGAGGTGCTTGCTGCTACACCTCCTTAAGCCAATTTCAATGAGAATAAGGTTGACCATTCCCTTTTGCCTTCCTGTACTTCCCCTCCATTGTAACCATTTTCCCTTGTCTCTTTATATAAGATAATTTACCCCATTCTGTCTCACCCCATCTCCTCTCATTATATTCCTCTCTCACCTCTTAATTTCACTTTTTAATATCATCCCTTCCTATTAAATTGGTCCTGTGCCCTCTATGTATGCCTGTACATATATATACACACACATATGTATTCATAAGCCCATATGCCCTCTTACATAAACATATATGTATTTGTTTATATATATATATTCCCTTCAACTATTCTTATACTGAGGAGTTTCATAAGTTACAATTATCATTCTTCCATGTAGGAATGTTAATAGTTCAACTTTGATAAGTTCTATATGATTTCTTTTCCCTCTTTACCTTCTCATACTTCTCTTGCTTCTTGTATCTGAATGTCAGATTTTCTATTCAACTCTGGTTTTTTAATCAAGAATGATTTACAATCCACTATTCCACT
The DNA here is from genome assembly GCF_028583685.1 of Petaurus breviceps papuanus. Taxonomy (NCBI): domain Eukaryota; kingdom Metazoa; phylum Chordata; class Mammalia; order Diprotodontia; family Petauridae; genus Petaurus; species Petaurus breviceps. Next base: position 44,181,195 of record NW_027186304.1, on the reverse strand, counting down.
GAATGACCATATTTTCCCCTGAAACATGATACTCAGATTTGCTGGGTAGGTGATTCTTGGCTTTAATCCCAGCTTCTTTGACCTCCAAAATATCATATTCCAAGCCCTTCAATCCCTCAGTGTAGAACCCGCCAAATCTTGTGTTATCCTGATCATGTTTCCACAATATTCAAATTGTTTCTTCCTGGCTGCTTGTAATATTTTCTCCTTGATCTGGGAATTCCAGAATCTGGCTATAATATTCCTAGAAGTTTTGATCATGGCTTTCAGGTAGTCCAATGATTTTTACATTATCTCTCCAGGATCTATTTTCCAGGAAAGGTCATGTCAGGTTTTCACAATGAGATATTTCACATTGCCTTCTATTTTTTTTTTCATTTTTTGGATCTGTTTAATAGTATCTTGATTCCTCATAAAGTCACTAGCTTCCAATTGCTCCAATCTAATTCTGAAGTAATGATTCTCTTCAGTGAGCTTTTGAGATTCTTTTTCCATCTGGCAAATTTGACTTTTTAAGGCATTCTTCTCCTCTGCCTTTTTGATCCTCTTTTGCCATCTGGGTTAGTCTATTTTTTTAAGGTGTATTTTCTTCAGTAAGGTTGTTGACTCTCATTTTACAATTTTCTTGCATCATTCTCATTTCTCTTCCCAATTTTTCCTCCACTTCTCTTATTTGATTTTCAAAATCCTTCAAAAGCCTGTAACCAGCTCATATTTTTCTTGTAAGCTTTTGGTTCAGGAGTCCTGACTTCATTGTCTTCCTCCTGTTCCATGCTTTGATCCTTTTTGTCAGGCTCACATGGAGCTATGCTCAGCTCCCAGAGCTCTTTGATCTCTGCTTCCTGCTGGCCTGCTGGTCTGTCTTCAGTGGGAGTTTAGCTTCTCCATGTCATTTTGTTGGTTCTGTAGCTCCAAAATTTGTTCAGAGTCATTTTTACATGTATTGAAGGAGGGGGGAGTGGGAGCCCCGCGGAAGTCCTGTTTCTACCTTGCCATCTTGAATCTTCCCCCAAGGTTTCTATTATTTCCTTGTTGAATATAATGATAGATTTTTGCTTTAGATAAAAACCTTTATTACATTAAAAAGATCCCTCCACACATATACTTTGTACTGTTTATTTGTTTATGTAAATTATAATTATACTTTGCCAGACAAGTTTTCTATCTTTATTGATCATAGTTATGAATTTTTCTTTTTAATATAATTAAATAGATTAATTTTTCCTAAAGATTAACTATCTTTGTAACCTGATATAAATGCAATTTCATTATCCTGAATGACTTTTTGGATAAATTGTTATAATATTTTTCCTAGTATTTAATTTAATTTTTTGAATATTCATTAATGATACAATTCTATAACTTTAATCTTTTGTTTTCTACTTCTATTTCGGCATCAGGACTATTTTTGTGTCATAAAAAGGTTAGTAGTGTGCTTTCTTTTTCAGTTTTGAAGAATAATTTATGTAGGATAGTAATCCCTTTTTTAAAATTTTTATAGAATTCTCTAGTAAACTTATCTGTACCAGGGTTTTAAATTTTTTTTTTCAGTAATTCTATTATTGATAATTCAGTTTCATTTCCTGAGAATGAATACTTTAAGCTGTTTACTTGTTCTGCTGTTTTGGATATGTTATATTTTTTTGTTTATTTTTAATTCACTTTCATTTTGGCAGTTAATTACAGATAAGAGGTTCTTATAATTCTGTGTTGATACAGATTTGATCTTATTCACTGATATTTATAGAAATATTTTTATTTAACAACTTTTTCAAAAAATCAAGTTGTTAAATAGGGTATCAATTTTGTTAGTTTTTTCAAATAACCACCTTCTGAATTTAAGAAAAAAAATTATTCCATAGTATTATTTGGTTTCTAATTTGTTCATTTCTTTTTAAATTTGAAGATTTTTTCCTTTGTGTTTACTTGGGGCATTTTTTTTTTTTGCTTTCTAATTTTTAAATTGCTTAGTCCATTCATTCAACCCCTTATTCTATTTTTGTTTGTGTTTATATCTCTTTATTTAAAGTTATTTTTGCTTATACTATTCTTTCCTCCAAGGACTGTTTTAGGGGCATATCAGAAATCATAGTACATAGTCTTTATCTCTGAAAGCTATTTATTAGATCCATAATTTGCTCTTTTACTTAATAATTCTTTAGGATTTCTTTATGAAGTTTTCTTTTAAGTCTATTTTTTTCATTGCACCCATTGAATTGATAAACATCATTATTATATAATAATCAATAAAATTCTGTTTAGTATTTCTGCATGTTTACAGCTATTTAATTTTTTTTCTGTCTCAATTATGTGATCTACTTCTGCAAAAGTGCCACTAGTGATGAGAAGTATGAATGTTCTTTAAGTGTATCATTCAGAAGATACCATAAATCTTTTAGCTTTCATTTTTCTAACATATATTTCTTTTATGCCTATCTTTCTGTGAGATTTGTCCATCTTTGAAAGATAAGCAAATGACTTCTACTATTATTCAGTTTATATATATTTTTGTTTCAGTTTTTTTTATGAATCTAGATGCAGTAGGGCATAAAAACCTGACAACCAAATGCAGGAAAGCAAAACATTAAACATAAAACATCCTTTTCAGACTATAATGTAAAAAAATGTATTCAACAAGAGCTGTGGAAACATAAATTAAAAATTAATTAGAAACTAAATAACCTAATGATCAGGCAGCTACGTGGTATAATGAAGAGTGCTGAACTGAAATAAGAAAGACTTATCTTCCTGAGTTCAAAACCAGCCTCAGACACTTACAAGCTATTTGACCCTGGGCAAGTCACTTGATGCTGTCTCGCTTTCCTCATTCAAAAAATCAGCTAGAGAGGGAAATAGAAAGCCACTCCAGTATCTTTGCCAAGAAAACTCCAAATAGGGTCACTAAGAGTCAGACATGATTGAAAAAACAACTCAACAACAACAATAAAACAATTTAATCCTAAAGAATAAGTGGGTCAAAGTACAAATCATAGAAACAATACATAATTTCATTGAAGAGAAGGATGACAATGAGACAACATTTATTTATGGGATGCAGCCAAAGCATTACTTAGGGAAAATTTATATCTCTGAACTCTTACATCAATAAAAAAAAAGAAGAGTGGGTAAAAAAAAAATAGCCCTAGGGGGAAAAATTTAAATCCCCAATTAAACACCAAAATGATAATCAAAGGCAAGAGTAATAAAACTGAGAGAAAGAAAAGTACTGATGTAATAAATAAAATTAAAAGTTGTTTTTACTTAAAAATAAACAATAAATTAGATAAACCTTTGGTTGATTTGATTTTTTTAAAAAAGAAAACCAAATTAGTAGCATCAAAAATTAAAAGGATTAATTTACCACCAATGAAGAGCTATTTTGCCCAATTATATGCCAACAAATCTGACAATTTAAGTGAAATAGATGAATAAATTGAGCAAATTAGAAATTAGCTCATAAGAAAAAATGATCAGGATCATATTTTAAAAATAATCAGTTCCAATACTGTATAAACTATTTGGCAAAATAGGCAAAGAAGGAGTCCCCAAATTGTTTTTATGACGCAAATATATCATTGATATCTAAAAAAGGAAGAGCAAGAACAGAGAAAGAAAACAGATTTCCCTAATAAAAGCCAATGCAAAATTGTTAATGAAATACTAGCAAGGATATTACAGCACTATATCACAAAAATCACACACTATGACCAGATGGGACTTACGCCAGGAATACAAGGATAGTTCAATAATAGGAAAACTATCAACATAAGTGACCATATCAATAAAAATATCAACAAAATTATATGATTATCTCAAAAGTTTTTAACAAAATCCGACACTTTCCTGTTTTTAAAAATAACTTTAGAAAGCATAGGAACAAATTGAGCTTTCCTTAATAAGATAAGTAGCATCTATCTAAATAAATATCTATCTATCTATCTAAATAAATAAATAAATAAAACCATCAAAAGCATTTTCTGTAATGGGGATGAGCTAGAAGCCTTTCCAAAAAGATCAGGGGTGAAGCAAGTGAAGCAACTATTTATTTTTTCTGGAAATTCTGGCTAAGACAAGAAAAGGCAATTGAAGGAACTAGAAAAGGCAATGAGGAAATAAAACTATCATTCTTTGCAGACAATATGATTGTATGCTTAGAAAATCCTAGAGCATCAACTAAAAATCAAATTAAAATAATTAACAACTTCAGCAGAGTTGCAGAGTATTAAATGAACCCATAAATAATAAGAGTTTCTATACATTACCAAGAAAGTCCAGAAGGAAAAGATAGAAAAAGAGAGTCCATTCAGAATAACTGCAGACAATATAAACTACTTGGTCACCTACATGCCAAAACAAACCCAGGAGCTATATGAACACATTTACAAAACACTTTTCATATAAATAAAGTCACTTCTAAATAAATGGATACATATTGATTGCTCATAAGTAGGCAAAGCCAATATAATAAAAATTACAATTCTACCTAAAGTAATTTACTTATTCAGTTCCATACCAATCAAATTATCCCCAAAATATTGTGTAAAACTAAAAAAAAATAGAATAACTCATTTCAAAGAACAAGAATATCAAGGGAATCAATGAAAAACAAAATGAAGGCAGCCTAGACTTACCAGATCCCAAATTGTATCACAAAGTAGTCATCATCAAAACAGTCTGGTCCTGGCTAAGCAATGAAATGGTGAATCAGTAAAACAGATCGAGTACCCAAAACACAGTAGCTAATAACAAAAGATATTTAGTATTTGATAAACCCAAAATTCTAAGCTATTGGGACAAAAACTCCTTATTTGACAAAAACTGGTGGGAAAACAGTTTGACAGAAGCTAGGCATAGACCAACATTTCATACCTTATACCAAGATAAGGTCAAAATGATCTTGATAATATCATAACTAAATCAGAAAAGAATGAACTATTTCACCTGTCAGATTTATGGTTAAGGAGAAAAAATTTGACCAGAGAATGACATGATGTAAATAGATAATTTTGATTTTTATTAAGTTAAAAATATTTAGCACAAACAAAATAATGAAGCAAGATTAGAAGGGAAGCAAGAAACTAGTGGTGGTGCTGGGGTTATAACAAGTTTCTCTAATAAAGGCCTCATTTGTCAGATACATAAAGAGCTGAATCAAATTGATAAGAATACAATTCATTCCCAATTGATAAATGGTCACAGGATATGAACAGGCAGTTTTCAGGAGAAGAAATCAAAGCTATCTATACTCACATGAGAAAATGCTCAATCACTATTGATTAGATAAATATAAATCAAAATAACTCTGAGATACCACATCATACCTATCAGATTGGCTAACATGACAAAACAGGAAAATGATAAATGTTGGAGAGGAGGTAGGAAAGTTGGAACACTGATTCATTATTGGAGCTGTGAGCTGATCCAACCATTCCGGAGAGCAATGTGGAACTACGCCCAAAGGGCTATAAAATTGTGCATACCCTTTGACCCTGCAATACCATTTCTAGTGCTGTAAATCAAAGAGATCATACAAATGGGAGGACCCACATGTACAAAAATATTTATAGCAACTCCTTTTGTGGTGGCCAAGAACCAGAAATTGAAGGAATGCCCATCAATTGTGGAATGGCTGAACAAGTTGTGGTATATGAATTTAATGGAATACCATTGTGCTATCAGAAATGATGAACAGTCAGACTTCAGAAAATCTTGGACGGACTTTTATGAACTGATAGTGAAGTGAACAGAACCAGGAGAACATTGTTTACAACAATAACCACAGTGCACAATGACTGATGACTTATTTTGATAGATTTTGCCCTTCTCAGAAATGCAAAAACCTAAAATAATTCCAAAGGACTCATGATGGTGAGCATCCGCCAAATCCAGAGGAAGAACTATAGAGGTGGAATGCAGAGCAAAGCAGACTATTTTCTTTTTTTCTGTTTTGTTTTGTTTCATTTTGTTTTTTCTTTCAAATGTTCTCTCCCATTCATTATTTTTCTACTATGCAACATGACTAATGTGAAAATATGTTTAAAAAGAATGTATGTGTAGACCCATATCATGTTGCATGCCAAGTTGGGGAAGGGGGGAAAGACAGAAAGAAAAACTGAAATTTATGGAAGGGAATGTTGAAAACTAAAAATAAAGAAATTAATAAATTTCTTAAAATAAATAAGGTAATTGCTTTTTAAAAAAATGAATAAACACTAGCTCATATAGACTTTAACACTGAGCTTCTTTATCAACGAGAAGACTAAGTTTTGGGGATATTTTTTAGCAAAGATATTTGCTCAAACAACATAGCAAAGACAAAATTTATGAAGCATTTAACACAGTCCTGGAAGCATACTCTCCAACCAGTATGCCCAGAATCCAGGTGTTGAGGGGAAGAGTAGGCATGAACTTAAAGTTCAGTAGGAGTGAGACAAACATTCAGGAAACAAATGAGTAAGGCCAAAAATGTGAACTGAGGAACTTCAATGTTCTTTTACTATTTTGAAGATCCTCACAAAGTTTACTATGATTGGTACTGCAGTTCAATTTGGTTGTGTCTTTCCAGCACACATTGTCTGGCCTGGACCAGCTATTCATTTGGATTTGTTCTTCCTAGGACACATCCTCTTGTCTGGACAGGGTCAATTTTCTGGTATCCTGAACTCTTTCTTACATGGTTGGGTATTATTGTGCTCTATTCAATTGGTATGTTATTGGGCTTTTAGAAGGTATTTCTTATTTCATTATACCTGTATATATTAGCATATAAATTCTTTGTAAATAGGCAATTCAGTTTTAACTTTGTCTCCTCAAATTCTGACAAAAGAAAACTGCCTGTTCATATTTAATAATGCTTGTTGATTGATGAATATAGTCAAATATTATTTCTCTCTAAGGAATGATGAATATAAAGAATTCAAGGAAATATGTAAATACTTGTAATGATGAAATCAGGATCTAAAAGAATCAAGTGAAGTCAACAAGTAATTATTAAGTGTTTGCTATGTACCAGAAACTGTGCTAAGTACTGGGAACAAAAATTGAAGCAAAAAGACAGAAAGTCTCTAATCTCAAGATGTTTATCTTCTAATAGGAGAAGACTTCATAAAAGGAAGGCAGGGGCAGGGGAACAGGGAGGCTGAAATGGTGGGTTACATGTAAGACAGCAGAGTGGAAAAAGAAGTCTGGGGGAACAGAGCCAAGATGGCAGAATAAAGGCAGGGATTCATTTGAGTTCTCCCCCAAACCCCTCCAAACACATGTAAAAAATTTCTCTAAACAGATTCTAGACCAGCAGAACCACCACCACCACCACCCATAAAAAGAAAAAAAAACCACAGCGTGAAACAAATTTCCTACCCAAGACCATCTAGATGGTCAATAGGAAAGGTTTGTTGCACCAGACTAGGAGAGGGGTACAGGCCATCACACATCATGCCTGTATACACGGGGCCCCAGTAAAACTAGAGCAGTGCTTAGGGGACCGAATCACTGGTAACTAAGGTGGTTTCCAAACTTCTCAACCCACAACTGCCAAAGACAACTTACAAGGTCAGTGGGAGAGGTTTGTCCGACCTGGGTGAGAGAAGGGAGCAGACCAAGCCCAGCCCCAGGGCAATGGTGGTGGTGGCAGCAGCAGCAGTGCCAGTAGCAGCAGTGGCTGCTTCCAGAGCATTCAGCCTATAGATGGTAAGGGGATAGAAAAAGTGGTCAGGAGAGTACATAAATCTCTTTACTGACACTGAGGAAGGATTCTGTTGCTTTTTCCAGACTTGAATCTGGGTTATGGACCTGGGTAACAGTCCTAGAACAAGGAAGAGCACTGGCAGAGCAAAACTTGTGGCAGAAATGGAGAGGGGACCCTCCTCATAGTTCCAGGGCAGAAATAAGTGTTTGTTGTCACTCACTGACCAGAGCACAGGCCAGGAGAAGAGAAAACACCTCTCCTTAAATCATACCACCTTAGAAAGATTGAAAATTTACAAGTCCCTAGAAGTATCTTTCAAAAAAGTTGCACAAAACCCCTGAAGCTTGGAATAGTACACCTTCCACACTGGAAGCAGAGCTGTACCTTAACAAATAGTTAAAAAGTCAAGTAATTGACTGAGAAAAATGAACAAATAGTTATAACAATAATGCAAAATTCACAATGCTGATGGGGTTTATGAATAGGCTGGTATAGTTGTAAATCTCAAAATGTAACAGGCTCTCCACATGGAGGACAGAACCAAAGCCTTTATTCAAATATGAGGAAACCTAGTCCCAGAAGCAGAAAGACAAAGTCATTACAGTAACCACAAAGTTGGTACAGAGGGTTAATGGAGTGAACACCCCAATTCCCAAACCTTCACAACAGAACAGGTTCCCTCAAGCAGGGATCCTCTTCTTTCACTCAGAGTAGCTCCTCAGCCTGGTTCTCGGAAGCTCTTAGCAGAAGTTCCTAGAGGAAAAGTCTCAGCAGAAGCTTGTTGTCAAAATCAAAATCACTTTCTCCTCGAAGTTCTGGGTGGATCTAGGAAGACGCTCTGCCACCATAAGCTTTGTTCTCAAAATCAAAATCACTTTCTCCAGCCTCCATGTGGCTTGTTCCAAGAAGTTCTTCTCCTATCTGTTTTAACAGTGAATGGGAGATATTAATACTTTGATCTTGTGCCCCCCAGTGTATGGCCCAGACTCCTAAATGGCCAGCCATTTGGAGGACCCATTTTGCTAATACCAGATCATCAGCTGTTGTCAAAGAAAGGACAATATGTTCAGTAGCAATCTTTGCTTGTCAATCAGCATGAGCATTGTACTCACGTTCTACAATGGTGAGGGCCATGTGAACATCTACATGACAAATCACTATCCAAAGACATGTTCCAGATATCTCCCCATAATTCTTTGTCCCAGACTTATTTACCATTAATTTCCCAATTTTGATTTTTCCACATGGGCATCCATATAGCTAATCCATTAGCTTCTACCTATGAATCAGTGAATATATGACACTGTCCTCCTTGTTCTATTTTTATGGCTTGATATACTGCCATAAGTTTAGCATATTGGCTACTTGCACCTATCCCAGTACTTTCCAAAGTCCTTCTAGTACATGGGTTGTAGGCTACTGCTTTGCAATGTCTTTTTTGGCCCAAATATTACACTGTCCCATCAGTAAACCATGCATGTCTCTTTTGTTCATCAGTTAATCCATCATATCCTTTGTTCCATTTTACAGAGGACTGTACCAACTGTTGCTTTGGTTCAGGGGGTGTATCATGTCCCTCAGTGCCTATGTTTGTGCATGTAGAGGAGAGACTCTGCTTTTGCCTGTTTTCACTTTTTTTTGAATATACCACTTCCATTTGATTATACTAGCCTCTTGGGCATGTCCGATTCTCGGAGAAGCTGGGGTACTCATTACCCAGGTCATAACTGGGATTCCAGGTCTTACTATCACTTCATGGCCCACGGTCAGGTACTCAGTCTCTATCAAAGCCCAATATGTGGGTAACAACTGCTTTTCAAAAGGTGTATAATGAACTCCAGATGAAGGGAGTTTCCTACACCAAAATCCCAAGGGTATATTTCAACTTTGTTGTTTTTGCCATAAACTCCAGTTTGTGTAATCATACTGTACAGTCACTTGTAATTCCACCAGGCCATTTTGCATGGGCCATGAATCTGGGGCCAATTGTATAGCAGCCTTGGTTTCTTCAAAAATTTACTCTGCTCAGTTCCCCAATAGAATTCATATTTCTTCTGAGTGACTTTATATAAAGGTTTCAAAATCTGTCCCAGATGTGGAATGTGGTGCCTCCAGGATCCAAAAAATCCTAAGAACTTTTGGGCCTCCTTCTTATCGGTAGTGGGGGGAAAATCCTGAATCTTTTGCTGGTTTTGTAGAAGAATCTCTTGTAGTCCCTTATTCCATTGTATACCCCAAAATTTTACATTTTAGGCTGGTCCTTGAATCTTTGCAGGGTTAATTTCCCACCCTTTACTTTTCATATACTCAATTAGAAGGGCCAAACTCTTCTCCAGTTCTTATGCATCTTTTCCCTATATCATGACTGCATTAACCATGTGTACTGACTTCATGGTTACTGTAATGACTTTGGCTTTCTGGTTCTGGGACTCTGTTTTCTGGTATTTCAATAAAGGCTTTGGTTCTGTCCTCCATGTGAAGAGCCTGTTACATTTTGTGATTCACAACTACACCAGCATATTCATACCCACTGTGAGCATTGTGCATGTTGCATTGTTGTTACAATCGTAGGGGGAGGGAGGGGAACTAAGACCATAGAATCTTACTTTGGTGACAAGGAAGAACAAAACATAGAAAAGAAGACCACAAAGTCAGAATTATTACATCCAAAGCCTCCAAGAAAAATATGAATTGGCCTCAGGCCACAGAAGAGTTCAAGAGGGATTTTAAAAATCAAGTAAGAGAAATAGAAGAAAAATTAAGAAAAAGAATGAGAGTGATGCAAAAAAATCATGAAAAGTGAGTCAAAAGCTTGCTAGGGGAGACACACACACACACAAATAATACTGAAGAAAATAACACCTTGAAAATTGATTGAATAAATGACAAAAGAGATCCAAAAAGGTAATGAGGAGAAGAAAGCCTTAAAAATCAGAACTGGCCGAATGGAAAGGAAATCTAAAAGCTCACTGAAGACAATAATTCTTGAAAATTAGAAAGGAGAAAACAGAAGCTAATGACTCTATGATAAATTGAGAACATATAAAACAAAACCAAAAGAATGAAAAAAATAGAAGACAATGTGAAATACCTCATTGGAAAATCAAGTAACCTGGAAAATAGATCCAGGAGAGATCATATTAAAATTATTGGAATACTTAAAAGCCATGATCAAAAATAGAGCCTAGACATCATCTTTCAAGAAATAATCAAGGAGAACTACCTTGATATTCTATAACCAGATGGTAAAATGGAAATAGAAATAATCCACTGTACACCTTCTGAAAGAGATCTCAAAAGGAAAACTCCCTGGAATATTATACTCAAATTCCAGAGTTTCTAGTTCAAGGAGAAAATATTGCAAGCAACCAGAAGGACACAATTCAAGTACAGTAGAGACACAATCAGGATAACACAAGATTTAGCAGTTTTCTTTTTTTAAGGGACTGGAGGACTTAGAATATAATATTCTGGAGATCAAAGGAGGTAGGATTAAAATCAAGAATCACCTATCTATCAAAACTGAGTGTGATCAAAGAGGGAAAAAATTGATATTCAGTGATATAGAGGAATTTAATGCATTCTTGAGAAGCTAGAGAAAAATATAAAAACTGACTTCCAAATACAAGACTCAGAAACATTAAGAGGTAAACAGGAAAGAGAAATCATAAGAAACTTATTAAAGTTGGACTGCTTACATTCCTACATAAAAAGATATTTGTAACTCATGAGAACTTTCTCATTATTGGGTAGTTGGAGGGAATATATATAGACAGAGGTCACAGGGTAAGTATGAATGGATGGTATCTAAAAAATAAAAGGGGTGAGAGAGAAATGTACTGGGAGAAAGAGAAATGGAGAGATAGAATGAGGTAAATTATCACATACAAAATAATCAAGAAAATGTCTTTCCTTGGAGAGGAAAGGGGAAGATAAGAGGGAATGAGTGAACCTTATTCTCTTTGGATTTGGCTTAAGGAGGAAATAACATACACACTCAATTGGGTATGGAAATACCTTACCCTACAGGCAAGAAGGGCGGGGGGAAGGGATAAGAGGGGTTATGATAATAGAAAGTAGGGCAGATTGGGGGAGGGAGTAATTAAAAGCAAACACTTTTGAGGAAGGACAAGTTCCAAAGAGAGAATAGAATAAAGGGTGGGGGCAGGATAGGATGGAGGGATATATAGTTAGTCTTTCACAACATGACTATTATAGAAGTATTTTGCATGACTACCTATGTACAACCAATATCGAATTCCTTGTCCTCTCAATGAGGGTGGGTGTGGAGGGAGGAAGGGAGAGAATTTGGAACTCAAAGTTTTAAAAAAATGAATGTTAAAAATTATTTATACATGCAACTGGGAAATAAGATACACAGGAAATGGGGTATAGAAATCTAGCTTGCTCTATAGGAAAATAGAAGGGAAAGGGGATAAGAGGAGGGGGGGTGTGACAGAAGGGAGGGCAGATTGGAGGAAAGGGTAATTGGAATGAACACCATCATGGGGTGGGGGGAGGGGAGAGATGGGGAGAAATTTTGGAATGCAAAATCTTGTGGAGGTGAATGTTGAAAACTAAAATAAAGAAAGAAATTCAAATGTGAAAAAAAAGAAGTCTAAAGAGTCAGGAATGAAAGCAAGGTTAAAAATAGCTGTTTTCAAGGAACTGACAGAGTAATGGGGAAGACAACATGTGAATAACAATGTACAAATGACATAAACTAGATAAATTTGAGAAAATCAAAGGAAAGGAGACACTAGTATAAAGGAGAATAGAGCAAGTTTTCTTATAAAATATGGGACTTTAACTGGGACTTGAATGAAGCCAGGGGAGCTAGGACGTAGAGATGAGGAATGAGATTATCAAAGACATGAAGAAAAGCCTGTAAAAATACCTATGGTCTGAAGACAGAATGTGTTTTGAGAGGACGGAGGCTATTGTCATTGGATGCCAGAGTACATGAGGGGGAATAAGGTGAAGACTGGAAAGGCAGGAATGGATGAGGTTGGAAAGGACTTAGAATACCAAATGGAGGGTTTTCTATTTTATCCTGAAGGTAATAGGAAGCCACTAGAATTTATTGAATTGGGGACTGACAAGATAAAACTTAGGCTTTGGGAAGATCACTTTGACAGCCAAGTAGAGAATGAACTAAGGTGGGAAGAGACATGAGATAGCACATTATTGCACTAGTCCAAGAATGAGGTGATGAGGGCCATTATTAGATGATAGTGTTCCAGGAGAGAAAGGAGGGTCATTAAGAGATGTTACAAAGCTAAACAGAATTTGACAACAGATTGCATATGGAAAATGAGAAAGACTGAGAGGTCAAGGATGTCATTTAGGTTGCAAGTCTAGGTGACTGGAAGGATGGTGATGCCTTCAACAGTAATGGGGAAATTCAGAATGGAGAAGATTTGGGAGAAAGGATAGTGAGCTCAGTTTTGGAAATCTTGAGTTTAAGATGATCACAGAACAACCAGTTTGACGTGTGCAATATATTGATGAAGATACTTCTGGAAGCTAGGAGAGAGTTTAGGGATGGATAAGTAGATTTGAGAATCTGGAGAGCATGGTCTAGATAGCATCCCTTGTGCATATAGACAGGTTTGCTTTGGCAAGGAGAAGGGCCACCGCTTGATGTAAAACAAGGAAACAGAGAAGAGTAGTGGAAGATGTATGAGTTATATATGATGAAAAGGAAAGAAGAGGGCTTTCTGAGAAAACGTTTTGTTTTGTTTTGTTTTTCAGTGAAATATCAGACAAAGTTCTTAATTCAGATGGTGGGGAAGGGGGCCTATGGGAGGTTTGGGGCAGGATGTAAGAATTTGGGAAAGATTCTGATTTGAGTAGGACCATGAATCAATTAAGGAAATGAAAATCACAGTGACAGTCCAGCTGAGATTATATAGTATAATTTCTAGTGGACACTATTGCATGGTTCCATTTTTTTCTCCAGTGTAGTTCAGTAGCAAGTTAGAAAGAATTAAGGCAGCAGATGGTGGGAGTGATCCAAAGCTGATGGTTGGCAGGGCAAGATCTTCAATAAGCTGTGTCCAAAGGTCCTTAAGAAGTGTACAGTGTAGTTCCAAACCAGGGAGGACAGTGCAAGGGTGATAGCCTTGGAAAGAACTAAGGGTTGAAGAGATTAGAAGTCACAGTGAGGATCCATTGTGGCCCTACCAGCTTTTTGTAACTCTTTTTGTAACTTTTTGTAACATGGTAATACATTAACACTAAGCTGCCTTGGATTTGACATTTAGCACATTCCAGCATATCTCTCATGCAAATAGAAGCTGCTCTAGGCTGTCTTCTTCAGTGCCTAAAGTAGGAATCAAATAACTAGCAAGTCCCTATTTAATTAATTCTAATTATCCACTGCTTTTCTGCTCAGTTCCTGTTCCTCCTCAAGCTCCAGATAACCTGGCTGTCTCATCTCAATACCCTCTGGAATATAGCAGGTTTGTGAAAGGATGACAGTAATGTCAGTATTTTTCATATTCTAAATGTCACTTCTTGTTACAGGTATTTATCAGAAGGCACTCCTTGATATATCAAAAGTTTGATCAATCACAACCAAAGAATATAGTGAACTTATAAGGTGATAAATACAACATAACAAAATCAAATTAGGTATTTATTCCAATTACAACATTTTTGAAAATAGCTCAAATTATATTCTTCACATCAAGGTATTTTATAAATATTATTTATATTTTTATTTATGTAAATATAAAAAATCAAGGTATTTTATATTATATATATACTTAAGTATATATATACATATATATGTGTATGCATATATATGCACATGTGTATCCTTACACACACATATATAAAACAATTAGAAAGGTGATCTTTTAAAGTATATGTGTATATACATACTCTTACATATGCATAAAAAAGCTTAGGAATCATGCAAGGGTTCACAAGATGAATGTGAAACTGTTCTCAATTTGATCATTTGTGAAATTTCCAGGGTGAGTACAAAGCACTATATTAGGCATTAGAAATACACATTTGAATAAGACAAGGTCTGTGCCCTCATCTGGCACAAAAGAAGTTAACAAAAGAAGAAAGGAACACATACACACACAAAACAACTATACTATATATTAGAGCAGGATAAGTGCCTGCTTTGAGTTCTCAGCTAAGCTTAGTTATAGGACCCATATTATGAAAATGCTAATATGAAAGAAAATATCAAAGTTCAATTGTAACAATGACATTGTCATTACCCTTTTTGTTCTCTCCCTTTGGCATTTTGTTCCTTTCCATTTTAACTCTCCTTTTTTCTTTTTTACCCGTAACGTGTGTTGTTATCTTTCAAGTACATTTCCAAACATCACCTTCAGTGAAACAGGTGGCTACCTCTACATACTCCTGCCATTAGAGGTGGTTGTCAAAACAACAAAGATGACTGGCTAAAAAAAAAAAAAATCAATGTGGCGCATCAGTGAAGCACCAACATACTATTTATCTGTATACACATATACATGCACATGTGTCTGTGCGTCTGTGTGTGTATTTGTGACACATTTTTATTCCATAGAACACTAAATGTTTCCAGGCTTTAAGAACTTTTAAGTATAAACTCCTAAATGGTGCCATGAATAAATAAGTGAATGATTTTCCCAATAAAATAACATGATTTTTAAATCCAAAATTATATTGCTTTTTTGCCTAGTTACCATTTACCAATGTCAATACCCCCTCCTAATTCTTCCCCCATTCACTGTAAGCTCCTTTGAGGGCAGGGGCTGCCTTTTTCCTCTTTTTATATTTTTAGCACTTAGCACTGTTCCTGACACAAATATAGGAGCTTAATAAGTGTTTCTTGATTAATTGTAACCATAACAATAACAATAAAAAATACAGTCATACAAAATATACATTTTGGTCATTTGTGATAACCTATGTCTCATTCCACATCTATAACCTATTAAAATAAGAGAGCATGCTGCACCACCTATCTTCTGAAGTTAAGCTTAATTACTTTCAGTCCTGTCTTCCTTTATGTTACTGAGGTCATTCTTTAAATTGCTTCCTTAGTTGTGCTTTCTTTCCTCTGCATCCCTTCATTCATTTCTTCCCAAATTCACATGGGATTTAAGGTAGCTTATGGTACTGTGGGCAGCTATGTGGCACAATGGATAGAGTACCAGGTCTAGAGTCAGGAAGATTAATCTTCCTAAGTTCAAATCTGGCCTCAGACAATTACTAGCTGTGTGACATTGGGCAAGTCACTTAACCCTATTGGCCTCAGTTTCCTCATCTGTAAAATGATCTGGAGAAGAAATGGCAAACCCCTTCAGTACCTTTGCCAAAAAAACTCCAAATGGGGTCACGAAGAGTTAGACACAACTGGAAAATGACTGAACAAATACAGTATTGTACCCTACTCTTCAAGAGACACAAAATGATTCCAGTTTCATTGGGGGCATTTGATACTTCTCAGATGAAAGTCAGCTGTAAATGGCTTCATATTGGTTGCTATTTCCATAAGTTCTGTTGGGCTTTGTTAATGGTTAGTGATAAAGATTTGGGAACATTTTACAAAAATCAACAGGGAGCCAGTGTTTATTTGACTTTTCCATGCCACTTGGAGTGTTCAGCATATGCAGACTTGCACTTGTCTCGTTGCAAAATAAATAAATAAATGTCACTGGTTACTTTAAAAGGTCACCTTTCTAATTGGTATAATAAAGCCCAGCTGGTGGGCTCAGTACAGGAATGACTCAGGACTATCACAGCAGGAGCAAATTGAAGGGTGTATGTGGTGTGTGGGAACTCAAAACTGGTTTTAGCCTGTGCCCTTTATCCCCTCCATTCCATTACTAACAAAGTCACCCATGTCTACTTTTCTTAAAGGTAAAACATCTTCTAATCTTTAAGAATTTTTTTTTTCTTGCCAGAACTCATGTTCCCTTTTGCTAAGTAAAGGAGGGCATATTTATGATGATGAATACAAAAATGAAGTAATTAATTCTTTAACGCAAATTTGCCTCTCCATTAATAGATGTCCCCTTTAGCAACAAGAAGAAATAATAAGGGAGCATTAGCTTCAAGATAACTTCAGTGCATTGGCACTGCCAGTCACTGAAAACTTATCTATCATTTCCAGCACTCTCCGTGAATACTCCTTCTGCTCTGTGTTTAGAATAATAAAGTCATGTTGCTGAGTAAATGTTAACTTGGTCTCAGAGAAAAATAATAAATATGAATTTACTGCAATGTGGAATTCTCCATTTTCCTTCTTGACATTTCAGAAAATCCACCATGAGGAGATATTTTCCAAAGTGAGTATGTTGCTTAATTGCATATGTTTCTAGTAGGTAATCTTAATATCATCATCAGGAATAGGATAATGCCTGGCTTTGGAACTTTACATTTTCCTCAGAGGCCATTAATATGAACCACTTCATTTTACAGATGGAAAAGCTGAGGCACAGAGAGGTTTTAAATGAATTAAATTAGTAAACTCCAGTGATGTCATAAACCAAGTAAGTAAAGTGGGAACATTTTATCAGCATTAATAGTGCACTGGCACCGTATTATGAACTTATTTTATGCAACTAATCCTTTCATTTTTATCGTGAGACATGAAGAACTGTAACTATTTCAATCTCACAGACAAAATGGTTTGTTCCTGGGCCCATGTAAGTCTAAATCTAAGCAGCTGCTCTAGAGTAGTGAGACAAGACTGATGAGCCATGTTTTCGCTTGGATCTTTCAGAAATGTATCATTTCAATCACAGAATATAGACAGCATGATGGAATTATGGCCTAGAGAAGGTCTAGGTTTATTTTACAACAAAATAAACAATTAGAACTAGTATCAACATCGTTGCTTCTAATGAAAGAAATTGTAAGTTGCTATGCTTTAATCTGAAAGATACAACCATCCACTTTAAGTTATATGATCTCATGTGAAAATCTGTCTTCTGGTAGACTATAAGCTTGATAAAGAACAATAATATTATATTTCCCTCAGTGCTAAGCTCCACAGTCTCCATATAGTGAATGTGTAAATATTTTATGAATAAATGAGACTTAACATTCAAGGTTTGAAGCCTAAAAAAATATTGTATCAGATTGAATAAAAAGCTTCTGATCTGATGGGAACATAATCTTAAATATTTCTTCTTTCTGTTGTGGCAAGAAAATATTATTTAAGAGGGACATTCCATGTAAATTTTCAGTTCAATATGATTCTAAACATTTCATGAACTGAAATTCCCCCATTGGAAAAAAAAAGCACTTCCACTTATAAAAAAAATCTATCAAAATATCCATATTTTAAGAAGAGTTGACTTTTAAATTATGATTTATCACTTGTTTCATAAGAATATGAAATCGCAACAAATTGGGATAACATTGATCTAAATTCCCCCAATTAAATTATTGGGGAGCTAAAGTGGTTCAAACCCTTTTGCCAGTGGCTAAATTAGATGATGCAATGCTGGCCTATCCAACTCTACCCTTTTAAAAAACTTTCTCAGTCCTTCAGAAATAATACAGTCTACTATTGCCAGCATGAGAATAATATAAATCACAAGAGTTAAGACAAATAGTTGATGTTATTTCCAGGAGCAACCTGCCATTCTGTTGTATAATTGGTCTCCGTGAGTTGTAGCAATTATACTATTGAAAGGGAATTAGAATGATCGGGTGACTACGAAGATGGCTAATTAGTAGCTTTCCATAAACCCCCTCAATTGAGTACATGAAAGAAATAATTATGTGCCAGATATAGAATATTTATTGATAAAACCACAGGAAAAGAACACAGAACTTCTGGCTAAGTTAAAAAAAATATATCAACACTGAAGAACTCTAATTTCAAAAGGTCTTATTCAGCATCCCTCCCCCACTGTCATTGGCACTCCTGAAACAGGGCAATAAGCAGAATCAACATTTTATTCATCGGTCCCAGCTATAGTGTAACCCTCCTGAAGCTCTTGTGACTATATAAAGATATCTCCCACTTAACCATTCAGCAAGATGAGGCAGGAACTGAGTCCACTCAGCAACATGAAGGAAAGAAGTGCAGATGAGAAACTGGGATGGTTGGTTGTGTCAGGCCAGAAGGTAAGGCAGCTTAAACCCAGGTAAGGGGCAAGGTCTCTCCTTAACAGGTTACTCTGGCAAGAATTCAGTGTGGTGAACTCTATATGCCACATCCTAGTAAGAGACTGGACAAGCCTTTTAGCCTATCCTCAAGGTTCTCTTCATCAGCAAATGGGAAGGAATCAGAAAGTGACAAGAATACAAGAAAAAGACTTAAATAATAAAGATATCATAAGAAAAAAAATCAGTGGATATAACGTTTACCTTTTATGTATGGAAAATATAAAACCTATGTCTAAGATGGTTACTACTAATTAGGTAGCTTACAAGAAAGATTGGAGTAGACCTGCGTATGTTATGACTCTCAAAAGTAAATCCGTTCAAGAACACCTAAAAGAATAATTATCCTATATAAGTGAAGTGCAAGAGGAAGAATAAATACATAGGAATTAGATAGGATAAGGGGACTGTTACTTCTGGAAAACTATTTTTCATCAGAAATGGGTTTAAGATGGGAAAATATATATACATCTAGAAGAGTTTCAAAGTCTTCTAAATTTAAAAAAGAAATAAAACTCTAAGGAGAAAGGGAGTGGAAGAGGATAAAGGAGGGATCTTTGGAGGGGAAGGTGAGGGAATAGGTTAAAAGAGGGGTATAGAAGAGTCTTTAGATTTAGGGGAATGGGAAGGTAAGGGAGGGGTTGCTGGCATGGGGGTAGGTTAAGTAATAGGAGGGCAAGGTAGCAGGTAAAAATAAAGTAGAGAAGTTAGGAGAAATAGGGAAAAAGATGTGCAGAAACAAAAAAGGAGTAGAATTTCTCATGGAAAATAAGTTTATGTATGTATGCATGTATACATGTATGATTATATAGAGAGACATGTATGTATATATCAATACCTATATATAAATATGCTCTTGCTCAGTTATAGCCATGGGGTAGTGGGTTGGGGGGAGGAAAGAGGAAAAAAGAACAACGTAAAAAGTATGCAGCAGAAAACTAAAGAAAACCCACAAGGAAGCAAAGAAATGATGGACAGCTTTCAATTTAACACATAGTATTTAACATATAACTTTTCTTGAAATGATAAGTTATTCTTATATATTTTGAATCCCATGGTCTGGTGTGCATGTGACATTTTTTTTCTTTTCTCATTTTATGTTTAAGTTTATAACTTTCCTTTTTCTTTTCTTATTATGTATGGAAGATTTAGTACAGATTTAAAATTTTTTTAAAAAATTAAAGAAAAGGAATCTGTAAAAGCCCAGCTAACAAAAGCACAGGAACAAAGAGGGTCATAAAAGGGAAAGTACGACTTAGTAAACCTTAAAGTAGATGTGAAGCTTTCTTAGCTAATATTATAATAAGAAATTAATGAAAGACAAAACCAAGAGTTCATTGAAAAACAAGAATTATCAAAAATGTTTTTAGAAGAGGAATACATTCACAAGTGAATAAATTAGCATCAAATTTAAGTCAGAAATTAGTGTTAGCAATGTAGAATTTAAAAACATATTAGCAGATTAGGAAATCTCTTAATCCATGATAAATAATAATCTCTCAAAAGAAGTGAAAAAGATATTAACAGATTTGGACCAAAAAATTATGAAATGGAGGAAATGTTCGAATATGAGAGGCATGAAGCAACATCAAAAAATCCAAAAAAAAATTTTTTAAGTCAAAGTGATTGAGTTTAAAGTTATATTCAAAAATAAGTTAAAGTTCAAACATCTCCATAGGAAAATGAAAAAAAAACCCTGCTTACTGTAATTCAATAATCAGTATACTTTTGAATGTAATGACTTCAGCATATAGACAAAAAGGCTTTAATAAAAAAAAACACAGATAAAGAAAAAATGCTTCAAAAATTCAGACACACAGTGATTAAATTTAACAATATCAATAATAGACAAGTTTTGCATGAGACTGATTTTCACATAAGAATGAGAGAAAATTCTAATAATAATTCAGAATTATTCTATAGTCCAGAGAAACCACAGAATGGAATGGATTTGTATGTTTACAAAGCAAAATAAAACTAAACTAAACTAAAACTAAGGAACTCAAGTGGCCACCCAAAATGACACATGCTGAAAATCTATGCCTACTCATAAAAAAAAAACAAATGTTCAAAGGAAAGAAGACAACTGATATATTTGTGCAAAAAAGAAATAGACAAATATGAGCAGAATATTCAAATAACCAAAATCCTAGAAACACAAGAAAAGTAAATAAGTATTACTATCCAGAAAAGCAATAAAAAATTAAATCAAGTATCTTATGTTTAGAAGTTTTGGGGTATGAGAGAAAATAAAGAAACAAAGATTGAGACTGAGACTGAAACTGAGACAAAGAAATATAGTCCTCTTTGGAGTAAAAGACCAAAGAGGGATCATCAAGAAATATTTTTTAAAATACAGAAGGTGATAGAGATTTTAAAAACTAAAAGAAGCAAAAGAAAGAAAGATTAATAAAATTAACCTATGCACCCTTGATTAAATCCCTCAGAATCCCACTCCTCAGGTGAATCAGTATAAAGGTGGTGATTCCTATGATCTCTTGAAAAGAGCATGGGCTGGAAAGAGGTAGCAAAGGGAATAAATATACTGAGAGTGGGGAGCTGGAAGAAGTGGATCTCACTCAATTAGTGGCTTGAATGTTTAAGGGCATTTGTATGAGGAAAGAGGTGTGCTCCTAGAGTGTGTAATGGGAATCATCATGCTTTAGTCTGGGGGCTTTGAGCAATGGGAAGCCACCTTCTCAGAAAGAGTTTTAAAATTCCAGGAACAGCATTTCAACCCCAGGAGAAGGTATGCATGATGACTTCATAGGAGCAAATAGGACCAAGTAAACAAAAATGAGATGGCATGGTTATTGTGAAAGAGAGTAAACATTTTGAAGTCAAAGAATAAGTCAGGGTGTCTTATCTGGGAAACAGCAACTTCATCCACACTTCCACTCAACAATGCTTCCTTTACGAATTGATATTTCCAGAACCAAATATAACAGGGGGGAAAATGGACAATGAGGCAAAACCTACAAAGATATAACATAGATATTAGCTAGCAGAGGGAACCTAAACCTAGTTCTTCAAAGACTAATTCTATAGCACTCCAGGAAAAAAAATTAAAGAAAACTGGAGTTTAACTGAAGGATCAGAAAATAAATTCAGAATAAACTAGAAAAGAAATAATGAAGAAAACAAAGCAAAGAAAAACCCTTAGAGAAAATAAGAACAAGACATTGAAGAGGAAGGTTTTTAACTAATCATTTAAATGAGTGGGGGAAAAGAGGCAAAATGGGGAAGAAAGATATATTTCAAAACTAAAATAATAACTTAAAATACAAAACATAGAAAAGTATAAACAAGGGTGATCAGAAAGAGGGGAGAGATTTAATACTACTAGATTAGCATTAAATAGCTTAAACAATAGACATTGTGATAATAATAGCTTAAAATATGTAAGAGACCTTTAAAAGTACCTGATAAATAAGCTATTCCATGCTCTTCTCATTTGTTTATCACCCTCTATATCTAAATCATGTACCCATTTTGGCTTTTAAAACACTACTAAAGAAATAAATGGATAAAAATAAAAGCCTAACAATCACAACTTTAAAAATTCATTGATAGGGGAAGAGTTTAGAACCAAACAAGAGAAAGAGGGCATTACAAATGCAAAGTTGATAATTTCAATTATATTAAATTTAAAAGTTTTTGCACAAACAAAACTATGCAATCAAAATTAGAAGAAAAGTAGAAAACTGGAGGGAAAATTTACAGCAAGTATGTCAAATAAAGACCTCATTTCTCAAATATATAGAGAACTGAATCAAATTTACAAAAATATAAGTCATTTCCCAAGTGATAAATGATCAAAGGATATGAACAGTAGTTTCAGAAAAAGAAATCAAAGTTATCTATGGTAATATGAAAAAAAAATGCTCTAAACCACTATTGATTAAAGAAATGGAAATTAAAACAACTCAAAGATTCCACCTCACATCTACCAGATTGGCTAACATAACAGAAAAGAAAGTGATAAATGTTGGAGGGGATGTGGGAAAACTGAAACAGTAATGCATTGTTGGTAGAGTTGTGAACTAATCTAACCATTCTGGAAAGAAATTTGGAACTATGCGGAAAGGGCTATGCATACCCTTTGATCCAGCAATACAACCACTATCAATACCCCAAAGAGATTAAAAAGCAGAGGGGTGGGGTGTGACCAAGACCTAATTGTAGAAGGATATTTATAGCAACCCTTTGTGGTGGTTAAAAACTGGAAATTGAGGGGATGTTCCAGCAATTGAAGAATAGCTAAACAAGTTGTGGCATATGATTGTAATAGAATACTTTTGTACAATAATCAACTGTGAATGACACAGCTATTTGAGCAATATAATGAAACAAAATAATCCCTAAGGACATATGATGAAAAAACTATGCACCTCCAGAGGAAGAATTGATGAAGTCTGAATACATACTAAAACATACCACTATTCATTTTCTTTCTTTTGGGGGGGGAGGGAGAAAGAAGAAATTGAGGTTTATTTCCCCAAAATAACTAATATGGAAATGTTTTCCATTATTGCAGATGTGTAACATATCAGATTGTTTACCATCTCAGGGAAGATGGAAGGGAGGGATGGAGAGAATTTAGAACTCAATTTAAAAAAAAAGTTTTAAATTGTTTTACTCATAATTATGGAGTAAATAAAATGTTTAAAAAATAAAATATCTTTTAAAAATAATAGTAAGATGCTTTGATTTTCCTCTTCCAGAGCTAGACAAAAGGAAAAATAAAGATTAGAACTGTTGATGAATTTAGAGCTGGAAGACTTAAAGTATATTCTGAATCAGAAAATTAAAGAGTATACATAGTTATCATCACCAATTGTTAATTTTACAAAAATAGATGACATATTGGGAAACAAAAATAATGAGTTAATGTTTTTCTAAAAAATCAGAAATATAATTGTGCCCTTTATAGCAAACATAATGAATTAGAAATTAATATAGAGGACACAAGCAATATATACAAACTAAATGAAGAGTAAATAATAATATCCTTAGTGATGACTGATCAAAAGAACATTTAGAAATAATTAATTACTGTGTATAAGTAAAAAAATAATAATAAAATAGTGTACCAAGATTTTTTAGAGGAAGCTGAAGCAGCTTTTAAAGTAAAATGTACACCACCTAAGTACAAATAGGAACTAAGCAAAAAATTATTATAAATGAATATTCATTTTGAAATTAAAATAAACTGAAAATATTAACCAGTAGAAATCATGAAAATAAGAAAAGCATATAAATTGAAAAATCATAAAATTTATAGACAAAACTACAAAGCTTTTTCTTTAAAAAGAAACAAAAAATAATAGAATCAAAAAATCTTTATTAAGCTGATTAACAGGAATAGGAAAAAATCAAATTCCCACTTTAAAATAATTAAGAAAATATATTTTAACAACTAAAATATAAATAAAATGCTATTTCCTCTCCTGTAAGTGGTGCTTTTTAAAAAATGAAAAAAAAATCAACAGTTCAATCAAGTATTTATTAAGTGCATCTTAGAGTTAGTTTTGTTTTGTAGAAATATGAATTATTGGGGCAGCTAGATGGTACAGTGAATAGAGTACTGACACTAGAGTGAAGAGGACCTGAGTTCAAATGTGGACTCAGGCAGTTAAAACAAAACTAGCCGTGTTACCTTGGGCAAGTCACAACCCCAATTGCCCTACCTTCCCCCCTTCAAAAAAAAAGCAAAAAAAAAATACTATGTATTTGGTTTGAATTTAAACATACAGGATTCAAATCCCAGTTCCACCACTTATTACCTATGTGACTGTAAACAAGTTACCTAAATACTCTGGAACTTAATTTCTTCAGCTATAAATCAAAGTGTATGGATTACATTACTTCTGAGATTCCTTCCAACTGTATACTAATGACCCTATGATTCTGTATTATCCTATTTCTTAGGCATCTTGATAGGAACTTCTTATGCAAATGTAGAAAAGTGAGATGGTCCTTGCCTTCCAACTTCTTTCTACAATTAAAGTAGTGAGGTGAAACAGAGGGCAAAAACAAATAAAGAAATAAGCAATTAGATAGAAAGATAGATAGATGGATAGATGACAGAATGATTGCCTTAATGTCTTCTCTTCCAACTCTAATAATTTATTACCCCTTATCTTAGACTAGATATGCTACTTTTTAAATATGTATTCATTATAGACAAATGAAGCACTACAAAAAGGTTCCCTGGAAAGAGAAGGTAATGGAGTTTAGGTGTAATTCTTGCATACCCTTTTCATAGGGTTGGCATTGATGAGAGGGAATTATTCCACCCACCCTGGATGCCAACACCTTCAACATGAGCATTACCAGAAACAACAAAGAAATAGCTAATGATGGCTGAGCCATAGAGAAAATTACTTCATTTGGATGCTCTATAGAAATTATCTTAACTTATTTATAGTAATAACCTGTTGCAGTAGCCTAAAGAGTGAAATAAGAGTTGGTATTGCACCCAGATTATTCTCCCCTTCAGGTAGTTACAGCTATGGACAGACAGGGAGATACATAGGAAAGGGGGATTCATAGAATACATTTTCTGTACATAACCTCTGCTGCCTAGAGATAGTCTTTTATCTAGATGTCCCAATCCCTTCTGTTCCTTTTTCCACCTTCTCTCATACAACTGAAATGGAACATTTAGTTTGGCTCCTTTCTTGAAGTTGTATGGAGCATCCGAGAAGTTTTAACTAATCGGATATTTTATAAATATGTGTGTTTCTTTTTTTAAAATGATCCGTTTCATATTTAGCTCTTTACACAATTCTGCAAAAGTTATGTTTTGTGCTCCATTTTTCAATAGGAAAAAATCAATAAAAAAGGATAAATGAATCAATTATGTGTTACTAACTATATTTGTCATGATGAGTCAAGCAGGCAGGAAAATAAGATCTATGGTACTCAGAAGACCACCTGGTATCTATTCTGGGAATCCCCAGATCATCGGACTATAATTCACTGAACAGTACAACAGAGAGTTTGTAGCAAAGCAGTTAGGACTCTCGCTTCACATCTATTTACTATTTATCAATAGAGAATAATTTAAGTAATTTAAATGAACACAAAAGGATTGATCTCAGCATAAATTAAAGGAAGTGATAGAGTCCACTGCCTAAACTGTACTACTGACAATTAGGTTCATAAAACACTCTTGCATGATGACAGACGATAGGGAAACTTTGACTTGGATTCACCCTTCTGATGGAAGTGAAACCTTCTTGGTCTGCTTTTTATTATGTGATCTTCCACAAGTCACTTAACCACTCTTGGCCTCAGTTTCCTCATCTGGAATTGAGGGACATGAACTAAATGATCTCTATGGTTCTTTGTATCTATAAATCCTATAAATTTATGATAACTGCCAAATGTAGTCTCTTCCTATAATAAGTGTAAGATGCTTTGTGAGACTATTAAAATAAAAATTATTCTAGATGTTGGACCTTAAGGTATGAGTCATTTATACCTTAGTATGGCTAAGTTTCCACTCCTGTGCTGTAAACAGGTTTTGCTAGAAGGGAAAGAGAAATAAGCACTGGAGACTAGGGGGTAGTAGATCATGGCAGGGAAAATGAGCATGTGGGGGACACTGAAGATAAATTTGGCCCACTTCTCTACTTTGTTAAAGGCTGTTTCTACCTGCCATGACTAAATAAAACTATAGCATCTTAGATTTGGAAGAGACCAAAGAAAATATTTAATACAACCTCTTTCACAATGCAAGAATCAGTTTTAAAATGTTCCTTACAAATAGTTATTTAGGAGATCCCAAAAGTCTCCAAGCAAAAGAGAGATCATGATTTAAATTGCCAGCACATTCCGTTATTAGACAGATTTAGCTTTTAGAAAGTTCCAATGATGCTCTCCATTTTTCAGATGGATAGTAATAAGCACCTACCACTCCAGGGACAAATTATTTGTTCCTCTTTAGTTATGATTGTTCCTCACCTTTTAACTCCCATACCTGCCTAGGATTGGGGTATAGAGTTTGTTCATGGAAGATTAGTACCTCTGGTGTGAGAACTACCAAGGCTTTTTTGTGACTACTTTCCACCTTTGGTGTTTACCTGATCCACCAACTGTCAACTGTGGCTCAAGAAGCTGTAGCACGCACAACAGCCACACCCCAGCAAACCATTTTGGCAGAAGGCCTAAACCAGGTTGAGGGTAACCAAGGAGTATCAAATCCATTGGTGAATGGGTGTTTATGGCAGAAATGTGAAGACTTCTCCTGGTGGAATAATGGGTAGATGAGAACAATTTGTTCCAACAGCCATGCATGAAGGCAGGTGAAGAAGGCACTGTGGACAGTTTAAGATGCCAAGGGCATTCACTGTATCTTGAGCCATCATCAATTGTTTTGACTTTGTCTTGACACTGGATTGTGATGACTCTGGAAGAGAGTGAAGCCAACGACTTCATGCAACTCTGCCTCACTTAAATCCACTTTACACACAAATGAAAAGACATCACCCATACCCTTTTACCTTCAAAGTTTTGTGGCGATAGGCAAGTGACAAAGCAACTGGTGTAGATACACTGGGAACTGTAGTCACAACCCTGCACACAGGCAGCCCAGACCATAGAGTCATCTTACTGGAAGCAGCAGTAGGATTCAGCAGCCCATGCATGACAGCACCCACTGCTCATTTCCTGGTGTGAGGAAGAGGCTAGATAAGGTGCCTTAAAAGTTGTCTGCTGGGGCAGCTAGGTGGTGCAGTAAATAGAGCACCAGCCCTGGAGTCAGGAGGACCCAAGTTCAAAACCAATCTCAGACACTTAACACTTACTAGCCATATGACCTTGGGCAAGTCACTTAACCCCAATTGCCCTGCCTTCTCCCCTCCAAAAAGCAAAAAAAAAATTAAAATTAAAAATTGTCTACTTACCCAAACCTGACCTGATTATTGTGGCATGTGGGGATCCTACCCTGTGGTCAAAACATACTCACACAAAAAAAAATGTACAAAAACTTCTGCAAAGATGATTCCACTCACCATCAGTTCATGGAATGTGTGCGGACCTTTAGCCAATACAAAATCCAATACAACTGAAAGACAAACATCTCTTTGTTTAAGAGAACTCAGCAGGCATCACACATAAATAGAAGCCTTAATAAAACATGGCTGGCAAATAAAGACCAGTTTATTGAAGTCAGAGCTATATTCACATTTTTCTGGAGGGGCCACAGTGAAGGAGAGCACCATGAATCTAGTGTAGGTTTTGCAGTAAAAACTAATCTAGTCAATTAGTCTGTATGCTTACCAAAAAGAGTGAATGACATGCTCATGACAATCTGATTGCCACTTGCAGGAAAATTCAGTGCCACCATCATCAGTGCCTATGCTGCCACTACAATGAACCCTGATAAGGTCAAAGAAAAAAAATTATGAAGACCTGGAGACCCATATCATCGATATGACAAAAGAGGGCAAGCTTATAATTCTGGGTGACTTTAATGCTAGAGCAGTCTCAGGCTACCAGACAAGGTAGGGACTCTTTAGGAGGAATGGAGTAGGAAATAGCAACAATGGCCCCTTACTACTGAAAACTTGTGCACCTCATGACCTTCTCATCACCAACACTGTCTTCTGTTTACCTAAAATACAATAAGACTTTGGATGCACCTTTGCATCAAACATTGGCATTTAATAGACTGTGATTATAAAGAGAAGAGACAGACGGGTTGTGAGAGTGACAAAGGCAATGTGTGGTGCAGAGTGCTGGATTGATCATAGACTTATCTGCTCCAAGCTAAATATTTGTATTCAACAAAAGCAGCAGACCCAAGGCAAAATGACTACCAGAAGATGTAATGTCAACAGATCAGAGGGCTTCTCTGAGCAGGAACACTTTGTTGCTAACTTGGAGGGAAAGTTGAACCAACCGTTAGCAACAGTAGGGCAGAAAAGGAGCGGGAAGTTTTCAGGGGTTTGGTGTACATCACTGCATTTGCTCATCTGGGTCAGAAATGCTCGCAAACGTCAACACTGATTTGATGAAAATGATGGGGAAATTCAGAAGTTGCTAAATGAAAAATAAGAACTCCACAGGGCTTACCAGCAGGATAGTTCATCCATCTCTAAGAAGGCAGCATTTAATTCTATCAAAAGTAAAGTACAAGCAAAGCTTAGAGAGATACATGATTCTTGGCTCAGTAAGAAGGCAGATGAAATTCAGTTTCATACTGATGGTAACAATCCAAAAGGCTTTTATGATGCTCTGAAGGCTATTGCACCAAAGACCTATGGTGCATCTCATCTACTCAGTGATGATATCAGCAATGATAAAGCCACACTAATTAGTGATAAGAACATGATCCTAGAGAGATGGACTGAACACTTCCATAGTGTTCTCAACAGACCATCATCAATCAATGCTGAAGCCATTGACCAATTACCTCAGGTTGAAGTCAATCCCTTCCTAGCTGAAGTTCCAATTGAAGAAGAGGTTTTGAATGACATTAGGCTCCTTTCTTGTAGCAAAGCAACAGGTGCTGATTCTATCCAGCTGAGATTTACAAGGTGCGGGGTCCATTGCTCATATAAAAACTGACTGAAATTTTCTGGATTATATAACAAAAGAAGGTTATTCCCCAGGATAAAGGAAATAGACTGCCCCATGACAATCAGAGGGACAAATGGGAATGTCTCTCCTAGCCACTTCTGGAAAGACTCTTTTCAGAGTCCTCCTTAATAGACCAGTCCTTCACCTGGAAGATGATTTCTACCTGAGAGCCGGTGTGACTGAGAAAGATCCAAGCAACAGCCGATACAGGGTTTACTGCCCAACAGCTCCTGGAGAAATGCCAGGGGCATAACAGAGGTTTGTACGCAATGTTTGTAAATTTGAGCAAGACTTTTGATGCTGTCAGTCATGAGGGTTTACTGAAAATCACGTCAAAATTTTGTTGCCCAGAGAAGTTCATCAGTATCATATGATCAGTTCCATGACAGCATGCTTGACCATGCACTAAATTCTTCAATTTGAAAAGGCTACGAACCAAGACTAAAGGAAAGGGAGGATTGGTGCATTGATTCATGTGGACTATTTCTGCCCTGCATATGGTAGAGCATTCCAAGTTCACATTGATCCGATCAGTCAGTCAGACACACTGTGACTTGACCCCAACATAGTGATGTCATTTTGGTCCTCTTTGAGAACAAATGACAAGTCAACCAATCAGGATTACCAAATTCTTATAGAGTGTCTAGGCATATATGTGTATGCATGTGTATGTATGTGTGTGTGTGTACCAATTAAATCTCTCAGTCGTCCTCCAGGCAAATCACTCAGCTTTAACCTTTAACCTTCCCTTATATCCCATCCCTTTTGTTTGCCTCAGTTTCCTTTACCAAAGAAATTACTTTATTTATATGATCAAATTAGACCACAAGCATATTAATATGAAAAGCAGTGTGCCAACAAGTCAAAAATTGTTCGTTCCATTTCAGTTCCAATGGTTCCTCCCCTTCCTCAACCCCTAAGACCCTAGGAAAAACTCCAGTGGACTTCTCTTACCCCAGTGATAGCCTTCTATGCTGTGATTTGGGCCATGAGCCTATAGTAATCAGTGTCTGGTTATAAACATTCTAGCTGCCAGTATAGCTAAAGCTGAACACAGTAGATTCTGCTCAGAGCTTCAAAAGTAATTTGAAAGCCCTCTGTAGTTCTCAGCATTACAGCTTCAGAAGCAAACAAGACAGCAAGATGCTGGTCTTGGAACATCAGGAATTTTCCAGTGATGCTCACTCAACTGTTGTCTGGGTACAGATTCACTCTCGGTAGGAAACTACCTCTGCTCACTCCTGACTAATGCCCACTGTCTTGTGCAAATTAACTGAAGCTGTTTGCCAGGGGCAGCAGGGAAAATCTGTATAGACCTTCCATGTGATGATAACACTTCTGCCCTCCTCTCTCTTGTCTCTTCTTCACTTTCACCTTGAAGTTCTCAGCACAGGAACATACAACATTGGTCACAAAGTTTTCTCCACCATTCCAAATTTAAATGAAGCTTACTTCCCCAATTTTCTTACTCTTCTATATTCCTTCCACCAATAAATTGAGATTTAGTGAGGTTAAGTAACTTTTCTGCTTTCTCAAATGCACAAAGCTGGTAAGTGGCACCATCAGAAAGGAGGGTTGGGGAAGGTCATTCACATGAACCTAAGGTGACATTAATGGGAAAATTCTGGACTTGGTGTTTAGAAGACCTGAGCAAATCCTTCTGCAGATACATGATATTTGCATGACCTTATCAAGTCATTCAACCTGTCAGCCTCAGGTTCTGTATCTACAGAAAAAGGATTGATAATAGTGCCGAACTCCCAAGATTGTTCTGAGAGTCAAATGAAATGATACATGTAAAATGTTCTACAAATCTCAAAACACCATATAAATGTTAGCTATTAATACCATTATGTCCATTCACTCAAAAATCCTTTATTAAATACCTACTATGTACCAGGAACTATGCTAGTTGCTGCAGTCTTCTGACTAATAGTCTTTCTGCCTTGAATGAAGCAACATACAATTAGGTACTTTAGTCAATATTTTCTTACAATGATGATGATGATGACTCCTTTGGGAAGCTAGCTTCAAGTTGAAAAGTGTAGCCCAGGGACATATGATCTAGCAAAAGGCTATGGTTAAATTTTCATTTGCTAGTTTAATTAGAGCACTTTTAATATTTATGCCACAGGTTCCTGAATTACACTTTTCTCTCCAAAATGCCTATTCTTGGCTCATGCTAAATTTCATGTAAACTATCTATCTATTCCACCTGTGCTTTGGCACTTAAAGAGAAAATACCTCGTAGTGAAATTGTTACAAGGATTATTTCTCCAAGACAGAACAGTTACTGACAAAATGATCCGAAATTAGTCTACAGAGAAAAAAAAAGTAAATGAAAGGATAATATGAAAGAGAAAGTGTTCTTTTTTATGGTTAATCAAGTTGTTTTAACAGTTGAATTCAGTGTAGAGTTCCTGAAGAACTCTAAAGCCTTGTTCTTAAACATTTATTATTTTATTTCACCACAGATGTGTATATAATGGGTCTATATTTTCCTGAGAAAGGTTATTCTATTCACATCAAAATATATTTTCTGAATATCTCTAATTAGGAGACATCCTTTTTTTGCTTTGTCCTTCTATCACCTCTTTCCTCATTGAGTGGGAGTTGTCCCACCTTGAAATCCACGAATGACGGTATAAATAGCTGTTAACTTTAAAATGGAATGCATCTTGGTTTCTATTCTAAAGGGATGACTATGTACTCTTTCTTTTTCTCCCAGCAGCTTTCTGCCCGTGTGTCTTCAGTATATGAGATGGCCATTTTATTATACTTCTTTTAAAAAATGTCTTCTTGGGATTGAGATTTATAAAAAGAATGGTTTTACAGTTATAAAGAGGGGCAAAAGTATCAAGAAAGTATGCTGCATGAGCTGCCTTTGCCCTTGAAATAGATGTTAGGTGATTTTGCAGCTAACATAATAACCAGTAGCAAAGAGCACTCTAGTTTTTGAATTAAAATAAGAAGAATGAATAAAGGTCCTTTTAAAACTCTGAATGCACCTGGTCACCCAATTAAGGCAGTACATTCACTGCCATTCCATAGTGCAGTAAGGGAAATATAATGGAAAGCAGTAACTATCTATGCCAGCCTTGCAAAGAGCTTTCTAAAATCATTAGGCCTGCAGACATTTTATTCAGCCTGATAAACTGCCGTTAGCCCTACTCTCACTTACCACCCACCATCCATTCCTAACCCCTCCTGCCGCTTCCCTATAGCACAGAATGAACAAACGAATCACAGAGTTTCATACGTGGCAGATGCCTTAGAGGCCATCTGCTCCCCTCCGTATTTGAAGAAGAAGAAGGCAGTACAATTCATCAATAATGGCCATCCAGCATTGAATGAAAAAGAGGAGAATCTCCTACTTCCCAAGGAGGCCACTATACTTTTGAGGAAGTCATTCCTGACATCAGGCCTAAATTTGCATCTCCCCAACTGCCACCAATTTCTACAAATTATGACCTCTAAAGCCCATCATTAACAAAATGAATTCCTCTTCCACACAAAAATCATTCACATACTTGAAGATAACCAGTTTGCCCCCTGAGTCTTCTCTTCTCCAGGTTAGCCATCCATCTCCACTTCCTTCCTCAGGTGATCTGGATTCAAGGCCCTCAATCATTCCAGTTGCCCTTCTTTAAGTAATCTCTAGCTTATCATTGTCTTTACTAAACTATGGCCAAAACAGAAAACAATACTCCAGGAGAGGTCTGACCAGGCTAGAGTAAATAGAGATTGTTATTTCTTCATTCCTAGAAGCTACATTTCTCAAATGCAGCCTCAAAATTGCAGTGTCTATTTTGCTTATTTATATACAACTGTTGTTTCATTTTAAGTTTATAATTCACTAAAACACACAATTCTTTTTCATATGAAATGTGCATATAAAACTGAAGAATAACCTTTTACATTAATTACTTCTAAGTATAAGTCAGTTAATCAATAAGGACTTATTAAGTGCCTACTATGTGTCAGACATTGCGCTAAACTCTGGGTATATAAAAAGACAAAAGACAGTCCATGCTCTCAAGGAGTTTATCATCTAATGAACTTTATTAAATTGCTAAAATCTAAGCAAACTATATCTATAGCAATCCCCTGATCTACAATGTAGCAATTGTGTAAAAAAGAATGAAATAATGTTTGTCTGACATTGCCTGTTCTTCCCGAAGCCATGAAAGAGGAGGAGAAAGAGGAGAAGAA
>NW_027186304.1:44138548-44147473 GCF_028583685.1 Petaurus breviceps papuanus | reverse complement strand
AAGTCAGTTAATCAATAAGGACTTATTAAGTGCCTACTATGTGTCAGACATTGCGCTAAACTCTGGGTATATAAAAAGACAAAAGACAGTCCATGCTCTCAAGGAGTTTATCATCTAATGAACTTTATTAAATTGCTAAAATCTAAGCAAACTATATCTATAGCAATCCCCTGATCTACAATGTAGCAATTGTGTAAAAAAGAATGAAATAATGTTTGTCTGACATTGCCTGTTCTTCCCGAAGCCATGAAAGAGGAGGAGAAAGAGGAGAAGAGGGGGGGGGGGGGGGAGAGGAGGAGGAGGAGGAGGGAGGAGGAGGAGTATAAGAACAAGAAGGAGAAGAAAGTGGAGACAAGAATACAAGAACAAGAAAAAACAAGCAGCTCTTCTTTCTCTCTTGTACATTAGATAATTGGAGCAACAGGCCAATCCCTTGTTCTATTTTTCCTTTTTTTTCCAATATCATTTAATAATAAAACAAAAACCTTTTTCATGTGCTTACCTTACTTTTTCAGCCTCACTCTAATCATTTTTGTTCTTCCTTACATAGGATTCTCCATCTCCTGACTCCAGGACTTTTCAGCTTCTGGTCTTCATACCTATAATAAGATTCACTCTCCTTACTTCCCCATTGGTTTCTCTGGCTTCCTTCAAGACTCACCTCAAATCATGAAGAAGTGAGAAGAGCCAGGAGAACATCATACACAGTAACAGCAACATTGTGTGATGACCGATTAAGACTTAGACAACTCCAAAAGACTCATGATGGAAAATGCCATCTACATCCAGAGAAAGAATTATGAGTCTCACTGCAGATGAAAGCATGCCACATTCTCTTGTTTGTTGGGTTTTTTTTTGCTTTTTCTTTCTCATGGTTTTCCCCTTGTGTTCTGATTCTTCTTTCACAATGTGACTAAAGTGGAAATATGTTTGATATTAAAAAAAAAAGAGAGACAGCTCCAATCCAGCCTTCTGCAGGGGCCTCTCCGGCACTTCTGCTCACCACTCCTACAACGAGTGCCTTTGCTCCAAGATCCATCATCTCTCATTTTACATGTATGCACATTGTGTATAAAATCAGGTTCTTCCTAACTTACTTTCCCCTTAGAATGTGAGGCACTTGGGAGCATGATTTCTGACTTTTTTTGTGTGTGTCCGCACTTCCTAACACATAGCAAATTCTGGATAAATGTTTGTTGACTAACTCTAAGTTGTCCTGACACGTTGATTACAACAGTATAAAGGAAGTTAGTGTAGCAATAGAGCACTGGATCTGTAGTCAGGAAGACCTGAGTTTGAATTCAACCTCAGACATTTATTAGCTGTGTTACCCTGGGGAAGTCATTGAACTTGTTTGTCTCAGTTTCCTCAACCATAAACAGGGGATAATAAGAGCACCTACCTTGCAGTGTGGTTGTGAGGACTGAATGAGCTAATATGTGTAAAAAATACTAGGCCCATATTAAACAACATATAAATACAAATTTGCCATATAGTGCTTTTTATTCACCTGATACCGGCTTTTCAATTGTCTAGACATGTCTCTTTTTAATGTCTAGTTGGTCGGTGTTGTTCTCTGTGCATCTGCGTTGGTCTCTTCAGATAATGCACTTTTTTTTTCCTTCTCATTGGAATTCTTTCCAAGGCATCTTCAGTATTACAGTATCTTCAGTATTAATCCCTCCTGGATGAATTTTCCTAAGAATTTTGTTCATGAAAATCTACCGACAATTCCTCTGAAATCTGTAAAATCTGCTCTCCCAAAATCTAAAGTCAACCTTCTCCTAGCCTTCTTTTTCTGTCATAAATTCTTAGGAATGGTTATTTCCTTCAGATGAAAACTATTTTTTTTACCACAAAAACTGGTTCCACCTTGTTAGTGAGAGTAAGATCCAGGAAAAAAAAAACTACCCCCCTCTTGATTTTCTATCCCTCAGAGTATGCAATGATGATTAAGGCAAGTGACATGACAACCTTGTACCTCCCATCTAAATATGCAATGGTTCATATCATGATCTCCTACTCCTCTACTGTGTAGGAGAGACAAACAGAGACAGACAGAGAGGATCTGCCTCCAGATGCTTTGATAAATGAAGTCCATCGCTACTATGTCATTCCTCTATATCAGGCTTGTAATTTGTTTACCAAACTCCTTTTCTATTTTCTCATTCTGTCTAGGTGACATAAGTAAGATACGCTCTAATGACTAAAAAAATCACTTTTATCTCTCCATTGATTTTCATACAGATGTTCACCATCATATTTTTCATCACCTTTATTCTCACTCCTGAATTTCTTACTCTGAGTTTACATTCTTAATATTCAGTTAATACTCTTCCCTCTTTTGCAGATCTTATTTCTTTTGAATTAGTTATACCTTTTCAGCACTAAATTTTCATCATGGATCTCATCCCACCAAACCTCAGTGCTACCTATGAAATCAAATTTGCTTCCTTGCTTTAGGACCTCTAGTTTGTCTTGAATATTGCCTTTATATATTTGTATATAGACATTTGCTTGCTCAGTGAAAAGAGTGGTGGGCCTGGCTGGAGTCAGGAAGACCTGAATTCAAATTCAGTCTCACGCACTCCCTAGCTATGTGACTCTGGGCAAATCGCTAAATGGCAAAGCATCCCAGTATCTCTGCCAAGAAAACCCCATAGACAATATGCTTCATGGAGCCACAAAGAGTCAGACATGACTAAAAGACTTAACAATAACAATAACATCATACAGACACATAAGGCCACAGTTTAATATTCCCTCTTTTGTTGGATTTTGTTTCCTGTGAACTTCTGGTTATTTCAATATTTCTCCTTCCTTCAATATAGCTCCTCACTATAGATACATGCAAGTAGTTTGCTCTTTGCAAAGTTCTTTTCAATTCAAAATTCTTTTGATGAGATTTTAATTATATTAAATGCATTCGTTTTTTTAAATTGTAAACTTTTTTTGACATCACATTAATTTCTGAATATAACTCATTCACACTGCCTCCCCTAAAGAACAAACCATCTCTTCAAACAATTTTTTTTAAAAAGGAGAAATATCATTTAAGCAATATCAACCAACATACAAGCCAAATCTGAGAGTATATGCAATATTCTATACCCATAATTCTTGTCCTCTGAAATGGAAGAGGGTATATAACCTCAACTCTTTGGGTCCAAGCTTGGTCATTTTAATGGATTTTCTTTAGCATTCAATTTTGCTTTTTATTATTCTTTCTGTTTACATAACTATAATTATTGAGAATGTTGTGTTTTTTTCCATTTTACTTTATTATGCAAGGATGAATAATTTTCCATGTTTCTCTGAATTTTCATAATTGTTGTTTCTAATTGTAGAATCATATACCATTACAGTAATTTACCTAAATGGCCCTCCAATAGATGGACATCTATTTTATTTACAATTCTTTGCTACTACAGAAATGTGTGGTGATGTGTATTTTAGTATATATGAGATTTTTGTTTATTTAACCTCCTTGGCATATAGTCTCTGGGTCAAAGGATATGGATAGATAAAGCTATTCTTTTTTAAATTGGTGTTATTAGTTTTTATATCATCTTTGTTTCTAAATATATCCCTCCTTTCTCCCTTACCCAATGGGTTATATATTACAAAAAAGAATTTATTTTAAAAAAAGGAAATGCACTTTAACAAGGCTTACCAACACATCAATGTAATCTATAATACCTCCCATTTGAATATGTGATGGTCCATATCATAATCTCCTACTCCTCAAAGAACTCCACCTCTAGGACCACACTTACCCATTATAATTTCTTATATAGGAAGGCTGAGGTTTTTCAACCAACAAAATTATCACCAAAGAAAACAGGCTTTACTATTAGCAGATGTTACATAATTAAGACAGGAATGTGGGTTAGGTAGATAGAGACAAATGACCTTGCCTATTTTGTTTACTTCTATTCTAGCTCAAAATAATTTATACAAGGGCAGAGCCAAGATGGTGGAGTAAAAACAGAAACTTATTTGAGCTCATCACTAATTACCTCAAATGCCTGTAAAAATGACTCAAAACAAATTTTAGAGCTACAGGATCCACAAAATGATAGAATGCAATACATCTCCAGCTGAGAATAGCGTGGCAAATCAACAGGAAGGGATTGCACTGGGCTGGGAGTGGAGTACAGTTCCACATGGGCCGCCAAGGAATAGACCAGCAGCACAGGCCAACCAGGAGATTGAATCACTGACAGCTGTGGCAGTTTCCAGACTTCTCAACCCATAAGCACCAAAAAGAAATAAAATTCCATTGGGGAAACTGTTGGAAATGGGTAAGAGAAGAACAGGGGGCAGTGGAGGTGGCAGTGGCTGCAACTGCAGCCATGACTGCTTCCTGAGTTCCAAGGATGGTGTGGGGACCAAGCAACTGACCACAGGGCAACTACAAGAATCTCTTTACTGGCACTGAGGCAGGATTCTCTTGCTTTGAACAGCTTGGATCTGGATTGCAGTCATGGGTGTTGATCCTGTGGTAAGGAGTGCTGGCATGGCAGAACTTATTGAAGCATGGAAAGGCAGTTCTCCTCATGGTTCTGAGGCAGGTGCCTAGAAGAAGCTCTGACAACAGCTACACAAAACCTCAGAAATTTGGGACACAGCACTCTCCACTCTGGAAGCAGAATTCTACAGTGGGAAAGAGCTCAAAAGTCAATTATTTGGCTGGTAACATGAGCAAACAAAGGAAGAGAAATCAGATTATAGAAATCATTTTTGGTGACAAAGACTATCAAAACATAAAACCAGGAGAAGACAATAAAATCAAAATTCCTGCATCAAAAGCCTCCAAGAAAAATATGAATTGGTTGCAGGCCATGGAAGAGTTCAAAAAGGATTTTGAAAATCAAGTAAGAGAAGTAAAGGAAAAATTTGGAAGAGAAATGAGAGCATTGCAAGAAAATCATGAAAAACGAGTCAACAGCTTGCTACATGGGTCCCAAAAAATACTGAAGAAAATAACACCTAAAAAAATAGACTAACTCAAATGACAAAAGAGGTCCAAAAAGTCAATGAGGAGAAGAATGCTTTAAAAAAAAAAGTTGGCCAAATGGAAAAGAAACTTCAAAAACTCACTGAAGAAAATAATTCCTTCAAAATTAGATTGGAGCAAATAGAAACTAATGACTTTATGAGAAATCAAGATATTATAGAACAGATCCAAAAGAAATTTTAAAAAAATAGAAGGCAATGTGAAATATATCATTGGAAAAACCACTGACCTGAAAACAGATCGAGGAGAGATAATTTAAGAGTTACTGGACTACCTGAAAAATCATTTGAAAATTATCAAAAAAAAAGAGCCTAGAAATGATCCTTCAAGAAATTATCAGAGAAAATTGCCCTGATAGGGGGTGGCTAGGTGGCACAGTGAATAGAGCACCGGTCCTGGAGTCAGGAGGACCTGAGTTCAAATTCAGCCTCAGACACTTGAAGCATTTACTAACCATGTGACTTTGGGCAAGTCACTTAACCCCCAATTGCCCTCCAAAAAGAAAAAAAAAATATTCTGATATTCTAGAACCAGAGGGCAAAATAGAAATTGAAAGAATTCACTGATCACCTTTCGAAAAAGATCCCAAAAGAAAACTCCTAGGAATATTATAGCCAAATTCCAGAGTTCCCAGGTCAAGGAGAAAATATTACAAGCAGCCAGGAAGAAACAATTTGCTATTGTGGAAACACAATCAGGATAACACAAGATCTCCCAACTTCTACCTTAAGGGATCAAAGGGCTTTATATATGATGTCTGGAGATCAAAGGAGGTAGGATTAAAACCAAGAATCACCTACCCAGCAAAACTGAGCATAATGCTTCAGGGGAAAATATGGTCATCAATGAAATAGGGGACTTTCAAGCATTCTTAATGAAAAAAACCAGAGCTGAACAGAAAATTTGACTTTCAGATACAAGAAGCAAGAGAGGCATGAGAAGGTAAACATGAAAAAGAAATCATAAAGAACTTATTAAAGTTGAACTGTTTACATTCCTACGTGGAAAGACAATATTTGTAACTCATGAGACTTTTCTCAGTATGAGGATAGTTGAAGGGAATATATATATGTATATATATATATATACATACATACATACATAAGTACATATAGATGCATGCATATGTGTGTACATGTATTCATAGAGGGCCCAGGACAAGTTGAATATGAAGGGATGATATATAAAAAATAAAATTAAGAGGTGAGAGAGGAATATATTGGGAAAAGGAGAGAGGGAGAGATAGAATAAGGTAAATTATCTCACATAAAAGAGGCAAGAGAGCAAGAAGGTGAAAGGGAATGAGTCAACCTTACTTTCATTGGATTTGGCTTAAGTAGGGAATAGCATACATATTCAATTGGGTATCTTACCCTACAGGAAAGTAGGGGGGAAGGGGATAAGAGGGAGGGGTAATAAAACGGAAGGCAAATTGGAGGAAGGGGTAGTCAGAAGCAAACACTTTTGAAAAGGGACAGGGTCAAAGGAGAAAATAAAATAAATGGATGGTGGGATAAGATGCTGGGAAATATAGTTACAAGATGACTTGCTATGGAAATGTTTTGCATAACTATACATGTGTAAACTGTATTAAATTGCTTGTATGCCAAGTGGGTGTAAGTGAGGAGGGAAGAAGGGAGAGAATCTGAAACTCAAAGTTTTAAAAACAAATGTTAAAAAATTATCGTTACATGCAACCAGGAAATAACATATACAGGCAATGGAGTATAGAAATCTATCTTGCCCTACAAGAAATGAAGGGGGGATGGAGGGAAGGGGAGGGATGGGAAAATATATAAGAGGGCAGATTGGGGGAAAGAATAATCAGTGTGCTTGCCATCTTGGGGTGGGTGGGTAGGGGAGAGATGGGGAGAAAATTTGGAACTCAAAATCTTGTAGAAATAAATGTTGAAAACTAAAAATAAATAAATAAGTTCTGAAAAATAAAGGAAACCTTAAAAAAATCATTTATATGCTAAACCAAAGAAGTTCTTAGTAGCACTGAAATTAGATAATTTAATTATAACAGAATCTGATTGCTAACTAAATATGTGGGTCAAAAAAGAAAGATCTTATCTTATTCTGGGATACTGTTTTGTTCACTGGGTGTGGTGACTATGGTTAGAGAGCTATCATCATCTTGCTCCTCTCAAGGAGAAGTTCTAATCTCTCTACCTGAATAGAACAAAGCTGAGGTGACTTAAGTGAACCTGGGAAGATGAGCCCAGAAGACAGTTGCAAACAGTAATGCTGCTCAGAACCTGCAACTACAAGAGCAGCACTTAGCTGGACCATAGGAACAGCAGAGTAATATGACCATCAGTGGAGTCACAGGGAGAACAGTACAAAGTATACAAGATTTCACAAGAGTATCAGAGGAACAAACCAGCAGAGGACATCTGTATAATAATCACCAGGGCACTGGCCTAGCAGAGACCACAACACCAACCATAATCATGAGATTAGTGGGGACCAAAGGAGCACCAAGCAAGGAATTGTCCCTGTGAGAGCTATGACATTCCGAAAAGTGATCTTTTACACCAGTCACTCCTCCTTCTCATAAATAGGCCCCTCAATATGGGCCCCTCATAAGTGATCCCTATGTGCACCCACTCTCCTTACTGATGCTGAATAAATTTTTGAGAGTTTTCTAGATTTATTGAGGTTAGAGTGTTCTATTAACTTTCTCACTGTGTTATTTCATTAAACACCTATGCTTTAAACATATTGGGACCTTTGACCAATGAGTGAAATTGTAAACACATTCATGGGGCCTTATGAAATACTGTGTTAAATAGATGTGGACCCACAAAATATTTTCAAGTCAGGGCAATTATTCTGGGAACACAAAGAATAAAAGAGCTATAACCTAGGTATTACAGTATTCAGTTTCATTTTTTTTTCATTTATGTTTTTATAGTCATTTCTACTGTTTTCCCAGTTCTGCTAGATTTGTTCTTCATCTGTTCCTGTACATATTCCCACATTTTTCTGAATTCTTTATATTCAACATTTCTTAAAGCAGAGAATTATTGCATTATATTACTGTATTTGCAATTGTTTAACCTTATACCAATTGATAGGTACCCATTTTGTTTCCATTTCTTTGTTTCCATAAAAGTGCTGCTATGAACATTTTGATCTATCTATCTATCTATCTATCTATCTGTCTGTCTGTCTGTCTGTCTGTCTATCTTGTCTGGTCTACCTTTGCATTCCTCTATGTAAGTGATGATCCAAAAATTTAAATCTCAGCCTTACACATCGTCTTCTTAGCTAACCATTCACTTTCTAAATTAGCTTTGCTCTTCTCCAGTCTTTATATTCAATGGGTACCAATAGTGAAACATCGTCTGTGCCCTTATGAGCTTTAATTTCTTGCCCAAATCTTTTTGTAAACTTTAGTAATGCTTTGCAATTTCCTCCTGGCATTATCATTTGTGCACATATGAATCACCAGAAGTGGTAGGAAGTCTTCAATTTTGAAAAATCATAGGGGATTATGTTATCTCTTGGATACACTCCCTAGGAAGAATTTTATACTATTATTATAACTTAAATTCATAACTTCTTATCCCCACAAAAAAACTAAGTCCTCCTTCTTTTCCTCCTCCTTCTTCTGCTCCTTCTTCCCTTTCTTCTCCTTCTTCTCTTTCTCCTCCCTCCTCCTTCATTTTTTTCTCCTCCTTCTCCTCTTCCTCCTCCTCCTTTTTCTCCTCCTTTCTCTTTTCCTTTCTTTTTTATTCTTTTTTTCTTTCTTTCTTCTTTTCCTTCTTTCTTTCTTTCTTTCTTTCTTTCTTTCTCTCTTTCTTCCTTCCTTCCTTCCTTTCTCTTTCTTTCTTCCTTTCTCTTTCTTTCTTTCTTTCTTTCTTTCTTTCTTTCTTTCTTTCTTTCTTTCTTTCTTT
>NW_027186304.1:44131042-44138538 GCF_028583685.1 Petaurus breviceps papuanus | reverse complement strand
TTTCTTTCTTTCTTTCTTTCTTTCTTTCTTTCTTTCTTTCTTTCTTTGTATTTCTTCTTCTCTTTCTAATTGCATTAACCTTAGTAATCTGGAATGTGGAAGATCATTGCTTGGACAGTTTTTTTTTCTCTTCTGAGATGGAGAAAAGTTTACACGTTGAAACTTTTAATTTCTCCACAAATGCAAATTTATATTACAAAAAAAAAACAAACTAAAGAGAGCAATGAAGAAATACAGAAGAACTAGAGCTTTGCCTACACAATAAATTAAGAATAATTGGTGGACAGTCTCATTCACTCAATGTGCACTATATGAAAACTGCTAGGGACCTCTGCCTGATATTTGATTCTCATTACTTATGCCTAGTTTCTTTTGCTCCTTAGTCGGAAAGCTTATTTTCTTGGTTTGGCTATATATATCACAACAACCATTATAAGTTTGCTCAGATGAAATTATTTTACAATATTGTTAACTCAAAACACACAAATCTCAGTGAAAAGTTAAAGAATCTTGCTAGAACATCATTACATAGATCATCCCTTAAAAATGCTTCATCCTATGGAATGACCTGTCCCCATCCCCTACCCTCCTCCAACCCCGAAATGTCTTTTCCTTTAACCTGGAATTTTGGCAGAACTGATTAACAACATCATGTTAAGGATGGCTATACTTATTAGCAAGTCATAAGTAAATAAATAAATCAGTTAATTAATTAAGTGGCTAAGTAGGTATATGAAATAGTTCCTCACATTTCCCTGTTATATATTTACTCTCACTTCTGACAGCTAGCTTCTTGCATTCATTGCTTTTGTCAGTAAAGCTGGTAGACGTTCATTCTGTGTTTTGTTATACTGTGTATTTTTCTGGTCAGGACAGCATTTGTGTTGCTTTTCCCCCTCTGGCAAAGACTAGTATCCTAGAGCTGACAGGTATCTATTGCTTGAATCCAAAGTCACAGCCTTAATCCAATGTCAGTTGTTATTTTGGAGGACATTTCATTCTTCCCACTGCTGCCCTCATTTATATTTCCCACATCAATTTTGTAATTAGACAGAGCCTGAGAACACTAGAGTTTCTCTTGCCTCACCAGTAAACTTCAGAAACAACCAGGACACATCCCAGTGGCCTCACAACTGTCTGTACTGTGTACACTAAGCTCTGCATGTGCTCTTACCCTCCAGCATGCCATGCCAAGATGAACTCCCACTGTGTGCCTTTCTGAGCCCCGATGGCTGTTAGGCTGCAGCAAGAAAAGTTTAACATTCAAACTCTGTCAGAGTTTTGTGTCTATTGAGGAAGACATTGTTTTCCAGGCAAAAGATTTAGCACTGTGGATTAATGGAACTTATTTTTTCCTACTCTCCACATGGAAATTGAAATTTCCTCTTTATTTTACAGTAACTTTTAAGAAAAAAGCAACCACCACCACTGATACATTTCATGAGGCAAACTTCAATCAAACAACCCCAATTTCTTGTATATTTTGCAGGCTGCTCTGTCTAACATCACAGAATCAAAGAATTTAAGAGTTAGGAGGGACCTCAGTGGACATCTAGTTTAACCCATGCTTAAAAGGAATTCCCAATATATCTGGCAAGTGGTCACTCACCATCTGATTGTAGACCTTCAAGGAGGGAGAATCACCATCTCTTTCAAAAAAGCTTGTTTCACCTTTGTGCAGCTCTAATTTTTAGATTTTCCTGACATCCAGTCTAACTTTGCCTCTGTTCTCCTCTTTCCTTTGAAAAAATGAAGTATTTGTCCTTCTTCAATACTTTGGTACCTACCTTGATTTCCATGGTCTCTCAGATATCATTGGCAGTGACCCAGAGATCACATCTACCAGTTCTTTCAGACCCAAAGAATATAGTTCATCTGAACCAAGCAGCTTGAATTCATCAAGGGCCATAAAATACTTTC
Organism: Petaurus breviceps papuanus; assembly: GCF_028583685.1. NCBI lineage: Eukaryota > Metazoa > Chordata > Mammalia > Diprotodontia > Petauridae > Petaurus > Petaurus breviceps. The sequence continues at coordinate 44,136,618 of NW_027186304.1, read as the reverse complement.
TTACCACCTCCTTACTTAAAAGAAACTCCATTAGTCATTTTTTTCTGCCATTGCTAATGTAAACATCTTTCTCCTTAGCTGAGAAAAAAAAGAAAATTAAAAATTGAGCAGCTATGTCTTTTTTTAATTTTCTCCCAAAGTAGCTTTTTTAAATGTCCTTTTCTTTGCAGGAGGTATAGGAGGGAGTTGGAGAATGTTTGTCCTTAGCTGTTCTCAGCAGTCATCCTGAAATTTGGAATTCCTGACACTTTTTTTTAACAGAACCATGCCACAGGCTAATATTCATTCTCTATTATTTAGCCTTGCTTCCTTCTCCTAGACATTTCTTTTTAAAATCTAAGTTGGGTGGTGAGTTTGCTGCATATCCCAACTGATCTCTTCAAAGAAATCATATGGTTTCTTGAATTTTTGAACATATAGTTTTTCTCCTAGTCTTATTTCTCCTGAAACATTTTAGTCCAGAAGAACTTGCCTTTCTTTCCTCTGAACCCTTTGAAACCTGCTTTCCCCAAATCTCCTATTCATTCAATTCAACTTAACTAAATCAGTATTTATCAAGGACCCACTCTGTGTAAGGCTTGTAGTAGGTGCTGGGGATACCAATCCAGTCCATGTCAAACCTGAAATGGCCCCTACCATATTGGGGAGTCTGCATTGTACTTTAGGAAAGAGACAAGAGTATCCAAAGAAGTTTATCAGAAAAGCCTTCCTGTAGAAGGTAATAAGTGGGATGCCTTGAGGGAAGCGAAGGTTATAGAAGACATGTGAAAGGAGTCCTGTCCAAATATGGAAGACAGCTGAGCCCAACAAAAGGCACAGAAGGGAGACATGAGATGCTGAGTCTTGGAAATAAGAAATAGAGAAGTTTAGCTAGAGCACTGTGTATGAAAGTCATCGATGTGAAATTAAGTCTAGAAAGGTGGACTATGAATGGAGCTAAATACCAAACTGAAACTTGTGAATTTTGTCCTGTGGACAATATGGACCCACTGAAATTTTCTGAGGATGGGAGTTACATAGTCATATAGACCAGATTGAAACAAGGAAACTAATTAAGAGGGTATGGAAACACTCTAAGTGAATGGTAATGAGTACTTCTAGTCATTTATGAGCATCTCACAAAGCCCATACCTCAGTCAAAAGTCCTCTGAGGGAAGGCAGGGAATATAATCCCTAAATCTCTGTATCACTATACCTTAGCATAATACCTTGTACATGGCAGGTGCTTATAAAAATGTGAATTAAATCAAATGTCCCAGTCATTGTTGACCTCAGATATGAGATAGAGGATTACAATGTAATACAGTTTGGAGTTTGACTGGACCACCTAAGATGGCAAAATTGAAGTAGCGCATATAGGGTGACCTTCTAGGAAACTAGTGTCTATGTGTACATATTGTGTTGGCCTACCACATGACTGAGACTTTTTCCTTACCTTTGTAACCAGAAATCTCTTTAACTACCTCACTGAGCACCAAGGTGATAGAAGGTGACCTTATACAATAATGGAAGTGGACCTGAGGGTCATTCCCCTACAGCTTCCTGGCTTAGATCATGTGGCCCTGAAAAAAAAAAAAACAAGCTGGGAGTTCCCAGAGCTTGAGCCAAGGTCATGTGGAATCCAAGAATTCAGAACAGGTAAGGTAACTAGAGTAGTAACAAAGTCCTGAGGATCAAAGGTCCAGGATACTGGTCAAGTAGAACTTTGGACTTGAAATTAGTAGGGCTAATCCTGTGTGAGAACTGAACGATAAACTGTAAACCTAATCCTCCTTTTTCCCTAGAGACTGTGGGTGGGGGTATTATATGCCTAAAATGTTGGGAGAAATGTTTGTATGTTTGTTCTTGCTACATCTTTGAATTAAATCTCCCTTTATAAAAGATAACCTGATATTGATATATTAAATAAAACTGGGATGTTAGTTACTGGGCTCCTAAAATGGGAAGAAGTAGAAGCTAGGTGGTAAAGTGGATAAGGTACCTGGCTTGGAATGGAAAGACTCACTTTGATGGATTCAAATCCAGCTTCAAACACTTACTAGCTGTGTGACTCTGGGCAAATCATTTAACCCCATTTGCCTCAGTTCCTCATCTATAAAAATGAGCTAAAGAAGGAAATGGAAAACCACCACAGTATCTTTGCCAAGAAAATCCCAAAATGATGTCATGGGGAGTCAAAGAAGACTGAACAACAACAAAACTAGAGGAACACAATAGGTGGTGGCTTAAGTCAATGGCAAAAAAGACAGCATGCCCTCTTCTCCACCTCAGGGTACTGAAGAACTCTGAGAGGTGGGGAGTGGAGTAGAGTTCGGGGAAGGATATGTAACTGATCTAGCCCAGAAAGAAGGAGGCTGGCACAGCCATATTACAACTCCATTTAACCTGATAGAAATTTCAACACTGTTTATGTGCCTTTCCTCTGGATAGAGTTATAAAACACTACGTTTGTGTAAATTAAATCATAGCTTTATTTATGTTGCCACTAATACCCTCCTTTTCCTCTGTAATTTCCAGTGGGATCCATCAAGCCTCCCCTCCCCTTTTCTTTATAGCACTGGTGAGGTGAGGTAGCAGGAAATCTCCATTAATCACTTTACATAGTGACTAAGCAGCATCTCGCAAGATGACTTACACACAGCCTGACCTGACATAGCACAATAGAGCCATATGGAAAACACAATTTGGGCTGGAGGAAAATGAAAAAGTGTCGATTTGTTTGAAAGATGAAAAACCAAAGGCATATGCTCTTTGGAACCCTGAGAGAATTGCTAGTGAATGGACTCCTTTCACATTGCAGACATAAGCCATCACCAGGATATTTTGTATTCTTTCAGAGTCGTGCATTATATAAGATCACAGATGAGAACCTGCTCCTAAACAATACATTCCATTTAAAGGTCTGGCAGCCAATAGGGGTTAGTGGTTCCTAGTGGGAATATCATTGGCTTAGAGTCAGAAGACCTTAGTTCAAATCCTGACTCCATAATTTACCCAGGGACAAATCCTTTTTCTCATCTTTAAAAAGGGGGATTATATTTGTCCTACCTTCTTCACAGAGTTATTTTGAGGATTCAAGGGATAATAACTGTGAAAGTGTTACATGAATATGAGCTACAATTTAATGAAATAATATACAATACATTTGTATAGCATTTAAAAATCCCCAAATTGTTGCATTTAGTTTCACAAGAACCATGTGATATAGTCATTACAAGCATGACCATGCCCATTTTACAGATGGGGAAACTGAGCTTAATGGACTTAGCCAGAGTCAAGCAGTGAGTAGAACTGGGCTGTGACCCACATTGTTTCTAATCCCAAGTCCAATGTTCTTTCCATGCGCTTAACTATTTCTCCACCTCATGCTGAGAAGACAGAAACCAACATTGACAATTGTCTATGTGATTTCATATTCATACTTATTCCTTTAGCAATTTGTATGGCTACATTTTGTGAGGGGGTGAGATGGGAAGCAGCCAGGGCTAGTTTTTCTTGATTATGTTCTGAGAATGCATCTCCTTGGCCCTTGACCAAGCTCTTTCTCTATTCCAGAGTAACCTAACCCATTCCAACATAACCCCAAAGCCACCAAGATGATATCTCCTACCTGTCAGACAGATATCACATTTCAAGATCATCAGTAGTGTTGTTCCTTGGAGACCTGCTGTTGAGTTGGATATTTCTAGGAGCCACCTGGAACAGGAGACAGACACCGTCACAAATTATTTAAGTAAGGAACTACCAGGGAAAACACTACACATAAGTTGTAAAGCACACTGTAGAGTCTTAGAGAGGGCACTCAAATCATTCCAGATGCATTGATAAGAAAGGTGTACATAATGTCGAGCTCAGGAATGGAGCCCCAGCAACAGGAAATGGGGGCTGAAAAACCATAGCAACCACTAGCTCGCAGGTGCTACATGAATGCCCAGCAGACGCTGGAGAGTTCTGTCATTGATACCCACTGTGAAAGGGAAAGGGTTTTCAGGAGACTAAGTCTTCCAGCTTGTACCTTAATATAACCTGAATGGGAGTTATTCTTTCTGCCTGCATGGGAGAAGCAGGTCAGAGTTAGGATGCAAAAGATTTCCCTGAGTGTCATCACATGTCCTGATGTGACACATCCTGGGGAAAATGTTGTTGTGTTAGAGCAGGGGATCATGTACTTTTGAAAAAAAATACTCATAACCGTACTTCACTATAAATGATTCCTTGTGTAATTGTGTATTTATTTTATGCTTTAAAAACATTATTTTGAGAACAGGTTCATAGATATCACCAGACTGCCAAAGGGCTTCATGACACACACAAAAAAACAATCTTGAGCTGTATAGTTCTAGTAGTTATAGATTTAAAGCTGGAAGTTATCTTCTCCAACCCCCTCATTTTGGAGATTCAAGAAAGTTAAACTATTTGTCCAAGGTTACACAGGAAGCAAATGTCAGAGCTGGGGTTTGAACCTAGATCCTTGGATGCTAAATTCATTGATCATTTCACTGTCCTATGTTAGAATGCCATCACAGTATAGAAGAAATAGAAAATTATATAACATGCATTTGGCCACACAGGAAATAAATACTTCTAAGAGTAACAATAATAATGCTTTGTGTAGTTTTTCAAATACATAATTTACATTCTTTATCTCTCTCAAATGTACAGACACACACACACACACACACACACACACACACACTTCCCTCAGGAAAACCAAACCCTAAACACTTTAATTAAGCCCTACTTTCTTCATTTTATAGGGCCAGTTGCTTGTTTTACATTTTTTCCCAGGGTACCTCTGGGGTTATTGCTCCTACATGCATTCTGTCTTTGGTGTCACTTTAACTACTCGGCCGATGAGACAGACAGGAAGTTTAAAATTCCAACTGGAGTCAAAATGAAACATTTCCAAATACCTGATGCTCACAGCAGGCTGGATGCAAACGGGTTTTCCAACCCTTAAGGTACAAACATGGGTTTATAGGGGGAATGTCCTAGCTGAATGACTTTAATATCCTGTCACAGGATTCCTGAAGTAGATTTTCTCTGTTTGGATGCTTCCTTTTTATCAAATGCTTGAGCACTAGAAAATGTGACCTGTAGCCTGGTGTGACTTATACAATGTGAGTTGGACAGTGGTCAATTTCAAGTGCATAGTGCCTGTTAGGTGAGCTGTGACTAAGGCCTAGGTGGTTTTGATTTCTAGATCAACTGAGAGACCCCATTTAACAGCTTTTTAGAGAGCTAGCAGAGCCAGGCAGAGAGTATCAAAGCAAGACTTCTCCTCCAGCAGATTGCTTGACATGTGATTAGTCAAAGGAAGCAAAAGGAGCTATCAGGGCTTGGAGTAGCGGGATATCCCCTGACTTAAGCTACCCTGTGCTTTTACATGAACAACCTTTCTTTTATTTAACCATGAACATGAACAGCCTTTCTTTTATTTAATCATCAGAAAAGTTGTTCTTAATTCACAACCCCAGATGGTTTTCACTTGCATTCAAATCTAAGCAATGGTCTCTCAATTCAGAAATCTGTCACCTTATATCCAGGTCTAACACACAACAGACACAGGTCTAACA
>NW_027186304.1:44129924-44130642 GCF_028583685.1 Petaurus breviceps papuanus | reverse complement strand
CTATCTATCTATCTATCTATCTATCTATCTATCTATCTATCTATCTAAATATCTGTCTATCTATCTATCTCTCTTTCACATACATACACACAGACAAATGCCCATAAAATGCACACATGGTAGTTCACAAAACCCACAAAACCATGGCATTTTTGAAATACAGGCACATGAATCTGCTCCAACATATGGCTTGAACACTTAGAGGGATCCTGCTCTGATCTGTCCTCTGTTTATGCTACCCACTTTCCATTAATAGGGGACAGCAAGTACCCTGAGCTAACAATTATAGATGACATCATTTTCCTTCATTATCTCTGATAATGAGCAATTTTCATTCCCTGGAAACGAGGGGACACTAACAAGGCGGCAGTAAACAGGAAGATAAATAACAGCCACTTAGCTATACTGTGTTATGTTTCTCTTAGTATTGGGGCTGGAAAAGGCAAGAAGACCAGATTATTGATAAGGCAATACTGCAGCTTCCAGAGAAACTGGGTGAGAATTAAAATACTCTGAGAGTCAGATCTCTGAGTGTTCAAGACAAAGAAAAAGGGAGGGGAAGGTTTTATCCACTGTAGCCTCTTTACCAGTTGTAGCAGCAAGCACCCCAAGTGTGTCCTCAGGGTTTGCTGCCCATACAGGTTCTTGGATCTGCTTTGTTAAAGGAAAGTAACTCAAAATGGGTTAACAAGCTTACTTTAATCAGTCAGACATATAT
>NW_027186304.1:43858221-44129914 GCF_028583685.1 Petaurus breviceps papuanus | reverse complement strand
GTTAGCCTAGGGGCAGGGAAGATCTTTAAATCTGCATTTCCATTACACCAGTGAATGCTGTTTGAGTTTTAAATACTTACAGAGAATTGTATCATAATAATCATGGTGAACATAACACAGGGGGAAAAAGTCATAGGGAGATAGTGTGGCCCAATTAAAAGAGTCAGAGGACCTGAGATGACATTCTGTCTGACATTTACTATATTTGTGACCTTACACAAGTTACTTAACCTTTCTAGGTCTCAGTTTTCTCATCTGCAAAATGTGAGTATTGAACTAAATGGGCTCTATAATCCCTTCCATCTCCATATCTCTGGAAGCATCATTTTAATGGCTCGTTAGAATCAAAGGAACTAAGTGCCCTGAGACAGTGAAAGGCAAGTGAGGTATAAGTAGAAAGAGAAGTATTGCCAATGAAAGTATGTCCTCAATGGCAGAGAACTTTTCTCATTTTGTCTGTCCCCACCAACTAGTCCAAAAAAAAATTGTGTTGCATATAGCAAGTGCCGATGTGCTCATAGAACTGAATTGAATCAACATGTAGAGAGAGCATTAGTCTTAGTGCTGAAAGACCAGAATTTGAATGCTGGTTTCTGATACTTATGAGCTTTGTGAGTCTGAGCATGTCACTTAACTCTAAGAACTTTAATTTCCTAATCTATAAAAAGGTTCAGTACCTAACTCACAAGAGAGCTGTGTGCTATATACTTCAAAAATGGGTTCTCCTATTATATTGGAATGTCATCAAAATATAATAAGCACAAATGTATAAGATGGAAAAGATATTAAAAGCACTGAAACCAGCTCCTTCATTTTACAGATAAAGAAACTGAGGCCTAGATATGTTAAATGATTTGGCCAAGGTCATATATCTAATATCTGAAATAAATTAAAATCCACGTCTTCCCAACTCCAAATCCATTACTCTATCTACCTCACACCCATAACTCATACATATGTGGTAATTTAAGTTTACAGGGCACTATACAATATGTCGTCTCACTTCATCTGTATAAGATAGGTGAGATAAGTGCTTGTAGCAGCAACTGCCCTGGCATACACAGGATGCCTGCTAGCACAGGTTCTTAGATCTGCTTTCCTAGGAAAGATAGCTGTTTAAGGGGTCAAAGATCTTCTTAAATTACATTCACTAGTTAAGGTGAAAAGTCAGCACTCGGAACTTCAGAGAAAATACAAGCAGAGAAGTAAAGACCAACAGACAGGGCTCTGACTACCTGAATCAACTATACATTTTCCATATATCCCTGGATCTAGAGAGCCTTTACATCTGACCAGTTGGAGAGCTCTGAACATACGGCTACTCAGAATCTCAACCAGGGAATCACAAGATCCTTCTCATAAGTGAGCCCCCAAAGCAAAATACCAACTCAAAGTACATATACACTTCTCAGAGCCAGAAGGCATCACAACCCTCCTGACTCAATGCCTAATTAGAAATTAGCAAAAGGTGGGAAAGCCTTCCTACAAGCAAGCTTTCCCCTAAGCAAGCTTCCCTTAACGAGCTCCCCATGAGACCTATTAATGGGAGGAGAAGATCTTACATCCCATTAACATTACAGTGTCCTATTATTCCCACTTTATATATAAGGAATATGAGCCTCAGGGAGGTTATGTGCCTTGACCAGAGTCACACATGTAGTAATTACCTAAGGTAATATTTGAACCAAGATCTTGATGACTTCAAATCCAGCACCCCATCTACTGTTTGAGATATCTGAGGAAGGACATTGTGCATCCTATTAATGATCTAGCTTTGCCTAATATGCAAAGATAAAGGCCCATGTCATTTTCTATAAACCCACTAATAAAAAACCCAACATAATTGAACATTTTGGTAGCTAATCACTCAAGCTACAGAGGGGTGGTGGAGGACAAGAGACAAAGATGGAAAAGAAAAGCATTTTCTTTGCACACATAAAGTACCATAAAGGAAGTCCAAAACCTCCTATAGTAAAAATGTTGCTGACATGGAATGATCTATGCTGCCCATAAAATTAGTCATGTGTTTTGTGCAAAGTGGCATGTTTCTTCTGAGCAGGCTGGATCACGAACATTAAATATGAAAATAAAGAAAAAAACATTTCACATTGTTGAAAAGTAATTAAAAATATATTTCACCATATGTTCCTCTGCCGTTAGTTCACTTCAGCAAAACAAATGCCTCAAGCATTTATTATCCCCCATCATTTTTTAAAGAGGCCTAATGTTCACATTTGGCACAGAAGCCAAGCAGATAAAATGAATCAGCTTTGAAATGAATTGCATGGCATGCATTTGCCTAAATTCAGAGAGATTATGGTAGAGTTAGTCAACATGGAACCTGCCTTCTCTCAGAAGTCATACTGCTGAAAATCCTTATCATCACAGGTAGGGCCCTCAGCATCTGTTTGGAAAATGCAAGTAAGACCATTATGAACACTCATGAGGATGCCAAACAGCTGGTACTTCATTATTTCATATTGTTAAAATAATAACTGATTTTTAAAGTAAAATAATAACTGAACAATTCTATCTTTTCCATGAAACAGGCTAAAATCATCAATAACTTTTTATCCAAATACTTCTCAATGGATAACATTATTGAAAACTTCTCTAATCTTACTTTAGAATTCACAGAGCAAACTTAAGAAGATTTTTTTTATCTTCTTGGATTTATCATCCCAAGCAGTGAAATTGAACAGCCTTCATTTGGGGCAGAAAAAAAATTTTCCATCAATCAGAGAAAAATGGAAATGAGTACTTATTTTAAAAAAGAATAACTTAATTCAGAGGTTTCTAAATGGAAATAATGCCCCCTGCATTGTCAAAGACCTGCACCCTGTAATTAATAAAAATTGTATATAAATACAGCTGGAGACCAGTTATCATGGCTATTCAGCTGATAAGCTATGGTTAAATGACACTGGGAGGGCACTGTCCACTAATAAAGGAAGAAAAAGGAACGCTGATAGAAGTATAACTGCAAGGGACCCACTTTTCAGTGAGAATCTTTATATTTTTTATAAAGATCTTCTGAGGGTGGAGCCAAGATGGCAGAGTACAGAAAACATTCAGCTGAGCTCTCCTAATATTCCCCTCCAAATAACATTAAAATAACTCTTCAAATATAATTATGCAGTGACAGAACTAAGAAAAGGTCAGAGTGAAATGTTCTTTGAGCCCAAAACAACTTAGGAGATCAAAAGGAGAGATTTTTAATATAGAGGGGGAGGCTGACATGTGATTGAAATACCATGTGGATGAAACACCAATGGCAGGAATAGTGGTTGTAACAGCAAGCTCCCTAGCATCCCCAGGAGGACTGCCAGCACTGGTTCTTAGACCTGCTTTTCTAAAGGAAAACAACTCAAAATGGTTTAGTAATCTTACTTTAATCAAACATATGGCATTTACCTAGTTCAGGAGGAAAAGTTCAGCACCCCGAACTTCAGAGAATACAGAGGTTACAAGCAGAAGTTACAAGAAGAATGAGAAACATTTCAGCAGACAGGCTTTCAACTGTCTGACCACTACATCCATACCTAGTCACAGTTACCAGAGAGGGAAGCACCAATATCTGGGTTTTCAAAGTCAGGGGGCTCAATGGCTGCCCATAGTCTCATCTGGTCAAATCACACAACACTGCTCAACATGAGCCCCAAAATAAAGCCTCACAGCAGGGTTTATATATCCTTCTCCTGGCTCAGAGAATGTCACAAACCTCTTGACCCACTGCCCAATCACAGAGCACCAAAGTGTGGGCATTCCTGAAAACCAAGCCCCCTGCCACAAGCTCCAGGTGCACTTAAGCCTATCAAAGAGCCTAGCAGCAGGGAAGATCTTAAATTCCCATTCCCATAACAGTGGTGGAAACAGAAACAGCAGCATCTTTAAAACTATCAGGTCAGAGATGGTAAAGGAACTTGGCAAATGGTCAGATTACAGTAGACCTCTGTGCTAGCACTGGACACAGGACCAAACATTGTTTGGCAACTCCATTGCATATACACACTTCTGGGTGTTCAAGGGCAGAGTAGACCACTTTTGGTCAAGATGGAGCAGAGGCCCTGAAGAACAATATCAACTTTGGTCATGAGGGATCAAGGACCCTAAGGAACAATACTGTTTGCAATCCAAAGGGCTCAGCAGACCTTCCTGGATAGTACAAGAGTACTGACAATGAGAGAAGTAACCACATTTCTCTCCAAATCATACCACTTTGGAAGTATCAAAAACTTCCAAACCCCGCTAGAACTAGCTCTTAAAACAACAGTGTGTAACCTTGAGCAAGTTACTTAACCCCAATTGCTTTAAGGAAAAAAAAAAAAAACAATACTGTGAAAGAGCCTGAAGCTTGACACAGTGCCTCTTTCCCCACAATCCCCACCATGATGGAAACAGAAACCAACTTTAGCATAAAGTTCAAAATTAAAATATATGGTAGGAAAATGAATAAACAACAAAAAAAGAACCTGACATAAAAAACTGCTATAGTGACAGAAAACCAAGACACAAACTCAGAAGAAGAAATGAAATCAAAACAACTCCAAGCAAAACCTCAAAGGAAAAAACATGTGAATTGAACATAAGCCCAATAAGACTCAATGAGGTTAAACTGTTTACCTTTCTATATGGAAAAATTATTCATTTAACTTTTAAGAAATTTATTATTATTAGAGAAGGATTCTATATAGAAAGAGAGAGTGGTAGTGAGTTAATTATGTTGGAATCATGTAAAAAAAATCCATAGGCAAGGAAGATGGATGCCCTGGGATAAAGGAGAGGAAAAATGCTGGAAATTATCTCAAATAAAAGAAATAACCAATGAAGAGTTTTTGCAGTCAAGAGAGAAAGAGGGGGGAGTACACACACACACACACGCACACACACACACACTCAATTGGTAATAGAAATCTATCTTACCCAATAGGGAACTGGGAATGAGATGAAGGAAAATAGGGGTGATAAAAGTGGGAGCAGATAAAATAAGGTAGTGGTCAGAAGCAAAAGAGACTTTAAAGGAAAGGATAAAAATAGAAAAAGGTTAAACAGAAGAAAACAGGATGGAAGGAAATGCACAGTTAGTAATCATAACTATGAATGTGAATGGGATAAACTCACCCATAAAATGGAAACATAGCAGAATGGATTAGAAATCAGAATCCAATAGTTTGAGGACAAGAAACATACCTGAAACAGAGAGACACACAGAGAGTTAAAATAAGGGTTCGAAATAGAATCTGTTATGTTTCAGCTGAAGTAAAAAAATAAAAAAGCAGGGTGTAGCAATCATGATCTCAGACAAAGCAAAAGCAAAACACACCTAATTAAAAGGGATTATCATGTAAATTACATCTTGCTAAAAAGAACCACAAAAATTAAACAATATCAATACTAAACATATATGCACCAGAGGGCATAGCATTAAAATTCTTAAAGGAAAAGTAAAAAGAATTAAAAGAGAAAATAGTTGGATAATAACAATGGGAAACTTTGATTTTGCCCTTTCAGAAATAAATACATCTAACCATAAAATAAATAAGAAATTAAGGAGATGAATAGAATCTTAGAAAATTTAAATATGATGGACATCTGGAGAAAACTGAATGTGAATAGGAAGGAAGATTCCTTTTTATCAGCTTTGAAGGCACTTTCCCAAAAAATTAGCATGTATTAGAGCATAAAACCCTCTCAACCAAATACAGAAAAGCAAAATTATTGCATGCATCTTTTTTGGACAATAATCCAAGAAAAATTATATACAATAAAGAGTGGTAGAAAAATAGATTACAAATTCATTGGAAACAAAATAATCTATTCCTAAAGAATGACTGATTTAAATAACAAATCATAGAAACAATGAATAATTTAATTACAAAGAATAACAACAAGACAACATTCCACATTTTCTGGGATACAGCCAAAACAATACTTAGAGGAAAATTCATATCTCTAAACATGTAAATCAATAAAAGACAAAATAGGAGATCAATGAATTGGGTATGCAACTAAAAAAAAACACTGGAAAAAGACTAATTAAAATCCCAAATTCAATACTAAAGTGGAAATGCTGAAAATGAAAGTAGAGACTAATAAAATTGAAAATAAGAAAGCCATTGGAAAGAATAATAAAATAGATAAACCACTGGTTAATTTTATTTTAAGGAAAATGAAGAAAACCAAATTACTAGTACCAAAAGTAAAAAGGATAAATGTGCCATCAATGAAAATGAAATAAAAGCAGTTATTGGGAGCTATTCTGCTCAACTAGTGAGTAAAAACTGATGATCTAAGTGTAATGCGTGGATATTTACAAAAATACAAACTGCCCAGAATACCAGAAGAGTAAATAGAAAACTCACATAATCCTGTCTTAGAAAAAGAAATAAAGCACAATTGAGCTTCCTAAGAAAAAATCCCCAGAACTAAATGGAATTGTAAGTGACTTCTACCAAACATTTAAAGAATAATTAATTCTAGTACTATAGAAACTATTTGGGAAAAAATAGGTAAAGAAGGAGTCCTGCCAAATTCCTTTTGCAACACAGATATACTTTTGATATCTAAATCAGAGAGAGCAAAAATAGAAAGAAAATATAGACCAATTTCATTAATGAATATTAGTTGCAAAAATAAATAAAACAGTAGGAAGGAGATTGTAGTAATATATCACAAAAATAATACACTATGACCAAGTGGACCTTATACCAGGGAAGCTGGGCTTATTCAATATTACAAAAACTATCAGCATATATCAATAACAAAACCAACAAAAAGCACATAATCATATCAATAGATGCAGAAATAATCTTTGACAAAATACAACACCCATTCCTATTAAAAAAACATGTCAGAAAGCATTGGAATCAATAAATATTTAAAATAAATATTATCTATCTAAAACAATTAGTAAGCATGATCTGTTAACAGGAATAATCTTGAAATCTTCACAATAAGTTCAGAGGTGAAGCTAGGATGTCCATTATCATGACTATTATGCAGTATTATACTAGAAATGCTAACTATAGCAATAAGATAAGAAAAAGAAATTAAAGGAATAAAAATAGTCAATGAGGAAACAAAAGTATTACTCTTTGTAGAAGATATGATATAAGAGAATCTAAAAGCTAGTTGAAACAATTAACTTCAGAAAAGTTGTATATAAAATAAACTCACATAAATTATAAATATTTCTTTTTGCTACCAACAAAACCCAGCAACAAGAGATAAAAAAGGGAAATTCTATTTTAAAATAACTGTAGGCAATACAAAATACTTAGGAGTCTGCCAGTCAAGAGAAACCCATGGTAGTATATGAATACAATACAAAACACAAATAAACACAACTCTAAACAATTGGAAAAATATTAATTGCTCATTGGTAGGCTGAGCCAATATAATGAAAGTAACAATACTATGTTAGTTGACTTATTCAGTACCATACCAATTGAACTACCAAATAATTATTTTTAGAACTAAAAGAAAAAATTCATCTGGAAAAATAAAAGGTCAAGAATATAAATCAATGAAAAAAAAATGTGAAGGAAGGCAGCCTAGCAGTCCCAGATTGCAAACTATATTAGAAAGTGGTAAACATCAAAAGAATCTGATATTGAATAGAGTGGTGGATCAGTGGAATAGATTAGGTAGAAATACACAGTAACAAATGACTTAGTAATCTAATATATGACAAACCCAAACATCCAAGCTTTGGGGATAAGAAGCTCACCGTTCAACAAAAATTGCTGGGAAAACTGGAAAGTAGTTTGGCAGAAACTAAACATAACCTCAGACTGTATACCATGATAAAAATGGGTACAAAATTTACATACAAAGGGTGATACCATAAGTAAATTAGGAGAGTGTGGAATAGTATATTTGTCATATCAATGAATAGGAGAAGAGTTTAGATCAAGCAATAAATAGAAAGGATCACAGGAAGTAAACTAAAAAGTTTTGATTTCATGAAATTAAAGGGTTTTTGCACAAACAAAATTAATACAGCTAAAAATAGAAGGAAAAGAGAAAACTGAGAGGGAGTGGGAAATTCAGCAAGTTTCTCTGATAAAGGCTTCATTTTGCAATTATTAAGAGAACTAAAACAAATTTGTAAAAAAAATAAATAAATAAGAGCCATTCTCCAGGTGATAAAAGGTCAAAGCAAGCGTATGAACAATATTTATCAGAAGAAGAAATCAAAGCTAACATTAGTCTCATAAATAATGCTCTCAGTCACTATTGATTAGAGAAATGCAAATCAAAACAACTCTGAGATACCACCTCACCCCTATCAGATTGCCTAATACCAAAAAAAAAGAAAAATGCTGGAGGGGATGTGCAAAAATAGTTACACTGATGCACTATTGGTAGGGCAGTAAATTAGTCAAACCATTTTGGAGAACAATTTAGAACTATATTCAAAAAGCTATAAAACTGCATATATCCTTTAACCCAGCAATACCAATACTATGCATCTCAAAGACATCAAAGAAAAAGGAAAAGGATTATCTGTATAAAAATAATCATAGCAGTCCTTTGTGTGGTGGCAAAGAATTGGAAATTGAGGGGATACACATCAACTGGGAATGGCTGAACAAGTTGTAACATATAATTGTGATGGAATACTATTGTGCTATTTAAAAAATGACAAGCAGGATGGTTTTGGAAAAACCTGGGAAGACTTATATGGACAGATGCAAAATGAATTGAGAAGAAAAAGGAGAACATTGTACAAAGTAACAGCAATATTGGAAGGATGAACTCGTGGAAGACTTAGTTACTCCAATCAAGATAATGATCCGAGATTATTCCAAAGGGCTCATGATGAAAAAATGTTTTCTACCTCAAGATAGAGAACTGATGAATTCTGAATGTATATTGAAGCATACTTTTATGCTTTTAAAATTTTTTCCTGTTCTAATTTTTTGACCAGGTTTTCTTTTGCAAACATGGCTAATTTGGAAACATTTTTTGGCATTACTTTAAAGGTCTAATCAGTATAAAATTGTTTTTCTTCTCAAAGAGGAGAGAGAGAATTGGCAACTCAATTTTTTTTAAATATTGTTAAAAAATTTTCTACATGCCATTGGGAAACATTTAACCAAATGAAAAAAAAACTATGGGTTTTTTTAAAAGTCTTTATCAGGAAAAGAAAAAGCTACCCAGATGATTAAAATCAGATTTAGACCAAGTGAATTACTTCCTGCTCCTATGTCCCCCAAATAGCTTCCCCTTGGGAAAACAAATGGTTTGCTCCTTCTATTCATATTCAGTCTCTGGTAAAATGTCCCCACAGTCATTCATTGTCTCAGATTAACAAAACCAAAATAAAAGATTTTTCAAATTTAAAGCATGGGTGAGTGGGGAAGAAACCTCAATTTCCTGTGAGGTAGATAACTTTCTTCTTAGACTAAGGGATGCCAGGGAAATAGCATACCTGGATTTCAGCAAAGCACTTAACAAAGAGAGGAAGATATCCTAGTGAATCTGATAGAATGATAAAATGGATTCAAGTATGTGAATTTGAAGCTGGGCAGCTAGGTGGCAAAATGGAAACAGTGCTGGACCTGGAGTCAGGAAAACTCCTCTTCCTGGGTTCATATCTGGCCTCAGAAGCTTACTACCTATGTGACCCTGGGCAAGTCACTTAACCCTGTATGCCTCAGATTCCTCATCTGTAAAATGAGGTGAGGAAGGAAATGATAAGCCACCCCAGTATCTTTGCCAAGAAGAGTCAGACATGATTGAAACAATTTGAACAACAAAAACAGATGAAGTATAATAGATTACTGCACTGGGGCTCAGGAATACTTGGGTTCAAATCCCACTTTTCACATGATCTATGACCTTGGACAAGTTATTCCCTTTTCAGTTTCTTCCTGTGCAGAACAAGGGTGTTGAACCAAAGGACTTCTAATGTCACTATTAGTTCTAAAGCTATGATCCTTTAACATTGTATCAAACTGGCCTTGACTACATTCCTTCCAAGAAATTATTCAATAACTGTAATGAAGTTATAGCTGACATACTTCACAAATTTGCATATGGGAGGCAACTAAGTGTTGCAGTGGATAGAGTGCTAGTCTTGGAGTCAGGTAAACCTGCATTCAAATGCTGTCTCAGGTAATTAGCAGGTGTGTGACCACGGTTAAGTTATTTAACCTTTGCAAATCTCTATTTTGTCATATGTAAAACTGAGGGAATAACAGCACCCACTTCCCAGTGTTGCAGTGAAGACAAAATGAGATAACATTCGTCTTACTCAAACATTTTCCAGAACTTAAAGTATTTTGTAAATATTTTTATAAAGTTTTTGTAAAGTATTTTATAAACACTAGTTGTGTTGTTGTTGTTTTTGGCAAGTGAGAACATTTTGTATGAGTGAATTGGGATCCTAGAAGGTACCACAAGATTGGAATGATAAACTGAATCTAGTAAAATGGAAGTTCAGAACCTCAATTCTTAAATGAGTCTGCATTATCCTATCTATATGGTTATACTCTCCAGCAGTGAAGATCATAGCTAATACATGACTTCTCATGCCATGCAATGTTTATCTGTGTCCTCCTACAAATGATCCACAGAAAGTCTACAGCTTGTACTTAGATCTTCCTCTAGAACTTTTGCAGTTACAGAAGTACAAATCCCACTCAGCCCTGATTGGCTCATCTTCTTTTTCAGTCACACATCTTGCTGATGATGTCATTTTCACTTCTTTGTTTATAGCATTTGCTGTTGGAAATATGTCATAGGTTATTTTTATACCCATGATGCATATTTCTATTTCTCCTCAGATGACCCAAAACTTTGATTTCCCGGAAACTTGTGTATTCAGTTACTCAGAGCCATATGCTACTGCCCAAAACAAACTGAATATTAAGATGACGAGATTTTTATTTTAGGAGGAAATTTGAGGTCATTAAAAACATCATCTAATTTTTGAGTGCTTGATTTTCTAAACTTTTTTTTCTCAATTCATTGATTTGTTATTTCTCTCTTTTATTGATGAAAGTATTCAGAGATACACATTTTTCAATAAGGACTGTTTCGGTTAAGGCCCAAATTTTTGATATGTTACCTCATTGCTATAATTTTCTTTTATGAAATTATTCATTTTAATGTTATGTTTTTCCCACTAATCTTTAAGATTAATTTTAATTTCTATTTAAGTTTGAACCATTTCTTCCAATATACTTTGTTGATTTCAGTTTTTCTGAATTTGTTGTTGGGGTTTTATGCTCTAGCACATAGTTAGTTTTATAAGGTAACATAATAGCTACAAATGCAAATTTCATTGTATATACAATATATCTGGTTGTTTTTTTATTATTCTATTTATGACTGATTTCTTTTTTATCTTTTTCCTTTGATTTCTCTAAATTTGAAGGGAACACATTGAGGTCCTCAACTATTATAGGTTAACTGTTAGTTTCTCCCTGTAATTTGATAAATTAGGAACTTTCCCTTTAATTTCATAAGTATTCCATTCAGTGCATACATGTTAAACATTGATACAGTATCATTGTCCATGAGAACTATGAATTTAGTGCACTTCTCTATTTTCCTCTTTAAAGCAAATTTATTATTGTCTTATTTGAGACTTTAATTGCTACCCCCACTTTTTTGAGTTCAACTGAAGCATAATAAATTCCTTACCAGCCCACTCTGTTTTAATTTATAGTGATAATATAAATATTGATGTACTTCAGTTCTTCTAGTTCTATGTCAATTAGTTGGACATTGTACAAAGATCTTCTTTTTGGTCTATTAGATTAAGTTAAGTTAATGTTTATAGAAGGTCTAAAAATTATTTGATGGTTACCAACTTCTGTCCACTTTTCCAACATACTATTGCTATCTCCACAGAGATAAGAACAATTCATGGTATTAAGATATATATTGCATTGCATCTTGCTTATTGATTTGCTATGGCCAGTATTTATCATCTACTAATGATGTACTTCTTCATATTTAACATGACCCCACCTTGAAAAGTTGATATACTTTTTTCTCTGTCCTTCACTTAAAGCTTCTCCAGCATGGTAGAATCTGCTAGAGTCTTTGGATAGTCAGAATATATTTCACACCACAACAAGAACTCTAAGACTTTTATCAGTGAAAATCTATAAAGCTAAATGTAAAGTTCTACACTTGAGCTAAAAAATCAATTATTGCAGGGCAATTTGGGGAAAGTGTGAAAAAGTGCCTGGGAGTTTCGGATTTAGCATGAGTGATGAGGAAGTCAAAGAAGCTAATACAAATTTAGGATTATTAATAGAATGATTGTATTCAGAAAAGGAGAAATAATTGTTTTACTGTGCTATACTGGTCAAAATACAACTTGAATATTTAATTCAATCCTGGGTGCCATGTTTTAGAAAGAATATTGACAGGGGCGGCCAGGTAGCACAGCAAGTAAGAGCACCGGCTCCAGTGTTGAGAAGACCTGGAGATCAAATCCCAGGCTCAGACACTTAGCACCCACCCAGAAACACCTGGCCGTGTAACCCTGAGCAAGTTACTTAACCCCAATTGCTTAGGGGCGGCCAGGTGGCTCAGCGAGTAAGAGTACCGGCTCCAGTGTTGGGACGACCTGGAGATCGAATCCTGGGCTCAGACACTCAGCACCACACCCAGAAATAACTGGCCATGTAACCTTGAGCAAGTTACTTAACCCTGATTGCTTAAAAAAAAAAAAAGAATATTGACAAAGTAGAATATACAGATGTTGAGAAAAAATACTGAGTTTCAATTCTGACTTGCTAATTACTCCCTATTTACTGACTTACGTTGTCTGGGTAAGATTACTTAATCCCTCTAGACCTCTTCTTTCTCATCTGTAAAATGGAATGATTGAATTATATGACTTCCCAGGTATTTTCTAGCCACAGATTATGAATAGGATGTCAAGGGGATTTGAAACCATTACATAAAAGAATTGCTTGAAAATGGGGAATTTACCTTTTAGAAAAAAAAGACTCAAGGAGAATTATGCTAGTTATCTTCAAATACTTGAAGGGATGCTATGTTGAAGATGAACAAAAATTGCTTTTTCCTAGACCTAGAGAATTAAGTTAATCACACTGGTTGAAAGTTGCAGAGAGGATTTCATCTCAGTGTAAAGAAAAAGTTATAGCTATGAAAGCAGATCACAAATGGAACAAGAACTAGTGATTATCCATTTCTGAAGGTCTTCAAGAATAGACTGATGAACATTATCACAAAGATCATCAGGGATGTCACTGAGAGACTTCTTTAAATATGGGTTGGCATAGACAACCTTTGAGATCCTTTCCAACTAGAATGTGTTTGCTTAGAAATGTTAGTTTTTTGTGTTCTTCCAACAACTTAGAGGAGAAAATTGCCAGCAATATTTTGTTGGAAAGTTTTCCACATGAATTTTTAAGAGATTCTGCCTATGATCCAAAAGAACACCAAAGGTATTTCATCCCCAACCGACCCTTCCTTCCTTGGAGCTTAGGACTTTCTTTACCAGTATCATTGATCAACCACTGGCCCTTATTTCTGAAAAAAAAAAAAACTGATTCTATAATCAAAGATTACAAGACCCTCTTTCCCATTTCCACTGGTCTATAGTAGAAGGGAAATAAGCATTTGTATAGTACCTACTAAGTGCTAGGCATTGTAATTATTGTTTTGTTTGGTTTTCCAAATATTATCTAATTTGATCCTCATAGCAATCTCGCAAGGTAGATGCTATTATTATTATTATTCCCATTTTACAGCTGAATAAACTGAAGGAAACAAAGGTTAAATGATTTGGCCAGGGCCATATAACTACTGAGTGTCTGAAACCAGGTTTTAACTCAAGTTTTCCTGACTGCAGGCCCAGCACTCTATTCACTCATCACCAGCTCTTTCAATAGACATAAGCTTTCCTTCTGCATGGATGATGCATTTGGATGT
Organism: Petaurus breviceps papuanus; assembly: GCF_028583685.1. Taxonomy (NCBI): domain Eukaryota; kingdom Metazoa; phylum Chordata; class Mammalia; order Diprotodontia; family Petauridae; genus Petaurus; species Petaurus breviceps. Next base: position 44,115,988 of record NW_027186304.1, on the reverse strand, counting down.
CAAAAGTGACCAGAAAAGTTATTGATATAAAATCTTTAGTGAAAGCCTCCAGGGAATCAGTGCATTCTTACCATTTGTATATGTATGTTTCATGTATGAAACATATGTATGAAATATGTATATTTGAAACCTTTTTAAGTATGCAAGGAAAAACAAAGTAGGTAGTTGTTTCTATATCCCATTCAGGCTATACACTTTCTAGTGGCTCTTTGTTCTCCTACTTGTGGGGGAAAAGTAATATGGTTCAAATGGATAACCTAAGTTTTATTTTGAGATTCTCAAGGCCACAAAGCAATTTAAAGACAGGATATTCTAGGGAGATTGACAATTGCATGAGTTCAGAAGGACAAAGAAGCAGCTTTTTTCAAGTGAGATGTGTTTCTAATCGGTCCTGATCAAACAACCCATCCATCCTGTCTGAATTTCACACATATTGAGATGAGTTTAATGGTGGAATCACTCCCTCCAGTGATATTAGCAGTCTTCTTAGCAGGGGGGAACATAGTAACTTCCTCTCTTTCCTACTTCTTAGGGCCCTGTGTGTGTATGTGAGTGTATGTGTGCATCTGTGTGCACACATTTGTATAAAGTATTGAAGGGTAAAGCAGCAAAGTTTGAAATACTGCTAGTCTTCAAATAGGAGTCCATTTACATAAGCATATGGTGCAGTTTAGTGAAAAGAACACATCGTTTTAAAGACAGAACTTGTTTTTGGATTCTGGTTCTGCTACTTCCCCAAATTATGCATGATCTGGACTCATTTTCTACATATATAATATAGACATAATAATATTTATGTTACCTGCCACCATTGGGTTGTTCTTGCAAAAGTCAAATGAAATTATGTGAACTGATATATAATTGTGAGGTACAATTCACTTATTGCTTCCTGAAGGTAGCCTTCCAAAGCCTTATCACTTAAGTTACCTAAGGTCCCTCGTGTGTCTCATTGTGCAATGAGGTTATTAAGGTTACATGTAATAGCTGCTTTCTGATGTATGCTTTTTGGAAGCTAGCCTTGTATCCTATCTACCTATGCATTTACTCTCATGTATAGTAAAGTGCCTTGAACATAGTAGGTGATAGATAGATAGATAGATAGATAGATAGATAGATAGATAGATAGATAGATAGATGGATGGATAGATGATAGATAGATAGGTAGGTAGATAGATAGATAGATAGATAGATAGATACATAGATGATAGATAGATAGATGATAGATAGATAGATAGATAGATACATAGATAGATACATAGATGATAGATACATAGATGATAGATAGATAGATAGATACATAGATGATAGATAGATAGATGATAGATAGATAGATAGATACATAGATGATAGATAGATAGATGATAGATAGATAGATAGGTAGGTAGATAGACAGATAGATAGATGATAGATAGAAATGTATGTATAGTTATGCACACATATGTGTTCATATGTATGTGTATATATGCATATTCAGTTGAATTAAATATTCTCAGACCCTCAGAAGAGCAGTTTTCAGTTGTTTTTTTCATGTAGACTATCCTTCCTACACTTAAAAATAAAAAGCTTATTTCCAAGTTATTCTTTTCATGCAAACCCAAAAAATTAGTTGGAACACTATAAGACTCTAAGCTGTTTCAAGTCTTATTCAAAAATATTGTTTGATATTATATTCAAAATGTAACTAAATAAAAGTGTTTCATACTCCTTTAGTTGAGATTCTTTTTTTTTCACTCCAACCAACAAAACCAAATATAGACAGTCCCAGTTTACCAAAAAAAAATAAATTGTGGGTTAGTTGCTAAGGAATTGGAATGCATTTTCCTATAGAAATTATGTTATGATGTCCCAAAAATCTTGATGAAACTGTAAGCTATTAATACTGAAAACTGTATTACATTAAAACTTTTAGACCCCCTTACGTAGTTGAGTCCCTAGAGCATGCCCAAAAAAAGTGTACTAGATTCTAAACTCCTTGAGCATGGCGGCTGGATTTACTTATTTTTGTATCTGCTTCATTGTCCATTACAGTGATTTTCACATAGTAGGCAACTTAATAAATTAGTTATAATTATTATATTAAGCCACAGGGTACTATAGTTTTCTAACAGTGCTGTTATAAATAATTGTCCTTGCACATAAAATTATTTGCAATGTGGTGTCTTAGGATTTAGGATGAAAGGGAAACATAGAGGCAAACTGGTACACTTCCTAGATTTTACAGATGAAGAAAATTGGGACTGAAGCTGTTAAAGGAGCTGTCCAACGTTACAAAGGCAGTAAGTGATAGAAATAAATTTGAGCTCAGGTCTTCTAACTGCAAACCCAGTGCTCTTCCCACCCCTCAATCCCAATAGAAATACATATATTTATATAATATCATAATTCACAGATTAACATAACAATTGCCATTTATTAAAGTTTTAACTCTTAAAAAGCATATTGGTGTCATTTGAGCCTCACATAAACCATGTGAGCTAGGTACCATAAATAATATTATCCACATTTTACAAATGAGAAAACTGAGTCTCAGTAAGTATAAGTGATAAACCCATGTTCCCTTTACTAATACAGAGGCAGGATTTGAACCTAGGTCTTGTTGATGCCAAGTGCAGCACCCTACCCACTCTGCCACACTAACTCTTTTAAACAGAATCTTAGAAAAGAAAAAAAGCACAAATGCAATTTAGTCCAAATCCTCACTCCCGCTACCATCACCATTTTACATTTGAAAGCACTGACATCCATAGAGAGGGAATGACTTGCCCAGGTCACACAGTTAGGTAACTGTTGAAAGGACTCAAATATAGGTCTTTGGCCGCAGATTCCCACAGTAGGAAGCTACATAACAGATTCAGACCCAGAAGTTTCCTTGAAGTTTTTTTTTTTCTAATCTAAACCCCTGATTTTAAAGATGAAGAGCAGAGAACCAAAGCAGTGACTTGTTCAAGTTGATACATCCTGATCATGCATATATCTACCTTCAATAAATGAATGTTGACTTCATTAGTGCCTTGATATTTGGCTTCTAATAACATGATTAAGCATGCAACATTTATGATATAATCTATTTGACTTCTTACCCAGTACATAAGTCCTTCTTATTGTTCTTGTTGTATAGCATAATCTCACTCAAACCATTGTAAAAAAATATCTGCAGAATCAGTATAAGACTACAGGTAACTAAGAAAAGGAAAAAAATAGGTATATGATAAATCAATTGAAAAGAAGAAATTTAACTCTCCTAATTTTCATATTAGTTATTTGCCTGCCCATCAGAGACTATCATTCATTTTAATAGCTACTAGTGCCTCATACATAGTAGGTGCTTTTAAAATGTTTGTTGAATGCACTTTTTCCTCTACTATCTCTTAAATCTCTGCTGTGCTGCAATGACAGGAATACATGGCCTTTATTCCATGAGTCAGTTTAATAGTAACTCATATGGCTCTTTATGGTTCTCAAACCACTTTACATACATTATCTCATTTGATCCTCCCAACAGTCCTGTAATCTAAATAGTCTCAAAGTCATCATTCCCATTTTGTATATAAGGAAACTAGGAATTAGACCCATTATGTGAGTTGTTCAAGGTCATATGTCTAGGAAGTTTCAGAGCCTATGCAAGGTCAATTACTCCTCTATTGGAATGATATAAGCATCTTAACAGGAGAATGGGGACTGGATCTCTGATTTGACTTGCATATGGGACTCTTGGATAAGGAAATTCTTTCTACCATTGCAGGTTGTCAATGTATAGGCTTTGAGAGTTGCTTTGATCACTTAGAGGTGATGTGGTGTGCCAGCATCATGCAACCTGTATGTATCAGAGGTAGCATTTGAATCTGCATCTTCCTGAGTCCAAGGTCAGCTCTATATTAACTTCCTCCTAACAATAAAGTACTAAACAGAGTGGACTATTGTTACCAATTTGGTGACAAATATCTAAAGAGTATATTATGTACTTTTATATGATGAATAATAAATAAAACAAAAAGGACACTTGGAAAACCTTCCAGCAAGTAAAGAAGCACTGGTTTCACAAGTCCCTTGCCTGCACCTTTATTCATATGGATGCCTATCTTAGCTGGAAGTCAAAAGAACTGGATCCCAAAGGCCTACACACTGGAATGTCCCACGGCTAGTCCTAGAGAAGACATTCAGTCAGTTAACATTTATTAAATGCCTTCTGTGTGCCAGATAGTGTGTTAAGCTCTGGAGATGCAAAGAAAGGAAAAAGACAATCCCCGCTCTCCAAGAGCTTGTGATCTAATGAGAGAATATAACATAAAAAGAAGGTAAGAACCAGGGGAGGGAGAGGGAGGAAAAAAGAATGAGAATCTGAGACCTGTATTCAAATCTGAACAAGATACTTTTCTTTTACAAATCACTTGTGATCTCAACTAGTCACTTTTTCTCTCTTGGTGTCAAGTTTCTTCGTAACCTCTCTGATGCCTTCCAGGTATCATTCTATGATAATAGAAAAAAACATCCCTTGTAAACCAGTCATTTTCATTCTGTTTTCTTCTTAGATATCATGTTGGAAAGGAGGCAGAATAGAGATGTTAGAAAGCAAGGAGTGAGTTCTAGGGCTGCTTAACCCAAATAGGTAGGAACTCAACTCGATGGATTTAAGGGAGATGTGGAGAAGCAGGATCCAATCTCTGTCTTCAAATATTTGAACTGTTATCAGAAAATGGATGAGATGTATCTGCTAGATCCAGAGTGCAGAACTAAACCCAGTGTGGAATTCACTGCTAAGAGCCTTCTCTCGATTACCCTCCATGTTCTCTGTGTAGCTATTATATTTAGATATTTACATCAAAGGTATCGAACAAATGGCCAACATACTCCTAAAGCCTATAATAACCCCAAATGTAGCCTCAACCAGATTAAAATGTAGTTCCTATCTGATTTTAATATGTCGATATATTAACGTATAAACATGTGTGGTGTTCTGAGTTCATATGCAACATGTAGAGATCTTTATTGTGGTTTAATCGCCCAGCTTTCTACTTGAATTTGACAACACTGATTTACATGTTTCCTGACCTAGTAAAATATGAACTTCTCGAGGGCAGGGACAGCGTTTTTGCTCTTCTTTGTCCCTACAGCACTTAGCACAGAGTAAGAGTTTAATACATGCTTGCTGACTGACTGGGACAGACTTCCTCACAATGAGAACCATCCAAGAGTGAAATGGTTTCCCTCAGGAGGTCCTGAGTTACAAATTACTGAAGATCTTCAGGAAGAAGCTAAATGACCACTTGTTATATTTCTTCTAGTGGGGATTCCTGTTCACCTAGCATTGTCCTAGATGGCTTTTGAGGTTCCACCCAACTCTGAGATTTTGCTGTTCTCCAAGTCAGAGGTAAGAATTTCTATTTCTCCAATTGTCCATAATAGAGCTTAATAGATGGCATAACAAAAAAGGCAAAAATAGCATCGAATGGGCTGTCATTACACAGTTCCCTACCTGACCTACCTGCAAGGAAAACAGTTCATATTGTTTTTGAATTTTGAAAACAATAATTCACAAAAAAAGACATTTCTTTCTGACTTCAGCACGAGAGAGAGAATCAAAGCTGGTTTTTGATTTTCAATGGAAGGTCAGTAGTCAGACCTAGAGTCATCGAATCATTTTGGTCTTCAAAGATCTATTTCATCTCCAACAGAGTAATATTGAATTGGCGAATTAAAGATAGTGTTTGGTTGAGACCTAAAGCAGCAGTGTTCACTTTACTCAAACAGCTCCCTGGAATGGGCCCAACATTCCTTCTAGTGTCTACTGAGAGCCTCTACTGTGCCACACTGAGAGGAGTACATGGCCTTCCCTTAGTCCATGAGTATTCTAACTTTAAATCCCAGGTATTGGACTAATGGAGCTGGAGAGTCTTATCCAGTGGCGTATAGAGAGTGAAGGCTATAAAAGACATACCTAACAATTATTTTATATACAGAGATTTGAAATTAGATCTCACATTGGAATAAGTTGGAATAGACATAAACTATTCTCAATCTAGACTGCTAAATAATGTTCAGAAAAGTGATATGAAAGTCATTAAAAGGAGTAATAGACCTTTCATTTTTATAGATTTCTATATTTCACATAACAACCCTGGAAACATATTCAAATAGACTCGGGAATCTTCATTATTCTCCATGAAATATCCCAAAATATTCTTTGGTGACTCCAGAGTCCATTCATTCACCCATTAAAGCCTTCAGAAAAACTTCATTGATCATCTAATATGAGCAAGAGCATCATACATACAAAATATTCCTATTTTCTAAAATAGGGGTGGGGAATGTGCAGCCTTGAGGCCACATGTGGCCCTCTAGGTCCTCAAGTACAGCCCTTTGACTGAATCCAAACTGCACAGAACAAATTTGGGATCTGTTTATCAGTCAAAGGGCTGTGCTTGAGAACCTAGAGGGCCACAGGTGGCCTAGAAGCCACAGGTTCCCCACAGCTGCTTTAAACAATTCTAAAATATTTTTGGATGTTGTAATGCTCTATAGCAGAAGAATCATTAATAATTTGCAGCCTTATAAATAGCATGTATCAGAGACATTTGGCATATTACAAATACATGAAGGATCTGTGATTCTGTTAGTATAGGGAATTCCTTTCACCAACACAAATCACAAATCATCAATGATTTCATAGAAAAATCCTAGGGCATTGTTTGAGATGTAGTTCTTTGTCCAGGGTCACACAGAAATAGTATCAGAAGTGCAATTTGAACCTAGGTCTTCCTTAATCCAGTCTTATACACTGATAAAATAGACTAGAAAGCATCCAAGAGAAAGTAATAAGTATGGTGAAGGTCATTCAGTACAGGATATATTACAGAATTGTGTCAAGCAAGGGGGTCTAATTTCACTGCATCAAAGTGCTCATAAAGGGGAGTAATATATTATAAATCTATAAAGATAAGCTAAAGCTGGATTTAAAAGGGCTTTAAATGCCAAAAAAGAGTTTGTTTGTTTTTTACTCTAGACAATAGGGAGTCACTGGACCTTTTTGAGAAGGAGAATGATATGATCAAACCTGTGCTTTAGAAATAATGCTTTAGCAACTCTGTGGAGGATGGATCAGAGAGGGGGGAAACTGGGAACTGAGAGACAAATTAGTAGATTATTGTAACATTCCAGACAAGAGGTGATAAGGGCCTGAAGTAGGGAAATAGTTGGTCATGTGAGAAGAAAGAAGAGAATGGATACAAGAGATGTTGTGGAAGTATAATTGAAAAGATGTGACAACTGATTAGAAAGGGTAGGTGAAGAACAGTTAAGTAGTAAGGATAACTACAAGCTTGCAAACCTGGGTGATTAGAAAGATGGGTGTGCCCTCCAAATAAACAGGAAATTTAGGAAGAGTGGTAAGAAGTAAGTTTGGAAGACAATGGGAACAATAGAAAATTTTGAGTTGGACAAATTGGGTTGGAAATGTCTGAGGAACATCCAGTTGTAAATGTCTAATATGCAGCTGTGATATGGAATTGGAGCCCAAGAGAAAGAGTAGAATAAGATGTACAGGTCTGGGAGTCATCTGAGAAAAGGTGATAATTGAATCCATAGGAGCTGATGAGATTTCCAAGAAAGAAAAAGTAGAGATAAAGAAAAGGGCCCAAAAACAGTCTTAGAGTATATCTACAATTAGAGGAGAATACATTGTGATTGAGCAGTCAGACAAGTAAGACTTAGATCAAAATAGAGCAGTATAAGGAAAATCAATCAACAATCAGGCATTTATTAGTTTCCTATGGGCCAGTCCCTATGGAGTGGCCCAGCATACCAAAAGAGAATAAAATAGTCTATGTGCACATAGTTATATTCTGTAGGGGGAGACAACTTTATATAATATATATATATATTATATACACATACATATATACATACACATATACAAACATGTGTATGCATGTGCATATTTGTACATATATGTATGTAGATATATGTAGGTGTGTATATATACATATATACATACACATATACACATACAATATAAGTATATACAAAGTATGTACAAAATAAATACAAGGTAATTTGGAATACACAAAATGAAAACCAAATACAATATCATAGAAAGTAAGGCTGATTACATTTTATTAATTCAGAAATTATTATCAACAGTTGATGTGGGAGCCATTCCAGGGTCTGTTACCTGTGGAAAGTTTCACCACTGATTGATCAGAGTAGAGATCAAAATAAATATCAAATAGAACTAAAAAAATTGTAATAAAGTTCATATGGAAGAACAAAAGCTCAAGGATATCAAGGGGATCAATGAAAAAAAGTGAAATGAGATGGTCTAGCCATACCAGATCTCAAACTGTATTATAAAGCAGCAATTACTAAAACAATAAGGTATCAGCTAAGAAATAGAAGGATGGATCAGTGGGATATATTAGGTACTAATTACATTATAGTAAATGACCATAGCATTCTAGTATATGATAAACCCAAAGATGCAAGCTTTTTGAGCAAAAACTCATTGTTTGACAAAATCTGCTGGGAAAAACTTGAAAACAGTATGGCAGTAAGTAGGCATAGACCAACATATCACATCATATACCAAGATAAGGTTAAAATAGATACATGATTCATACTTAAAGAGCGATATCATAAGCAAATTGAGAAAGCACGGAATAGTTTACCTGTCAGATCTATGAAGAAGGGAATAATTTAGAACTAAACAAGATCTAAAGAACATTACAAAATGTAAAATAGACAATTTTGGCTATACAGAATTCAAAAGTTTTTGCACAAACAAAACCAATGAAACCAAAATTATAAGTAAAGTGCAAAGCAGAAGAAAAAATTGTGCAACAAGAATCTCTGATAAAGGCCTAATTTCTGATATATAGAGAATTGAGTCAAATGCATAAAAATATAAGTTATTCTTCAATTGACAAATGGTCAAAGGATATGAAGAGGCAGATTTCAGATGAAGAAATCAAGACTATCAATACTAAATCATTATTGATCAGAGAAATGCAAATTAAAACAACTGCATTTTGTTTTAACTCACACCTATCAGAGTGGTTAATATGACAAAAAAGGAAAATGTTGGATGCAGAAGGGGATGTGGGGAAACTGGTACACTAATTCCTTGTTCATGGAACTGTAAACTAATCCAACCATTCTGGAGAGGAATTTGGAACTATGCCCAAAGGGCTACAAAACTATGAAGACCCTCTTATCCAGCAATATCACTTCAAGGTCTATATCCCCAAGGCATCCCAAAAAAGGGGGAAAGTCCTAATTATACAAAAATATTTATAGTGGTCCTTTTTATTGGCTAAGAATATAATAATATAAAATAATATAATATAATAGTATAATATATAATAATATAAAATAATAATCCAAAAATTGGAAATCAAAGACATGCCCATCAGTTGGGGAATGACTAAACAAGTTGTGGTATATTATTGTAATGAAATATTATTATGCTGTAAAAAATGACAAGGAAGATGATTTCAGAAAAACCTGGAAAGATTTACATGACCTGATACATAGTGAAGTGAACGGAAACAGGAGAACATTGTACACAGTGACAGCAATATTGTTTGATGAAGAATTGTGAATGACTTAGCTATTCCCAGCAATACAATGATCCAAGACAACCCCAAAGGAGTAAAAATGAAGCATACTATCCCCCTCCAGAGAAAGAACTGATATTGATTGAATACTGAATGAAGCATGCTATTTTTTCATTTTTCTTTTTTTTCTTTTACTCCAGTTTTCTTGTATGAAGTGACTAATACGGAAATTTACATAATTGTCTATGTAAAAATAAATAAATATCAAACTAGACAAAAGAATAAAAATGAGAAAAAAGATATTGATGGTATGCAATTAAAATAACTGCCTCCTGCCTTATTTAAAGAAGCTACTGACACTGAAAAATGGGAAAGTAGAATAACCATCTTTGGGAAACAAAACAATTATTTTAATCCCAAGCTTTTCCCTGAAACACAGGCCCATCTTTTTTTGGACCAGTGTTGTTCCAATGATGTTGAATGACTATGAGTCATAGAATTATATTATCTCTAAGGAAGTGAAGTGAAGGATTCCCAAAGGACAATGGAGCACTGAATAATAAGCATGAGTAGGCTATACTACATTACAAATGAGAAATTACAGAAGAGAGCCAGTGTAAAGGACATCAGAAAAAATGTGGGGAAAAACTGTTTGCTCAGAGGATGAGTTAAGGATAACCAGCAGACACGCCGGGTGTTCCATTGATGTCCACCATACATCAATGCAATGTCAACCCTCATTCCACCTCCCATTCACACACATGTGGAAAGGCTTCTTGGAGAAGAATTTAGGGGGAAACTGGACTGAGAATGACACAGGATAAGCAGGAATCTATTTGTGAGAGGTGGTGATCTGAATTAGAGGAGGGAATATTCACATCAGTGAAATCATAGAATCATTATAGTACTTAGCATTGGTAGTATTAATATACAAATAAGGTCCACCAAAATAAGGGAAGTAATTATCCCACTGTCCTGTATATTTTGTTTTATACATTTAAAAACACTATTACAAAAAAGGGTCCATAGACTTTACTAGATAGCCTAAGAAGCCCATGACACAAAAAGTTAAGAACCCTTCTTCTAGATTATTGTTCTGTTCTTTGCAGCACATTTTAGGAGAGATCGCAATCATGCTAGGCAGGTATGACTGGATAGAATGATGCATGTTTAGCCCGGAGAAGATAAGACTTGGGAAGAATCATTATAGCTATTTTCATTGAGAATGATGATGACTGATAATGATGATGGTAGATGTTTATTTAAATAACACTTTACATGAATTATGGATATTGAAATTCACAACAACTCGGTGACATAGGTACTTACAGATAAGGAAACTGAGGCTCAGAAAAGATAAAGGTCTTATCCATGGCCACAAACTAGTAAGTCTAAGAGACAGAACTAAATCCTGGACTTACTGACTTCAAAGCCAACATACTGTCTACTAGGAGATGTTGCCTCTCATTTTTCAAGTATTTGAAGGATTTTCATGTAGAAAACAGATTAGATTTTTTTCATGCTTTTCATCTTACTTCACCAGGCATGACCACCATCACTGTTGAATGATGAAAATAGAAAGTTTCAAATATCTCCAGATCTTTTGGTGTCTGCGTTTAAGGAATTAGGTAACAAGTCAGGACCAATGAATTCTGCAGTTGTTGTTCATATTCTCCCTACGCACTCTTACTTTTCTGCAGAATGTTATCAGTCTGAACTTTGAGCTTTCATTAATTTGTTTAAAAGTTATGACATGATGTTTTTTAAATTGTCATTCACACTTGAAGAACAACAGAATTAGTTATTTCTTTATCAGTGAGTGTACTTTATTGGATCTCTTTTGCTTAAGAATTCAGAGCCCTATTTTATTTTCACCAATCATCCCAGCATTCAAGGAAGTGGATGAAGAAAACAGACATTCTCTAATGAAGCAACCTGCTTTCCTGGTCTGCTCAGAGTCCTCAGTGAAACCCAGAATATTCTCCAAATCTCCTGATCTTTAGCCTTTGCCTCTCTCTTGCTCGTGGACCATTGCCAGTTACATTAATTTGAGCTCTGCACAATACTGAAAAAGGCCACATTGCTTTAACTCTAACTTCAGACATTCACCAACCATTCACTGGCTCATTATAAGCAAAGCCCAGGCCCAGCTCCTAGTAGGGGAAGGAAGAGTACATTTGGAAGGAAAAAAAGAAAAAGGTTTCAGATGACAGGGTTTTATTTCCTTACACTATCATTTGAAAACCTTTTAAATAGCAGTCTGGTCCTCTGATGGTAATGTCTTGCCTGGCAATTAGAAGTAGAGGTGCTGGGTTTTAAAAGGCTTTTAAATTGTGTTATCAAAGGTCCTCCTACAATGGTGCTTTCATTACACAGGGTAAAGTCCATATACTCTTCCCAATTCTTATACAGGGACAGCAGACACATCTGAAGGAGTCATTCACACAGACTGAAGGCTTGGAATTTGTCAGAGACATGATTGCCAATGTAGCATGACTGCTAAGTTATAATAAGCCAATTTTATATGGAAATGCATTTTTCTCTTCTTTTTTCCTTTTGAGTGGACTAATGAGCAAACATCAAAAGCATCCCAGGTTAGGGTTCTGCTTATCTGAAGTGTATCCAAAGGTATGTGAATTTCTTTGAACAGAAAATCAGGTTCTCTTTCTGCTAGAATACACCCAGAGGACCAAGATGCACAAAACTAGTCCAGATGCATCTTGTGACAAGGAATCCACAAGCAAAGAAACACTCCTCAATTCTGACCTTTGTGCAGGAAAGAGATCAAAAGTGACAGCATATTGGGACCATCCCCTGTTCAGTTCAAGTATGCCCCAAAGTGTCTGGGTAGTTTGTAAATGCGAAACTTTTTTTTTCTTTATGGATCCTCAGCAATTCTACTCAAATGGGAAAAGTGTGGGAAACAGCATTATAACTAATACCCCTTTAAAACAAACAAACAGAAACCTGAGGGAAAAGATACTGAGATTTGTAGAAAAAAAAAATCATGTTTGCTCTTATTTATTTTGATTTGGCTTTTTCCCATGCTAGTTAAAAAAAAAAATAAGTAAATGGCAAACTGAATAGTGGGTAGGAGAGGGAGCTTAAACACATACACACACAACCTAAAAGCCCATGTGAGAATTGGATCAACCATTTGAAATCTGTGCTCTTAATTCCATCACATTTCTTAATAATTGTGAATTTAGCTACAAAGAAAACTATAACACATAACACATTCTGGCTGACTGTGACACCTTAGCGGAACAGCTTCTTGGGGAAGTTTTAAGGGTAGGTTCCTGGCTGTCAAGTCTGACACTTTTATTCCGATTAATCAATCATAGGACCCTGCGGACTTCATCAGGAAGTGAGTGAGCTCTTAAAATCAGACCCAGGCTAGCCAGCAGTTCTGCTGCACAGGGGTATGGGATCTCACCTTTGTTCAAATGTGATGAGATTATTTTCCCTTTGTTCTATCAGATTCCCAGATGGTGGTTCACTGACATCTGATTGGTTTACCTCAGCTTGGCTTGGGAGACTAAACTGAATTTTTCACCAAGTGACTCCTTGAATTTGCTTGAGAGGAAATAGGAGCGTGGGGGGGGGGGGGGGGTTAAGGACTTGCAATTAGGAGGTCTCTAGTTCTTTGCCAGCTGAGTAATTTAACAAAAGTCACAACTTTCCAAACGTCAGTTTCCTCCTCTGTAGAATGGAAACAATAATTATTTATGCTACTGATTTTGCCATCAGGCAGTTGCCAGAGGAATGCTTTGCAAAATTTAAATCACGATGTATATGTGAACAATTAAGATTCAATTTATGCTCATGACAATTTCATTCACTTTTAAGGAAAAGGTTTTATTTTATACTGATATAAACTGACTTGCAAGTCAGAGAAATGAATTCTTTTAATGGATTCATACCTAGTCTGTTTTTCATCTAGGTAGGGTCCTTAACATCTCTGTACCTATTTTCCCACCCATAATATTAGCATAGATTTTATTTATTATTAGCCTCACTTCTGTAATGGAATTTTTGAGGCCTTCTAGCAAAGTGTTCTATTATTGCAAAAAAGGATTGTTGCTCAAATTTTCCCTATTGAGTGAAGAATAAATTTTAAAAGGTAGAAAATATTCCATTCTTCTCTTCCCTCAATCCATTACATTTGTGCACACAACTAACTTAATCCCTGTACTGTTTTATCCCTATTCCATGAACACAATTTCCCTTACACAAAAACTACTTTGAATAGCAAACTTGGAAAGTCGGTCATCTTTAACCATTCCCAGGGGAGTTAATCTAATTACTGATCTATTCAATGGCTGATAGCTTTGATTTCACCCTATTGAAATGTCCCTCCTATTTTCTTGAAATGGTACTCTACGATAAATCAAAAATATGAAGGTTTCTGCCAATTCCTGGGGGACTCATGCCTTGAAGAAAGGACCTACTAGGTTAAGTATATGTCTACTAAGGAATGATGACAGAACTGCACCAAGAGATGACTTTAACTTTGCCTGAAAAGGAGACAATTTTCTCTCACCTTTCTCTGTTGATGGAAGTGAAAACTCACTGCATGGTTCATCTCCATTACTCATGCACTCTCCAGGCTATCAAAGCTCCCTGTCTTTGACATTACTGAACAGTGAACCAGGAATCAGGGGACAAAACCTAGTCCTGGCCTTTCCATTAATTAGCTGTATGACCTTGAATAGGTCATTTACCTTCTAATTGCCTCAATTTCCTATTCTGTAAAATGAGAATCATCATGTTTATACTGCCTCCCTAACCTGGTTTTTGGGAGGATCGTGTGAAATTATGTCTATAAGGCAAGTCGATACATTTCATCAAATATATTTTACATCTACTATGTGCAAGATACTCTATAAGCACTCTATAAATGTGAGTTGTTATTTAAAAAATGGCAATCATATTTATCTGAACCTTTCCTTCAGGGTGACTGAGAAAGAACTTTGAAAAATAAAAAGCATTAAAGGGTAATATGTTCTCTATTGCTCTATATTTGTGGCAAAAGAGTAAGTAACACACAAAAGGGAAAAAGACACAGAAAATGAATGAACGGAGATTCTGTTGAAATTTTATTAATCATTTGTCAGTTTAGGCAAATTTTCATGCGCTGATTAGTAGAAAACTCATGTTTCAATTCAATGGCCTGTTCATTTATTTATAGTTGCTAATGACCCTAATCTAAGTTTTTATGTTTCACTTTTTATAGTAATGAGCACACATACACTCACATATAACTATTCTAGAAGCATTTTGTGTCAAGGAAACTATAAGCAAAGAGAACCCCCTGAACTCTGACCCTTTCCAGTAAAGAGATTTTTCAAAAAACAAAGGAAGCTGGAACTATTTTCTGCACAGTTCAAGTATTCCCCAAATTATCTGGGTAATTGACAAATGTAAAACTAGATTCGATGAACTCTACAATACATATCTATGTACTACATAGCAGATATATTTTATAGCAAAGGCACATATACTACAGATATTTTATAGTAAATATATAATAAAGCTATTTTATAGTTAAAGTCAACATTTCAATGAATCTGTATAAGCAGCAACACAACATGGTGGCTAAAGAGTTGTCTTTGATATTAGGAACATCTAAGTTCAAATCTTGCCTGTGATACTGACTAGCAGGTCGCTTTACCTCTCTAAGCTTCAATTCTTCAGTTTCCTCATCTTTAGCATGAAGATAAGGTTATACATATGTACATGTGTATACACACACACAAATATATATCACGAGATAGTTATAAGGTATATGTTAATGTAGGTGAAGTACTCTACAAAACTTTACAAGGCTGTTAAGATGTCAGTTGTGATTGGTCAAGGCATAAAACCTTGCTAAAATTCTTACCCTTAATCATAGAAGTGAAAATCTAATCATACCTATGACGATCGTAGTTATGCTTCCAGTGTAGACACTACCCAATATTTGAATTTAACCTTTAAGTTATAGATTCTACGTATTTGATGATGAATGTGGATTCAGAGAAATATTTAATATTAAATTTTTTCCACTTGCAACCCCTTTTCACCATTCGGCAGTGTTCATGGCAGTTGTGCAGCCTGAGGGCATACACAGTACAAAGTGTGCATGCTTTGTGTTCAGAACCAAGACTTCAGTGAAATTGCCCATGCAACATGGGTAAGCACTGCTAGAAACACCTCAGATTCATTACAAGTTTGATTTTAATTAATTTTTGGTTGTTGCCATGTTCAGAAACCTTTCACTGTTGTCGATTTTTCAGGACCCCATATGGGGTCATGACCCACAGTTTAAGGAGTGCTGCAAAATAAGGAACACAACTCTGGTTTTCAAGGGCTGTTATCTAACCACACTTTTAAAGAGAGCTACAGGCCAGTCCTTTTGGGATTATCTAGGGACTTGGTTTGGAAGTCATTAGAGATTTCAGGCATAATTCTATGGTAAATACCCAGAAAAAAATAGACAAGGAAATGGGAGTATCCTGAAGGGAAAACTAAAAGAGAAAGAGGAGCTCTCCCATTTCCTGCACCTGAACCTCATTTTACATTTTTGGGTCTACCCTGAATTTGCCCTACCAAAAAAAAAGTCCTCCTGCTCATCTGTTTTCTTGTATGTCAGGCTGAAATCTCCAAAAACAGTTGTTTCCTGACAGGTGCTGCTTCAGAAAGCACTCATTCAGCATGGCAGAAACAGAGTCATGGAGCAGGTTGACAGCAGAGGTGATGCCCAAGGAGAGAACTTTAAAAATTTTTAGAATTTCCTCTAGAACATGTGGCAAAGGGGCAAGATGAATTTTAAAAAATTGAATAAAAACACATTTTAGGAGTTAAAGAGTACGCTCATAGAAACAGAAATGAAAGACAGGAAAGTTGGGGATAGAAAGTTTTAGAAAATAGCAACAAATCCCAGGGGAGCTTTCATGATGACTGAATTGTCAGAGTAAAGCCTTATTAGAGCATATGTTTCCAATTTCTTTTATTACCCTCCCTACCTGAGACCTGTTTGGATTGTGAAAAGCCTCAGTTGGTGGCAGCTTTGCTTCTTCTGCATTTGGTCTTTGTCTGCCTTGGGAATTTCACCTTCCTTTTCCAAACCCATTGAATTTCCTGGCAATTACAAGTATCTGTCATTGGATAGAGTAATAGATGTGAATTCAAAAAGACCTAGAAAGACCACCTCTAACCCTTACTAACTCTGCAACCATGAGAAGTTTATTTAAGCTCTCCAAAGGCTCAGTCTCTTCATCTGTAAAATGAAGATAATAATATCATTATTACCCATTTTTCAGTGTTGTGAAGCTCGAATGAGATACATGCAGTCATGCAAATATAATATATGCAAATCATTCGGCAATATAAGTATAATTTGAGATTATTGAGATTATGTTTATTATCATTATATTCTCCATAAGCAAGCCCCCATTTAATGAAGCCTTGCCCAATTCACACACACCCATCACACCAATACACACACTCTCCCTTACCTAAAAATAGAATATTTTTTTAAAATGCAGTTGATTATTTGTTCATTTAATTCAGTGGTTCTCAAACTTTTGGATCTCAGGAGTTTTTAGATACAGAACATATTGAGGAGTTCTTATTTGTGTGGGTTATATCTATTGATATTTACTGTATTAGAAATTGAAACATTTGAATATCATTATGAAAATAGTTTTGACCTCACAAAGCCCCTGAAAGGGTCTGGAGGACCTCCATGGGTGCTTGGACTACCCTTTGAGAACTAATGATTTAGTTGTACTTCTACAATCCAGTGGGAAAACTTTGACTAGTTTGGGGATGTTTTCTTTTGGGGGAGTAATTAGTATTAAATGACTTGCCCATGGTCACACAACTAGTACATATATGAGGCTAGATTTGAACTCAGGTGCTCCTTACTCCAGGGCTGGTGCTCTACTCACTGTACCACCTAGCTGCCCTTTCTTTTTCTTAAAGTAATGAAATCCCTGGGGATAATAATGAAGGAGGGAGATGGAGTAGTTTGGTAGTAAAATCCCCAAGCAGAGCAGGAAAGGGAGCATAATTACATAATTCATTAGCCTCTCCAATTAGAATCATAATAGAAAGATGAGAATGGAGATGGAAATCAGCCTAGACATTTGTTGTTAGCGACCAACCTACTAATTACAGACCACTGGCATATACCATAATGCCAGGAATTGGAGTTTTTGAAAATTTGCATGTGAGAGACAGAATCCTTGTGGGGAAGTTACAGAGCTCATCTCAGGAGTAAATGGGTAAAGAGTAGGGCTCAAGGCACTTGAAACCCCACTGAATGGCATGTTTATCCTCACCGTTGATCCAGAACACTCACGAAGCTGATAGCAAGTTACTTCCACAGCCTGCTAGCTTTCTGAGAAGTGATCGTGAAGGATTCCTTTTTTTTTTCTGTTCTAATCCTGAAGGGAGGAGGAGGGGAAAGAGATAGCATTTCCCTCCTCCTCCATACTTCCTTTGGTTTAAGAACCAGTAATTTTGTTTTTCTTCAAGCCAACTCTAGGGCAGAAAATTCTTAGCCCATTATAAATTCAGTAGTCATAGGAGAGACTCAGAACTAGCCATAGTCAGAATGCACAAGTAGGAATTTTGAGTATAGATAGTAAACCAGATGATGTGATTTGTGAGAAATAGAAGAGGATAAATTATATCAGGAAAAGTATACTAGAGTTGGTACCAGAAGACCTGGATTAAATCCTGGCTTTGCCTCCAACTATGTGATCTTGTACCATGCTAACTAGCTATAGGATCACTGTACCTGCATCCTTCCCTATAAAAGAGGGACTTGGATCAGATTATCTCTAAGCTCCCTTCTAGTAGCAACATTTTGTAAATGATGAAAAATCAATCTATTCCCAACAAGTCAGCTATGATGCCTGAGATTCCCAGAATTAGGTCACTTCTGGAGGAAGCATTCATACATCAAGAGACCAAGAGGACCAAGGGCCAAGACTCTCACCTTGGGTGTAAGGAAGGAACAGAGCCTGGTCCCTGGCTTCTTCCTTGAGCTTGTAGTCTCCTACTGGGGGAACTAAACAAGAATTTAAAGTTTCTGGCTGGGGAAAAAAGAGGTAGCAGAATCCAAAGGCCAGAAACCGCTAGCACCCTAATGCTTTTTTATTACCAACTTAACTGTTGATGGTGGCAGCAAGGTTGTGGAATGGATAGAGTGCCAGCCTGGAGGCAAGAAGATTCTTCTTTGTGAGTTCAAATTCAGCTTCAGACACTTACTGGCCATGTTACCCTGGGCAAGTCACTTTTCCCTTTTTGCTTCAGTTTCCTCATCTGTAAAAAGAGCTAGATAAGGAAATGGCAAACCACCCAAGTATCTTTGCCAAAAGAACCCCAAATGGAACAAATCATTACTATTTGGACACAACCAAAACGACTGAACAAGGATCTCTTGATGCCTCACAGCAAAGAAAACTGCGTTATGAATATTTTTTTAATTAAAACAACAGATAGAATTCAACTCCCTCAGTTAGCAGAAGAGACAATTGACTTGGTTTTCTTTTTTTTTTACTTACCAATTGAAGTAACTGGTATTGCTTCTCTAAAGACATCGAAATGCAGAGCTGGATTTTAAACACAGGTCTTCTGAATTCAAATCTAGTACTTTTTCCATCCAATACTCTCAAGCTACCTCAAATAGAATAATAGTTCCCAGCAAAACATTACTTTGTGATTTGTAAAGTGTTTTCTCAATAAGACCTTACTAGGCAAGAAGTACTTGTATTATAATTGTCATTTTACAATGAAAAAAATGAGATGATATATATACATATATATATATATATATATATATTTGTAGGAAGGAAGGCAAAGCAATTGGTGTTAAGTGACTTGCCCAAGGTCACACAACTAGTAAGTGTGTCAAGTGTCTGAGGTTGAATTTGAACGCAGGTCCTCCTGACTCTAGGGCCAGTGCTCTACTGCACCACCTAGCTGCTCTGAGAAGAGATTTTAAAGTTGGTCCTGGTCATACAACCAGTGAACAACTGAGGCAGGATTCAAACCCACTTCTTACTTCAAGCTCAACTCTCACTTCTGCTGAATCCTGATCCAAACCCTAAAGAAGTAATTAAAATACAGGGTTACTGGGTTCAGTTTCCACTATTAGGGCCACTTCTACTCATTCCATGTGGTGTTGTGCCTAAGAAAGGCAGATGCTTCTGGATTGGCGACAGGTAAAGAAATCTAGAGAGGGATGAGAAACCAGACAAAAGGCAAGAAGGGAATTGATGCTGAGATTTGCAAATGGAATCTGATATATTGAAATACGTTAGAGTGGATGAGTGCAATGCAAAGAAGGGAGGAAAGTTTTACCTTTCTCATCTCTACAGAAGAAAATTTTTAAAGAAGAAAAAAGCTGGTTTAGCAGATATCTTCTGCTTATATCTTCTAGTTCTGGAGCTGTCCTCACTAACTTTCACTATGACAGAATCCAAAGGGTTTTTTCAACTTGCTTCTTTGGAGGTGCTTCTAATTTGTGGGAATAGAAATCTTTAGTGGAACATACTATTACTATAACATTAAAGAAAAGTTTTTGAGTGGCTTAACTAGAGAGAAAGAATAGAAATCTCTCTCAGACACTGAGTTATGATCCTGGATGTTTTGTGTAATAGCACCACAATTTTCCCATGCTCCTGGCCTTCCTAGGGGTGACTCCTATAGAGTTTAAAAGATGTTTTTTTTTGTTTTCCTTCTTCCACTATCTTTTATCACTCCTAATGGGACCCTAACTTACATATTCCCTTTCATTCTTCATTATTTTTCTAGCTGAAGATATGCCCGAAGCACTCTTTGTGCTGATACAATTTCTTCTTTTAACTTTATATCTCTCTGAGTGAGAGAACTTTATAAACTGGGTTACATAAGAATATCTCAGATGTAAATGTTGATAGAAAAAAGTAGGGCTGCAGCCTTAGAAAAAAAAATGCCTATAACATACCCACTGCAATTTCTTTAAGGACATTAAGTCAGGATTTTACCCATTTCTTCTATTTTTCCAGTCTTTTGCATTTTTTGCTATTATCTTGCCCTGGTCCCCTCTAATTACTGTTTCCCTTTAATTACTTTGTTTTTTTTTCCTTCTATTTTACCACTATTTTCCTAAAATTGAGAAAGTGCATTTAAAGAAGAGTTAAGCACCCAGCTTTTCAGGAAATGAAACAAAAGCTAAGAAAAAGAGGTGGTGCTGAAGTCAAGTCAATATGCATTATTAAATGCTGACTATGTGTCAAGTGCTGTGATGGGCACTGGGGATACAAATACAAAGCAAGAAAAAAAATCCAGCCCCTGCTCATAAATTTCACAGTCTAATGAGGGAGCCAGCCTGCAAGAAAAAATGTACAACCACATACGTACAGAAGAAATTGGAGAAAATCTCAGAGGGAAGGCACTAAAATTTAGGACTAAGAAAGCCTTCTTGCAAAAACTGAGATTGAAGAAAGCCAGTTAAAGAAAGAGGCAGATATGAGGAGAGAGAGTATTGCAGGCATAGGAAGGTTGTATGTTCATCCCTCATTTTCAAAGAGGATTATAGCATCAGGGGAATGATGATATGACTTACAGTTGACTTCAATTTGATTTCCCTGATGCCATGGTCCTCTTCAAAAAGGAAAGACAAACACAACCTGTAAGTAGAACAAGCTGCCTGACTGGTGACCCAACTCAGCTCAGCATCTCCCTCTCCTTCTCCTCTCCAAAGGAAGGTAAATTTTGATGACCAGAAGTCCATTTAACTTGTGGTTTACTGGTTAGGTTTTTCTTCCTTCCTTCCTTCCTTCCTTCCTTCCTTCCTTCCTTCCTTCCTTCCTTCTCTCTCTCTCTCTCTCTCTCTCTCTCTCTCTCTCTCTCTCTCTCTCACACACACACACACACACACACAAACCTTAAACCCAGTTCACTCTGAAGCTTATAGATTAGACCACAATAGTTCCCTGACCAAGATCCATTTTGGACCCTCCTAATTTAGAGTGAATGTCAATGGTAACTTTCTCTTTGGAACAGCAACCCTGAGGGTCTTCCCCTCCCAGCTTGATTTTTTTTTCTTTTTTCCTAATTAAAGGGGCCATCCCTTGACTCACTTCTTAAAGAGACCTATTCATTAAATGGACATTACTTCACTCTAAGTGAGTACCGAAAAGGCCAGGGTCTCCCATTGCATCCTGGGTCATCTCCAGTCATCCTAATGAGTATCTAGTAACTGGATCCAGATGGTTCTGGAGGAGAAAGTGAGGCTGGTGACCTTTCACAGCCCTCCCTCATTCAAATCAAAGTTAACTGCAGGCATAGGATATATCTAGTGAAAATATCCAGAGTTGGGAAATGGAGGGTTATGTGTAAGGACTGGCAAGGAGGTCGGTGTCACTAAACCACAGTGGACAAGAGTTAGGTATAAGAAAACTGGAGGGGACTGTTATGAAGGGCTTTAAAAACCAAACAGAGGGTTTTAGATTTAATTCTGAAGGTAATAGGAATCCACTGGAATTTATTGAATGGGAGGAGGGGAAAGGATGGTAAGTCTCGTGTTTTAGATTGACCGATTTGGCAGCTCTGTGGAGAATGTGCAGGGGCATGGAGGCTTATGGCAGGGAAAACAATTGGCAGATCATTGCAATAAGGTCATTGCAATAGTTGAGGCACAAGGTGATGAGGGTTTGCACCAGGGTGGTGGCAGTGTCAAAGGAGAGAAAGGGGAGTTTGTGAAAGACACCCTAAAAGCAGAAACACAAGACTTAGCAACTGATTGGATATGGAAGGGGTTGTAGGAGAATGAGGATAGCTAGGTTTCAAACCTGAGTGACCAGAAGGATGTGCTTAAACAGTGAGGTCACAAATGTAGACATGGCAAGTGCAGGTGAACAGTTTCTATAGTTCATGTTAAAACCTACATAAGGATAATTTTTTTTTCTTCTTGCTGCTGGGAGACTGATTAGCCGAGAGACAGATATTCATCAGGTGATCAAGCACTTTTGATCTCCAAAGTCATCAAGACAGGGGAGGTAATATTTGTTCTCTTCACTGGCAGGGAACAGCTGTCAGCTAATGCATCACAAAGGACAAAAATCATTTCTTTTTGTTTTGTCTATTTTACTAGTTCTTATTCCTGTAAAGACATCTTATTTCATTTATCAGAATTTATGTATATATATATATATAATTATATATCTATAGTATATGTATACATATGTATGGATATGTGTATATACACATGCACACACATATATTTATGTGTATATGTATATCATTGCCAAAAAGATAGTCAATCAATAATCTTGCTATGTGGTAAGCAAGGGATTTGCAAAGAAAGGCAAAAACAGCCACCTATACCAAGGCACTCACACTTCACTGGGTAAGAGATCATGTAAATAACCAGGTATATGGAAGATACATAGAGATAAATGGAAGGTAATCTGAGAGAAGAAAGCACAATACTGAATAGGAGGAAGAGATCAGGCTAGATTGCATTTAGGGAAACTGTACAGTGTTTTCAAAGGCTCCTAACCCTTCCCTAAGGATGACTGAGGGAACATCACTATAACTCTGCCAGTTATATTATAGGGCTATCAATCATGGAACACCACAAATTCAGGAACCATTACCTAAGGTCAATGGAAGAGAAAAGGGCTCAGGACAGAACCTTGAGGAACATCCACAGTTAGGGAGAATGAGATAGATAACAAAATTAGCAAAGGAAACAGAGGAAGCAGTCAGACAAGTAGAAAGTGGAGAAATCAATGTGAAAGAGAGAGAGAGAAAAGGGGAGAGAAAAGAACGAACGAACGAACAAAGGAAGGATACAAAATGAGAGTGTAGTCCAAAGTGTCAAATGCATATGATACATCAAGAAGGATTAAGACTGAGAAGCAACCATCAAATTTGGCAATTAAGAGATCATTGGTCCCTGCAGCTCTGAGATCACATGCTATTTATGATTCATTTGCCTATAGAAAATATGTTGAGCTCCTTCATGAAAATAAATTGCTGTAGAAAATGAATAAAGGAGCCACAAAAGACACAAATAACATCTATTTTTTTTAAATCTGGTTTCTCTTGCTCTGTTTGCCCACACTGATTTCTCCTAAATTTGCCGATCATTGTTCATTTTCATGGTGACAATACATCAATTAATAGGACCACTTGTGCTGCTAGGTATTCAGAAACAAATGGAGGAGTGCCTCTGACTTCAAGAAGCTTATGTTGAAGAAGTAGATGTTCATAGAAATATACATGCAGGTATATAACAAAGTCAAATTATTTGGGAGAGGGGCAAGCGCTAACAATTAGAGGAATCGATAAGGACCTCTTCTTAAAGGAAGTGTCAATTAAACTGAATTCTGAAAGGATCCCTGTGTTCCGAAAGTCAGAGATGAGTAGGGAGAGCATTCCTTGCATGGGAGACAGACTCACATGGAGGCTGGAGATGAAATGCCACGTAGAAATTATTTGAAGTGTGAAATTATGAAGTAAAGGGTGTTCAAGGAGAATGACCTCCATATTTTTTAGTGATACATGAGACAAAATCATGGTTATTATTAATGCTATTATTAATAATGATAATAATACATTTGTGTTCTCTAACCTATCAATGAGTCTTAATGGCATAAATTTCAGACAAGTTAGGGTGGTACATTGAAATTTAAATAGATAATGATATTCACTCCACTCATGCAGGTCACAACCCATTTGCACTGAAACACCTTTTCTTATTCTATTCAAGTTTTCCCATTCATTCCCCAATGAATTGGAAATGTATCCTTTTTTTTTAAATCTCCACAGATACTCTTGTTGACCATATGCTGTCAATCATTTTCACTACATAAATAATCTGCCACATTTTCTGTTCAGAATACCCTTAGTAATGTCCCTTACATGACTAAAACAGCCTAATAAAAACATGGTTTGGAAAAATGAGATCTTCTACCATGGTAAGAAACAAATTATTCAGCCTTCCCTCTCCAAGTAAAGACAGTAATGTCTAGGTTTAAAGCCTAGGTGTCATCCTTTGCTTCTTTCTCTCTCAAGCCCTAGAACTAATCTGTTGCCAAGTTCAATTTTGCTCATATATACCCCCATCCTCTCCTCTGACACTAATACCACCCTGGTGCAAATTCTCATGCTTGAATTACTGCAATACCCTCTGGTTGTTCTCCCTAACTTAAGTCTCTCCCCTCTCCAGTCCATCTCCCACTCATCTTTCAAATTAATCTAACAAAATTAATTAACAAGTATGACCTTGTCACCCACTAATCAATAAAGTCCAGTGCCTCCCTATCACATCTAGGTTGAAATATAAATGCCATGTCACTGCAAAATTGTTTTGTCTTACTTCTGTAGCTATTGGGCTAAGAAGAGATTTATATATCAACCATAAGAAAACAGTTTGCCTCTTAGTCATTACATTCTGATTTCCCTTAATTTATTGTTATTGTTGCTTTCTCTTCATAAGAAGATTAGAACCTACTGATATTTTTAGTTCTATGTTAGATGAAACTGGCATTTAAATAAGAAAGATCCTGGTAAAATGAGTAATTCATATAATTAGCTATCTTTGTGTGTCGATAATATAATTCTAAAGGGCAGGAATTATATCTTTGGTACAGTCTACATTTCCTAATATTTTACTTTATTTTAATATTCACCAGGCATATCAGGGGCTTAGTAAAAAAAAAAGATTCAAAATTTCCTTCCAAATTGCAAGAATAAAAATATTCCTTTAGAAAATGCTGGGGAAGGAGGAAGGGGACTAGATAGAGATATTTATTAAAATACTCTGCAAACAGCAAGCTACTTCTGTAAACTTTTACTTATTTAGTTGGAAAAAAATCTGTTTTGTAAATTATACTATATTTTGATACTTTGATAGTTCATAGTGTCATCTCTGTAGTCTTTGACAGTGTTAATCACCCTTAACTCCTTAATGCCCTCTTCCCTTTACAGGTTTCTATGACACCACTCTATCCTGGCTCTCCTTCTCCCTGTCTATCCACATTTTTTTCCAGTTAGCTTTACTGGATTACTGTCAGATCATACAGGCTTTCTTTTCTTTTTTCTCAATGCTATTTCACTTGGTGATTTCATCAGCATCAGTGGTTTTGATTATCATCTTTAGGCTGATGATTCTCTTATCTCCTTATCCAGCCCTAGCCTCTCTCCTAACCTCCAGACTCATCTCCAACTTCCTTTTAGATATAACAAGCTCATTGACATCTTAAACTCGACATGTCCAAACTTTAATTCAATATCCTTCTCCCCAAATACTACCATCTTCCAAATGTCCTTATTACTGTTGAGGACACCATCATCCACCCAGTCTCACACACTAGGTATCATTATCAGTTCCTCATTGTCTCTCATCCTTTACATTTAATCTGCTGTCAAGACTTATCACTTTCACATTTGCAACATCTCTAAAATATCTCCTGGTAAAGGCTCTCATTTCCTCATGGCTAAAGTATTGCAATAGCTTGCTGGTGGATCTGTCTGCTTCTGTGCACACACACACACACACACACACCTACCCCTACTCAATAAATTTCAGTGGCTTCCTATCACCTCCAGAATCAAACACATAATTCCATGTTTTGATTTTAAAGCCCTTCTTAACTTAGCATCCCTCTTATTTTCCTAGTCTTCATATACTTTACTTCCTCTCGTGTGTTCTGGGATCTAATGAAAGTGAACTCATTGCTGTTTCTTTACAAGATATTCCATCCCCCGATTTTAGGTATTCTCACTAGTTGTCCCCAATACCTGTAACATTCTTCCTCCTTGTTTCTCTCTTCTAGTTTCCTTCCCTTCCTTGAAATTCCAGCTAAAATCCTACCTTCTGCAAGAAATCTTTCCTGATATTTCTTAGTGCTATTGATTATCTTCTATAGAGATTGATCCTTTGTTACAAAGAATTAGGGAGAAACTGGAGGCAGCTAGGTGGCACAGTGAATAGAACACTGGCCCTGGAGTCAGGAGGACCTGAGTTCAAATCTAGCCTCAGACACTTAACACACACACACACACACACACACACACACAAAACTAGCCATGTTTTGGCTTTAGGCAAGACACTTAACCCCAATTGCCCTCCAAAAAAAAAAGAATTAGGGAGAAAGAGAAATAAAAGCAATTCCCCAAATATCACTAACCATTTTCTGATATTTTGTGCAAAAAGGAAGAGAGAGCCATTCTCTCATTTCTTCTTCAGGGCCAGGCTTGGCCACTGTAAATAGACAGAGCTCAGTTTAAATTTGTTTTCATTACTTTCCATTTGCAACATCATAACCATTATCTTGATTTTACTTAGTTCAGTTTAGATTGATTCATGTAAGTCTTTTGCTTCTCTATATTCTTCATGTTTATCATTTCTTACAGCACAATAAGTTTACATAACCTTCATGAATCATAATTTTTAGCTATTCCCAGTAAATGCCCATGTAGTAAGAGGAGCAAATATGGCAGAGGGAATTAAGCACACTAGGTATCATTATCAGTTCTTTAAGTTTATTAAGCATTTCTGCCGAGCTCTCCCAACATAATCTTCTTAACAACTCTTTTAAAAATACTTCAAATCAAATTCCGAGGGAGGAAAAATTAAAAAGTCATAGTACTGATTATTTTTCATTCCAGGATAATCTAAAAGGAGAGAAAAAAAAGTTTGTAGACACTGGCATAGAAGATGGCCAGGAGCACTTCGTGGTAGAAGCAGTATCAGATTGTGACCTGGAAGTCACACGATAGCAATGGAAGCAGCAGTCATGGATGCACCAGGAGTAGTCAATGCCTGAGGAAAGTAAGGGAACTAAATGTCTGTTCATAAAGATTACAGGGGACCCTTGTCCTAGCACTAATACACGACCAGGTACCATTTGGCAGATCCTTTACCCATTACCAAGTTCTGGGTTATAATTCCAGAGTGAAGAGGAGTGATTGTGATTTGTGGTCACAAGAGAACAGAGCTCCTAGCTGGGTAAGGACAAGAGCATAGATCAGGAGGATATTGTGACCAGAACTCTGTAGAACTAAAGAAAGAGGTTAAAAATGAAAAAAAAAAGATTTTTAAAAATAAAAGTTAAAAAGTTAAAAAAAATAGAAAAGAAATGAGAGCAATGCAAAAAAAATTGAAAATAAAATTAACAGCTGGGTAAAAAAGAGTACAAAATTCTTACAGAAAAAAATAATTCCTTAAAAATTAGAATTGATAAAGTGTAAGTTAATGGCTTCATGTGATATCGAGAAACAATAAAACAAAAGTAAATGAACAAAAAAGAAGAAAGAACAAAATATCTCATCAGAAAAACAACTGATCTGAAAAAATATATTGAGGACAGATTATTTAAGAATTGTTGGATTACCTGAGAGCCTTGATTTAAAAATGAAATGCCCTAAACACCATATTTCAATATAAAACTGTCTATATATCATAGAACCAAAATGAAAAGTCAAAATTGAAAGAATAGACCAATCATTTCCTGAAAGGGATCCCAAAATGAAAACTCCCAGGAATATTATGCCAAATTCTAAAGTTCCTAGGTCTAGGACAAAATACTATAAGCAGTCCAAAATGAAACCATCCAAACACCATAAAGCCACAGTCATGATCACACAATATTTAGCAGTAAGCACTATAAAGGAGTAGAGGGCATGGAATATGGTATTCCATAAGTCTAGGAAGCTAGGATTACAACCAAGAATAACTTGTTCAGTAAATCTGAGTAAAATCCTACAGTGAAAAATAGAATTTTAATAAAAGAGGATTTTTAAGCATTCCTAATGAAAAGATCAGTTAAATAGAAAATTTGACACTCTAGCAAAAAGAATAAAAGAATATTTAATATTCTTGAAAGGATAATTTAAAAGCAAACATGAAGAGAAATCATAAGGAAGCATGGTGAAGCTGTTTACATTGCTATATAGGAAGATGAAACGTAACGTTTGACAATGGAGTAGGGAAAGGAAGGCAGCAGGCTATGATTAAACCTAACTTTTACCTAAACTGGTTCAAGATATATAAGTATAGACACATATACATATACATACATACATTTACATACATACATACATATATATGTGTATACGCATGCACCTACTTGGGTATAGAAACTTGTCTTATGTGACAGGAAAATAGGAGAAGGAGCTAACAAAAAGTGGAATGGTAGAAAGAGAAAGGGAGAGTAAACAGCTTTGAGGAGGGAACAAGGTAAAAAAAAAGATAAAGAAAAGAGTATAGGATGGAGGGAAATGTGCAGTTAGCAATTATGACTGAATGTGAATGGGATAAACGTACCCATAAAAAAGCAGATAGCAAAATGTATGAGAAGTCAGAATCTAATAATATGTTATTTATAAGAAAAACATTAGAAACAGAAATACATGCCCAATGTTAAAAATAAAGGGTTGGAGCAAAATCTATTGTGCTTCAGCTGATGTAAAAAAGGTAAGAATAGTAATAAGGATCTCAGACAAAGCAAAAATAGAAATAGACCTAATTAAAAGAGATATTCAAGGAAAACTACATTTTGCTAAAATGTGCCATAGACAATCAAGTAATATCAATATTGAATATAAAAGCACCAAATATCATAGCATTTAAATTCCTGAAAAAAAGTTAATTGAGTTATAGGAGGAAATATACAATAAAACTATACAAGTGAGGGTCTTCAATTTACCTTTTATTAAACCTATATCTAAATAAATCTAAATGTAACACAGATAAGAAAGATCTTAAGAAGATGAAGAGAATTGGGGGGGGGTGATATGATAGATCTTTCAAAAACATTGAATAGGAATAGAAAAGAGTATACTTTTTTTCTAGGTGTACATGACCAATTATATGCAATAAAACTGACAATCTAAATGAAATGTATGAATACTTTAAAATTATAAATTATCCAGATTAACAGAAGATGAAATTGGATTCTTAAATAACCTTATCTTAGTGAAAGAAATCAGACAAGCCCTAAATGAGCTCCTTAATGAAAAAAATGCAAATGGACTTACAAGCATATTCAAGCAAATATTTAAAGAAAAATTATACCAATATTATATAAATTATATTGAAGAATAGATAAAGAATGAGTCCTACCAGGTTCTTTTTATGATCAGGAATACAAAAACAGAAAAAGAAAACTATAAACTAATTTCCCTAATGAATATTGATGCAAACATTTAAGTAAAATACTAGTAAGAAAACTACATAAATATATGACAAAAATCATACACTATGACCATGTGGAATTTATACCAGAAAATCATGGCTAATTAAATATTAGGAAAACTATTGGCACAATGTATCCTTTCAACAACAAAAACAACAAAAATCATATGATTACACCAAAAGATTCAGAAAAAGCTTTTGACAAAATAAAATATGTATTTCTACTAAAAATACTAGAGAGCATTGGAATAAATTGACCTTATACTAAAAATGATAAGAATTTGAAATCAGGAGCAAAATTTATCTGTAATAGGGATTGTTATTCAGTATTGTACTAGATAATGCTAGGTTTAACAAGAAAAAAAGAAACTAAAAAAATAAACATAGCCAATGAGGAAACAAAACTATTATTTTTTGTAGATGATATGATAATAAAATAATCCTTGAGAGTAAACAAAAAAAGCTTGTCAAAACATTTAACAACTTCAGCAAAGTTGCAGGATATAAAATAAACCTACATAAATCATTGACATTTCTATATATTATCAACAAAACCCTGCAGGAAGAGATAGGATGAGAATTCTTATGTAAAATAACTGTACACAGTATAAAATACTTGGGAGTCTGCCTATGAAGACACAAACAAGAACTATATTAATACAATTATGGAACACTTTTCATGAAAATAAAGTCAAATCTAAACAACTGGGGAAATGTTAATTGCTCATGGGTAGGTCAAGCCAATACAATTTAAAAAACATAATACCTCAATTAATTTACTCATGCAGTAACATACCAACCAAACTAGCAAATAATGATTTTGTAGAGCTAAAAAAATCGGAAGTAAAATGTATAATTTTTGGTTACATTAATTTTAAAAGATCTTGCACAAGCAAAACCAATGTAGTCAAAAGT
This sequence comes from Petaurus breviceps papuanus, assembly GCF_028583685.1. Lineage (NCBI taxonomy): Eukaryota > Metazoa > Chordata > Mammalia > Diprotodontia > Petauridae > Petaurus > Petaurus breviceps. The sequence goes on along the minus strand of NW_027186304.1, from coordinate 44,085,340 downwards.
AGAAAATAAGCAGGAAACTTGGGGGAAACTTACAGCAAATGTCTCTGATAAAGGTATAGTTTCTCAAATTAACTAAGCCAAATTTATAAAAATGAGAGCTATTTTCTAATTGATAAACCATCAAAAGTTATGAACAGGCAGTTTTTAGAAGAAGAAAAGCTTTCTATATTCATATGAAAAATGTTCTGAATCACTAATATTGCAGAAATGCAAATTAAATCAACTTTGAGGCACCACACATTGCATTGATAAGGTTGGTTAACATGACAGAAAAGGAAAATGACTAATGTTGGAAGAGATATGGTGGAGCTGTGAACTGGTCCATCAATTCTAGAGAACAATTTGGAATTTTCTAGACCAAAGGTCTATAAAACTGTCCATACTCTTTGAGCCAGCAATACCAGTACTAGGCCTGGACACCAAAGATATCAGAGAAAAGGGAAAAGGATCTACATATACAAAAATATTTATAACACCTCTTTTTGTGGTAACAAAGAACTGGAAACCAAGGGGATACCCATCAACTAGTTAATGGCTAAGCAATTTGAGGTAAATGATTGTAATTGAATACTATTGTACTATAAGAAATGATGAAGGGGTTGATTTCAGAAAAACTTGGGAAGACTTATTTAAGCTGATGCAGGGTGAAGTGAGCAGAACTAGAAGAGATTACACAATAAGAAATATTGTGATGACAATTAACTGTAAAAGACTTAACTACTTTGATCAATACAATGATCCATGATAGTTCTAAAGGGCTAATGATGAAAAATGCTATTAACCTCCAAAGAAAGAACTGATGAATTCTGAATAAAGATTGAAGTATATTTTCTTTCACTTTATTTTTCTTGCTTTCTTCATGTGACTAATGTGATAAAATGTGCATATAGATTATTGTTAGGTCTCTGCTACATTAAAAAGCATTGTTTTAAATAATTTTAATTCTTTTTATCTTTTACTTCCTTGGGACATGTGGCTAGCAATAGAACTTCTGGGTCAAAAAAATAAAAAACAAACAAAACAAAAAAAAGATATGGTATACAATTGCAACAAGGTCACAGTGAATGATTTGAACAAGTATTTGATCAAAAATAGGAAGTAGATAAGAGAAATGTCACCAGCACAGACAGTACTAATTTTAAATAGAAGTGGAATCATTGTAGCTTAACTACCACAAGACTAAAAGAGCCCAGAAAGTAGGTCAGTTAGCAAACTTCTAAATTTCTTGGCAAATGGAGAGCTGACAGGAAAACAAAGCAATACTTGGTTAGCATATGCTTGTTTGTAAAATCTTACAAATTATGGACAGTTATGAACAATATTGCCCCCAGGAAGCAGAGGGAAGCAGTAAAGGGAAAATCAGCTTAAAGAAAGTTCGGCAAGATATCTAACAATACCAAAGTCATCCCAAACGTATTCAAGTATGAAAATGAAGACATCACTTCCAACAAAGATTTCTTGCATTTATGCTTGACTCAGGCTTTTCTACAAATAGAATAGGATTGGAAAAGATTTGAAAAAAAAATTGTTTTCTTCATTAATTGCAGCCAAGCCATCATACATGAACCCTAATATCATGGTGCCAGGCATAGTTATATAAAAAGCAGAAATGACTTTAAGCAGAACAAAGGTATATTAGATCAAGTGCATAAAGAGAAGAGCTCTGGAAATGATACAATGGGAATTTAGGGTCCAAAACACAAAATATCTGCAGGATGTGTGCATGGGTATGGGAGGAGATTCTAAAGGCATAGGAGGATAGTAAGAACAAACATGGATGAAGCGCCTGCGATATGCCAGGGACTGTGTTAAATGAGTCACAGTTGTGTCATCTGATTCTCACAATAAGCCTGGGAGTTAGTTCTCTTTTCACAGATGAGGAAACTGAGACCAAGTATATTCCCTAGGGTCACACAACTAGTAAGCGTCTGAAGGTAGATGTAATCTCAAATAATCCGGACTCCACTCTGACCACTGTATTCACTGTACCCCATTGTTGCCTGGAAAAAAAGGGGAAAATCTTTTTTTAATAACCAAAAAAGTGACTAAAAGAACATAAGTAAGTACCAATTTATATACCTATTCTTCCAACTATAAAAAATCTTTAGGAGATTCCATCCCAAAAAAAACTATGTCTATCTCTTTACTAGAGGTCATTTCATTTCACATATGAGTAGAAAATAGCAATTCTTAAGTATTTATTTAGAATTAATAATGGAAACTAGGAAGATCTTTAGATATCAATTTAAACTCACAGCCTATGGGAAAAGTGAGTGAAATCAATTTTTTATATAACCCAAATGATGTTCACATGCTGAAATTCAAATCTAAGCTTAAATCCTGTCTCTTCCATTAGTTTTGTGCGTGACCTTGATGAAAAAGCCATTTTTGAGCCTTAGTTTCCTCATCTGTGAAAGAAGGTATTTTACTAGAAGACCTATAAAATTCATTGCAGCTCTAAATCTGCAATCCTAAAATCTATACAGAAATAGAGAGCATCTTAGAGTGTTACTAGAAAACAAGCAAACTTTTGCAAGCAACATTGAAAAGTGGACATCTTAACTATTTCTCAATATAAATATAAATATAGAGAATATGAAGATATAAAGATATAGAGAATATGAGATTCCATTGAACTTGTTATTTGTGTATGATGAAAAAGCATTTGATTGGTAATCATTATTAATTAAAATTAATTAATTAAAATTTAAAAATATTAATTAAAGGTTCTTTTACAACAATTTATTTCACATCTATACACTAAATCATTCAAGGTTCATTGAAACCTAAGGCAACAGAGGTAACCTGTTCGATGAACTACCTAATAATAAATATATTTTAAGGAGATTACATAAATATATCACAAAGACTGTAAACTATGATGCTGTTGTTCAGTCATTTAGTCATGTACAACCGTTTGTGACCCCATGGACCATAGCATGCCAGGCCTTCTATTCTCCAGTATGTCTTGACATCTGTCCAAATTCAAGTTCAGTTTCCTTGACACTATCCATCTCATCCTCTGACATTCCCTTTTCATTTTGCTTTCAGTCTTTCCCAGCATCAGTGGGAAAGTATTTAAGTATTTAAGCTTCAGTTTCAGTATTTGACCTTCTAGTGAATAGCCTGAATTAAAGTATTGACTGATTTGATCTCCTTGCTAATCAAGGAACTCTCAAAAATCTTCTCCAGCACCACAATTCAAAAGTATCAGTTCTGCAGTATTCAGTTTTCCTTACAGTTCAACTCTCAGAGCCATACATTGCTTCTTTATTGGCAAGGTGATGTTTCTGTTTTTTAGTATGCTGTTCAGATTTCCCACAGTTTTGTTTTCAAGTACTTATCTTAATTTCATTAATTAAATGCAGTCACCATCTGCAGTGATCTTTGAGCCCAAGAATATAAAATCTGACACTGCTTTCATGTCTTCTCCATTTACTAAGAAGTAATGGAACCAATTGCCAAGATTTTAGAATTTTTTTTTATCTTAAGCTTCAAGACAACTTTTACACTCTTCTCTTTCATCCTCATTAAGAAGCTTTTTAATTCCTTTTCACTTTCTACCATCAAAGTGGAATCACCTGCATATTTGAGATTATTAATATTTATCCCATTAAATTTAATCCTGGCTCTTGATCCATCTAGCCTGGCATTTTACATTATATACTCTTCATGTAAATTAAATAAGGTAACAATATATAGCCTCGTCACACTCCTTTTCCAATCTTAAGCTAATTAGTTGTTCCATGTTTGGTTCTAACTGTTGCTTCTTGGCCCATACACAGTTTCTTCAGGAAACAAATAAAATAATCTGGTAATTCCATCTCTTTTTTTTTCTTTTTAAACAATTGGGATAAAGTAACTTGCTCAAGGTTACACGGCCAGTTATTTTGTGTGGGTGCCAAGTATCTGAGGCTGGAACTGATCCCAGGACTCCCGACACCGGGGGCAGTGCTCTTACTCAGTGTACCACCTGGCCACCCCATAATTCCATCTCTTTAAGGACTTTCCTTTTGTCATGATTCACATAAAGAATTTAGTGTAGTCAATGAAGCACAATAGATACTGCTCTGGAACTGCCTTGCTTTTTTTCATAATGCAGTGAATTTTGGAAATTTGGTCTCTCGTTCATCTGCCTCTTCCAAAAGCAGCTTGCTATTATGGTAATTCTCAGTTCGCATCCTGAGGAAGCCTCCCCTGCACAACCTTAAGCATAATCTTGCTGGCACATGAAAGCACAGTTTTTCAGTAATTTGAACATTCCTTGGCATTGCACTTCTTATAACTGGGACATAAACGGACTTTTCCAATCCAATGACCACTGTTGAGTTTTCCAAATTTGCTGGCTTCAATAGCATCATCATTTGTGATTTCGAATAGCTCGGTGGGAATTCCCTCACCTCCACTAGTCTTATTGCTAGCACTGCTGCCTAAAGTCCACTTGATTTCACTCTCAGGATATCTGGCTCTAATCAATAACCACACCATTGGTGATGGTAAGATTTTTCTTTTATAACTCTTTTGTATATTTTTGCCATCTCTTCTTAATTTCTTCTGCTTTAGTTAAGTCCATACCATTTTTGTTTTTTATCATACCCATTTTTTGCGCATTTTCAATTTCCTGAAGAGGTCTCTTCTTTCCCATTCTATTGTTTGCTTCTATTTATTTGCATTGCTCATTTTAAAAAATATCTGTTTTATCTCTCCTTGCTATTCTTAGGAATTCTGCATTCAGTTAGGTATATCTTTCCCTTTCTCTTTTCTTCTTTCCTCAGCTATCTGCAAAGCCTCATTGGACAGTCATTTTGATTTCTTGCTCTTTTTCTTCAGAATTCTTGCTTATTACTGCCTCCTGTACAATATTGTAACCTCTATCCTTAGTTCTTCAGACACTCTGTCTGCCATATCTAATCCCTTAAATCTATTCATCTCCATGATATTCATAAAAGATGCTAAATAGGTCACACCTACATGGTCTGATGATTTTCCCTACTTTCTTTACATATGCTGTAAGAAGCTCATGATCTAGGCCACAATCAGCCCCAGGACTTATTTTAACTGACTGTATGGAACGTCTCCCTCTCTTGGCTATAAAGGATATAATCAACCTAATTTCTATTTTGACTATTGGGTAATGACCATGAGTAGAGTCGCCTTTTTAGTTTTGAAAAAGAATTATTTTGAACAGCAAGTTTTCTGGACAAAATTTCATTAGTCTCTGCTCCACTTCATTTTGTCCTGTTATTCCAATGATTTTTTTTTTATTTCCTGCTTTAGCATTCCAGTCTCTATGATGAATATGACATTTTTCTTGGTATTATTTCTAGGAGACATTGTAGGTTTTCAGAGAACTAATCAGCTTTGGTCTCTTTGGCATCAGTGGTTGGAGAACTGTGGTTGTATTACTGTGATGTTGAATGGTTTTCCTTGTATTCAAACCAATATTATTCTGTCATTTTTGAGCACTGCTTTTTTTCGGTCCAAGTCATATTTATACCAAGAATGTAGGGCTAATTCAATATCAGGAAAGCCATAAACATAATTCACCATATTAATAACAAAAATATCATATTATTATATAAATACCTGCACAAAAAGTTTTTCACAAGATATAATACCTATTCTTCTTTTTAAAAAAAAGCATAAAAATGAGTGGATCTTTCCTTAATATGATAAATAGTATTTATGTAAAGGCAACAGCAGAATCAAATGTCATGGTGTTAAAATAAGGGCCTTTCCTGTAAGATCAGGGATAAAGCAGGGATATCCATCATTATTATTATTATCCATTATTATCCAATATAGTACTAGAAATGCTATTTAATTACCATTAATCACCATTAAGGCAGAAAAAATAAATCATGGAAATAATCATAGTCAAAAAAAGAAACAAAATTATTGCTATTTTTTTTCAGAGGGAGCAATTGTTAGAGCACTAGACCTGGAATCAGGAAGACTTGAATTCAAATCTGGCTTTAGAGCAATACAATAGCCGGGCAAATCATTTAATCTGCATCTACCTCAGTTTCCTCATCTATAAAATGGCAATCCTTGTAGTGATTGTTATTTTAAATGTTTCTGTAAGCCATATCTTAAAAAGATACATAGTCAAAAGATGTGAAAAGGAAATTTTCAGAAGAAGAAATCCATTTTATTAATATATCACATGAAAATCACTAATAATTAAAGAAACAAAAATTAAAACAATTCTGAGGTTCAACCTCACACTCAACAGATTGGCAAAGCTGACAGGAAAACAAAATTACAAATGCTAGAGTCACCAAGGAAAAACAGGTACATTAATGAACTGTTGGTGGAGCTGTGCACTGGTTTCCATTCTGGAAAAAAATATAGAAGCATACTCCAAAATGGCTAAAATATGTATATCATCTGATTCACAGGCTCTACAGGAAGGCCCTCCTTCAGTCCTTTCAGAGGACCAGGTCTGCAGCAAGGTCTGGATGAAAGGTAATAACTCTACTAGGTCTACCTCTCAAGAAGAAAAGGACTGATATGTTCAAAAATTTTATTAAAGCTTTGTGTGTGTGTGTGTGTGTGTGTGTGTGTGTGTGTGTGTGTGTGGTGATAACCAAAAACTGATTTGGGGAAATTGGGCGAATTGACTAAATAAATTATGTTATATAAATGTAATGAAGCACTATTATGCCATAAGAAAGGATGAAGACAATTTCAGAGAAATGTGATAAGATTTGTGTGAACTGAAACAGATTGAAGTGAGTAGAAACAGGAGAATTTATGCAATAAAAATAACATTATAATGACAACTTTGAAAGACCCAAGAATTCTGTTCACTAGAATGACCAAACACAATTCCAGAGAACTCATGATAAAAGTTGTTACCCATCCACTGACAGAAACAGAATGAACACAGAATGCAGAATGAGAAATATATTTTGAGGACATGGACAAAGTAAAAGTTTATTTTACTTGACTATGTAGATTTGTTACAGGATTTTGTTTTTTCTTTCTCAATAGTGGGGGGTTGGGGGAAGAGATAGAGACAGGGCTTTTGTTAATTCAAAAAATGGAATTTCAAAGCAAATAACATAAATTGAATGTTTCTAATTATTTTTTTTTAATTTTGAGATGTCCAGCTATATCAGTGACCTCTTAAAATCTATACAATAATTTTTAATGTTATCCATGGTTCCCATGGTTTTATTTAATTACATTCACTAAATTCTTATTGATCTCCCACTATACGTAAGGCCTATGCTAGGCATTACACTAGAAATTAAAGACTGAAAGGTGGAAAATGACACAGTCCCTGCCTTTGAGAAATTTCTAGTCTAAGAAAGTGAATACATGCACAAAGATAGTTGTTGAGTAATTTAGAATATAATTCTAATTTTAAAGGATACATTAGAGAAGAGATTCATAACTTTTTTTGCATATAATCACCTCCTTTGGCAGTCTGGTGAATCCTATAGACCTATTATTAGAATATTTCCAAATGTATAAAACAGATACATACATAGGGTTAGAAAAGAAACAAAAGGCTAGGGAAAATAAAGTTTTAAGTTTGCCTATTTTATACTCCTTGACATCTATCTATGGACCTTGTGATAGGATTAAATTTTACCACTGGTTCCACAATTCAGCTTCTTTTGCCCCACCTACAACATAGGTTAGGCCCAGGCCCCACTTTGCCTCCTTTGATAGGATAAGCTTTCACTAAAAGGAAGCAAAACTGTCCCCAGGCCCTCTTTGGCTCCCACTTCCCCAACACCTAAAGGCATAAAAATTCCACTTTCCAACTTAATGTATTTCTGAAGACCACAAAAGTTACCATGTTCTACACCACATCTTTCTTTCCCCATGTGGAGAAGAGGGGAACCGTAAACTAAATTCCACCATCTTTTTGTTCATATCCTTACTGTGTTAGGGCAAAGTAAATCTCCTCTTGTTAACAGTTTAATGACTAGCAAGTGCCTCATTTCACGCCATCGTAGAACTTGAACTAAGAAATGTTAATGTTAGGGCCACCTCTTATAGACTCTTTCTACCGACCTCAAGTTAAGATTAGATGAAGTTAAGTTAAGCCTTAGATGAAGGAGAGATCACTTCCAGCTAAAGGAATCAGGAAAAGTTTTATAAAGATGAAAGCATTTAAAATGGACCTCAAAACTAGGGAAATATTTCAGGAGGCCAGAGTCAATTCCAGGTATTGGTCAATAAGTGAGCAAGAACATGGAAATCGGAGAGTATTGAACAAGATGCATAAACGTCTCCAGGTTGAACGGAGCATAAAATGTATAAAGTAGTATAATGGACAGGACTAGAAAGGTCAGTGGTACTCCTATTGTGGAGGCCCTATAGAACATGATAAGGAGTTTATACTATATTTGGTGAATAATTGGTAGGCATCTAGGTAGCTCAGTGGATGGAATTCTGGGACTGGAATCAGGAAGACCTGAGTTCAAATTTGGCCTCGGACATTTACTAGTACTGTGACCCTAACCAAATTACTTAACCTCTGTTTGCCTCAGTTTTTTTCTACTGTAAAATGGTGATGATAACAGAGGATCAAATGAGATATTTGTAAAGTGACTAGCATATAATAGGCACCAAAAAATGTTTATTCCCAAGTGAAAGCCACTGAGTTATTTTTTTTTTTAGCAGCAAAGTAATACAAACAAGATAAAATATGAGGAAGATTACTCAGGCAGCAGAATGAAGGATGCATTAAAGAAGGAAGAGATTGAAATCAGGTTGACCAATTTGGAAGACAAGAGGGGTAAAAAGGAAGGAACAAATTTGAGAGTTAGTTACATGTTATCATCCACAAGGTTGTCACTTACCAAAATAGGGGATATAGAAAATATGATAGAGGGAACAATCAAAGATGACCCAAAAGTTTTTTCATCTGAGTAAAAAAGAATGGTCATATCTGGGACTTATGGAAGATAATTGGGAGGGAAGAAGATTAATTCAGGTTTGCATGTGTTAAGTTTGAGCTATTGATGAAACATACAAATGGAGTTGGTTTTATCCATTGTGGTAGGCCATGTGTTGATATTATCATTCTCCCTAAGCACAAAAATAGTTCATTCATTTTTTTCATTGTACATTAAAATGGTTCCATTTAGAATTAAGATTTTGTTTATTTATAAACTATATAGCTTTGCATATCTTTGTTTTTTTACCTCCTATAGTCAAAATATCTCTCCTCCAAAAAGGCAATAGTGACATGAGTTTATGGAAATAAAAGGAATATTATGTTATCCCTCTAAAACAATACTCTAACAAATTTTCATTTATATGTTTTATTTATTCAAATGTATTCTCTTTATTTTTATTTAGTATATACTCATAAATGTACTGGTTATATTCCCTCCCCCAAATAGCATGTAAGCGTCCTATAAGTAGCAACTGGTTCACTCATATTTTTATCTCCAACACTTACTTACCTAGTACATAGAAGGTGCTTAATAAATATATGTTGATTAATTGATCATTGAATAAAGAAACTCAAGCATAGAATGGTGATATAATGCATATCAAAGTGCACAATTAATGTGAATACTCACCTCTTTGAAAGTTGTTATGCTAACAAGGTAGAGATAGGAAATATTTCATAGCTTCACTTTAAATAAAAGCAAACAAGCTTTTAATGGCACCAGTCTTCATTAGCTATGATTTTCCCTTCTAATTTTAGTGATGGTGAGTCAACAAAATTTTATTAAGTGTCTATTGTATACCAGTTGCTGTTTTAAGCACTGAGGATATAGAGAAGGATAAAGTTGATTCCTGTTTCCAAGTTCCACACAATGATAAAAATACGTAAATGGAATTAGACGATAAATTCCTTGAGAGCAGGAGATCTTTTTACTTTTTCTTCTTTGGGCTGCTTAGCTCAGTACTTGACACATACTAGGCATTTAATAAATGCTTGTTAATTGATTTAAACATGATGTCTTGACTCAAGCTCCTTCCCCTAGTAGAGTTATTACCTTTCATCCAGACCTTGCTGCAGACCTGGTCCTCTGAAAGGACTGAAGGAGGGCATTCCTGTAGAGCCTGTGAATCAGATGATATACATATTTTAGACATTTTTGAGTATGCTTCTATATTTTTTTCCAGAATGGAAACCAGTGCACAGCTCCACCAACAGTTCATTAATGTACCTGTTTTTAAAAGATAAATAATGAAGGTAGAAACAGTAGGATTTCGCAGTAAATTTAAGGAGAAGTTAAGGATGACACTGATGTTGAAAATTTAGATGACTAGAAGGATGGTGATACCCTCAGTTGTAACAGGAAAGTTCAAAATTTAGGACAGTTGCGGGGAGGAGAAGCCAAAGAGTTGTGTTTTCTACATGTTGAGTTTGAGATACCAATGAGATATGCAGTCCAAGATGTCCATTGTAGATGCAGGACTGAACCTTAGGAGAGAGACTAGGGCTAGAGATATAGCTAGAGGAATCATAACCTCTTAAGTCTAGTGAGAACCTTACAAGATTTAGAAGTATCCAAATTTTCTTAACCACTGTATTAAATAAATCCATATTTATAAAAAAAAAGAACATCCTTAACAATTTGCGACATGAATATATAATGATTTTTTGCCTTTGAGGTTTTGGATGTGGGTATATTGACCACCTTATCCTCTCCTGAGTTTGGATTTTGATCTTCCCTATCACCAAGAAATTTCTCTATGGTCACTGATTTTTTTAAATTCTTCTTGCTCATGCTGTTTGCCTTTTATTTTTGGCTTTTTCATTTAATCTCTGCTTCTGGGGCCCAGGGAGCACTGTCCCAGACTTCTTACTGGGGGCTAGGGGCCTGGCTGCTGGTTTTCTGTGCTGGGGTCTCAGGTGTTTACAGTTGTATGTCGTAGTGGTCTGGTATTTTACCTCGTCCTGAGGTAGCATGTGCCTGGTGTTGACGCTGGCCTGCTCCTCCATCCTCGGGTTCAGGATCTCCTCCTGGTCCACTGACATGGGGCCTACTTCTGGCCTGCTGAGACACCTCCCATCCTGCTCTGGTCCCCCTCAGCCACAGCAAAAGGGAACTTTCCCGTAAATCCTCTAGCCTCCTGAGGTAGAGCTAAAAGACAGCATACCGGGACTTTCTGCTTGCTCCACTATTCCAGGATTTTTCTTGGGGCAATATTGTCTGGGTTTTTCAAGGTTAAGGGAGGGTGAGAGCAACTTACTGTTTACTCTACCATCTTGGCTCCCAGAAGTTTAAACAGGTGACTTTCAAACATTCAGTCTGTGGGTTGATATCCCCAAGAGTAGCTGCTGCCCCTGCATCCAGTCACAGGCCCCACCTCAGGACCACGCCACTCTCTCTCACCCAAGTCCAACAGACCACCCCCTCCCACAGCCGAGAAGTCCGGTAGTCACTACTGCTGCCAGGGATTCAGTCTGCTGGGTTCTGCTCCAGCCCTGCTGTGATTGGTCTGCCCTTGTGTAGACTACGTGCTAAACTGCGCTCCACTCCCAACCCAGTGCAACAGATCCTTCCCGTCCACCCTTGAGGTTGTCTTGGGTTGGAAATCTGCCACACTCTGTCTCTTTGTGGATTCTGCTGCTCTAAAGCTGTTCAGATTCACTGTTAGAGGTATCTGAAGGAGCTCAGGTGAATCCCTGCTTTCATTCTGCCATCTTGACTCTGCCCCACCATAGAGACTTTTAAAGACTGTAATGTTGAATACACATGTGTGTTTGTGAAAAACACGATGCTTCTATTTACATTAATGATTTAAAATAATGTTAAAAACCTCAGTGATACTCTATTGGAAATCACCTGAAACACAATGCAACCTAATAGTAAGTACAAGAGTTAAATACATTATATTCATGGGACAGTAAGGATACTAGACTATTGAGTTGGAAGAAATTTGTAGTAAATTGAAGAAAATAATGTTGATTCATTAGAGTAGGGCCTGAATAGGGGTGATAATTCTATGAGCAGAGACATGAGAGATTTTATAAAGGTAGAAATGACAAAATTTGGCAACTAATTAGATGCATGAGATAAGAGTGATTAAAAGTGAGGAAGAGAGGATGAAATGGCAGAGCTGCTACTGAAACCCAGCTTCTTTAATTCTCAATCCAGGATTTTTTTTCCCATTGTTTCATATCACTTCGATCCTTGCCAAATAATTGAATAAATACCTATTATTCCTTAGTACTTAACTCTCCAATGTTTTCTCTTTTTTCTGTTATTTCTCAGAATTATATATTGCTATAGTATCAAAATTTGTTAGTACTATGTTGTTGTTAATTTTCTTCTGCCCCGTTGGTCTCCCCAGGATCTGTCCTTTTCTAATTAATAAGTTCCACTAGTTTTGAAGATCCTTCATCAATAGTAATTCCTGGAGGTTTTTAATTGACATTATCCCTTCCCTTTTTTGAAGTCCACCCCTCAATTAGGCAAATATCTAGAAGCTGCAAGTACTCAGTTCAGCTTCTTAACAGAATGAAAAAATAGCCAAATTATTCCTTGCTTTTCTCTGCCTGATTTGTTTTTACCTTTAGCCAGTTTCAGACATTTTTTAGTCATGTCTGATTCTTCATGACCTCATATGGGATTTTCTTGGCAAAGATACAGGAGCAGTTTACCATTTCTTTCTCCAACACTTCTTATAGATGAGGAAACTGAGGCAAACAGGGTTAAATGACTTGCCCTTTAAAGTTCAATTGCTTATTACACCACACTGATAATTCATTTTGTTCTTGGAGCCCACTAACACTTCTTTGACTTCTTCATATGAACTATGTTCTAATCATGTACTTGTACAGTTGTTGGGGGTTATTAAACCTAAGTAGAAAACTTTGTATTTGTCCCTCTTAAATTTCGCTTGTTAGCTTTAACCAAACTTAGCAGAATTACATAAACACCCAGATATTTTCTACTAAGTCATCCCTCTCACTTTCTTCAGTTCCCACAGATGTAGTGCTATTGTCTCCTTCCTTTGATCTAATCTATTCCTTTTGAGCCAACTCTTCTCTTCCATTCCTGCATTCCAGTTTAGTGACTAATTTGCCTAAGAGCACTGTTTGATATCATATGAAAATTTAACAATAATTTCCTCTCTCAGATAAATGGATAAATTCACTGACTTCACCTTATGTTATGGTTCAGCAGGTTATTTTAATTTTTATTTTATTATTAATATAATTATATATATAATTAATATAATAAATAGATTATTTTATTATAGAATGTTAGATTCTTAGTATTTAATCATAATTTAAGTAAGTTTAAAAAATGTGATGTTTATTGTATTGAGTACTGTTGTATTTATGCTCTAATTTTTACACAAGTATGTTTCTGTAACTCTCAAGATACAATAAGAATTAGAATCCAATTTCAATCCAACTATACAATCTTTAAACATGTTTTTTTCTCTTCTGTCTTCTGGACGTTGTGAACAAGCAGTAGAATGATTTCATTTCTTATACCTACGGGAATAAATTTACACTATTCCTTAGGTGGACGCTTTTCTTTTTCTTCAAGGTCTAGTCATAAAGATTTGAATAATTCTGTCAACTTCCATAGTAGGGACTGTTAACCAATGGTCTATGAACTAAATAGAAAGAGGGATAGACAGACAGATAAACTATATTTTAATAGAATTATTTCCATCACAATCCCATTTTATTTTATGCATTGAAAATATCCTGAGAAGGATTTCCCCAGATACCAAAGGGATACATGCCAGGATACAAAAAAAAAAGTTAGGAATTCCTGTTCTAGTGGAAGTCTACTGTCAAGAAGGTACTAAAATCTTCCTTTTCTTATGAAAGTAACGATTCCCCCAAAAGGCTCAAATGCATTTTGTTCTGTATTTGAGAATTATGCTATATCCCCCAAAATAGTAACAAAATAAAGAATTATGTTATATAATCTCTATTTGTTATAAGGTATGTGTAATCTATCAATGAATCTAATAAACATTCATCAAATGCCTATTATGTGCCAAGCATTGGGTTAGGTGCTGGGGATGCAAAGACAAAAATGTTTCTTTAACCTGAAACGATACCAATGAGCAGCCTGTCCAACTTCCTTTTTTTTTTGTAGACAAGTAAGTGTCTTGTCTGGCATGATAGATGATTTAGCATAAAAACTTCCTTTTGGGGGAAATAATTGTCAAATACTAAGTATCAGGTAGGAGCACCTTTCTAGAATATTTAATCCATTTTTTAAAGTCTGAAATTGTTTAAATTTCAGATTTTAAAGAGGCAAGAGGGAGTAATAGAGAAAGTTCTTGTCAAGGATATTCTGTCTCATATCCCACATCTCTTACTTATTAGAAGTATGACCCTGGGCAAGTCATTTAACCTTTTTGTTTCCAGTAACTGTGATTTATTAAGTAGTAAGAGGGTTGAAAACTTAGTTGCTAGCAAAAGTTCCCCATGCTGAGAAAAATCAAATCCTTTGCATATTCAGATTTAAATTTTCAGGAAAAAAGGAACAAAGAAAAATGTAACTATGTTTTCCCTATTTTATTTTTAATTTTTTTCTGTTTCTACTCTTTAGAAAGCCATTACCAGATCTAGGCATAGGGAGAGTCAAAATGTTCAGCAGCCTTGGGTATAACAGTTTAGAGAAGGGGTTAAGCAAAGAAGAATTCTCTTTTAATAGTATTTCTTACAAGTACATATAGAAAATTTCACCCTCCAAACCATGTAGAGATTAATTTTGCAAAGAATTAATTTTCATGAGCTCCAAGTGAAGGCTCCAAATCTCTTGTGGACACAAGGAGCACAGCTGTCAAATCTCATCTAGGGTATATGCATGCCTTGTCAACTTGGTAATGTCTTAGATCTGTTGTTGCCATCAGAATTTTGTTCATGTTTTTTCTACAGTCTGCAGTTCTCTCTGGCCTTTTCTCTGTTGATCCAAGTTCATTTAACCTCTACCTCAAGACACAACTCCAAGAGGCATACATACATATATGCGTATATATGTATATATATATATATATATAGTTGTTGTTAAACAGCTAGCATTTACATAGCACTTTAAAGTTTGCAAAAAACTTTACAAATGTTAACTCACTTGATCCTCAAAACAACCCTATGAGGTATGTCATTTATTATCTCCATTTTATAGATGAAGAAACTGAGGCTGAGATACTAAGTGACCTGCCCATGGTTACACAACTAAGTAAATGTCTGAGGCAGGATATGAAAGTAAGCCTTCCTGATGACAAGTCCAACAAGTTATCCAGTGTATTACCTAGTTGTCTGATATGATTGATTAGGTTCTCACCATACTGGTTATTCTTTTTTCTAGCTCCTCACCACTTTCATAAAGAGTACCCTCCGCCCCATTATTTTGGACTTATCCTGTTTTAAGGAAAATTAATATTATGCTGCATCATTTAATAGTCAATGTTACTCCATTCTATTGGAGTAATAGAATTCTATTCTATTCTATTCCCCATTTTGTTGAGCACCAGTTCTCAGTCTAGCTCAAAAGACAGTCTGAACTGAGAGCTTGATTGAATAATATGATTACTTCTAGTGCTCCACCCCCAGCATTTTATAACTAATGAGTTTAAAATGGGACCCTTGCTTTGTTACAGGTTAACAAAGAGCTCAGGCTGGGCCCCTCCCCAGGAGACAGCTCTCCTGTCCTTACCTCTCCTTGTCAAAGTTAGGAGTGATTTGGTTTCCAAGGGGAAGGCTATGGAGGGACAGGATGGGGTGGAGGAATCCTGACTGGGGTAGTTTTGATTTTCTGGCCAAGATTACTAGAGGCAGCTAAAGTTCTAAAGCAATTAAATTCCTTACTCATCAGAGTTGGCAGCAAGGTGGCAGTAGATAGAGTGCCAGGCCTGGAGTCAGGAAGACTTATCTTCCTGAGTTCACATCTGGTCTCAGACATTTACTAATTGTTTGACCCTGGGCAAATCATTTAACCCTATTTGCCTCAGTTCCTCTTCTGTAAAATGAGCTGGAGAAGGACATGGCAAACCATTCCAGTATCTTGGCCAACAAAACCCCAAATGGGGTCATGAAGACTCAGATATGATTGAAACAACTGAACAACAACAAATTGACAAAAAGTCACACCTGAAGATCAATTCACTTTCCCCAGCTGCAGTTACTACATCCCCCATTCCCTTCACCCTTTTGGGGTCTCAATAGGGTCTCAATAAATAGGGTCTTTTCAGTCCCATCCTGTCACTGACCTACAAAAGGAGGCCAATGTCACACACATTAACAGCTATACCAGTCAGTTAATAAACTGTAATCTTGCCAGGGAGAAAATTGTGCCTCAGTTTGCTTTGATGTCATTTTACTTGCTACCCTTTGTAGAAGTTTCCTAAACTTCTTTGTAGGGGTTTCCTTCTCTGTAAATTAAAGGAATTGAATTAAATGAATCCTTAATGACCTTCTCATAGAACGATTTTATTTTAAGGCCAGAGACATTCTCACTCAGAAGAAAATGTGGTCAACAGTTGTTTCTTAAGCTTCCTTCCAATCAGGAAGCCTGGTATTGTTTGCTGTTCCAATGTCGACTAATCTTCATTTAAAGTATTTCATGTACCCTTCCTTCTGGACAGTTGGAGTTTCCATTGGCTTATGGTATCATGATTATCCATAATCTGATTCGTAATAGAATCTTCCTATTATAAAACTTCAAATAGAAGACTTAACTGGTTTTCTGCATGTCCCCTTGTATCCAGGAAGATAACAATTTGCATGATGGCATCAATTGTTTCAGATTTTCATATATATTAGTAACTACCTTTAGTGGTATATCATTCTACAAGAAGCCTGCAACAAACATAGGATACATTTTAAGTGGATACTAATGGAATTTAGGAATTCTGTGTATGAATATAACTTAGTTATAATTATAAGTGGAGAAAAGAAAAAAGGAGAAAAAGAAAGTTACATAACTTTATTATGTATTTAAAAGGAAAAGCAAGTTGTACATAATAGATTTGCAATTTCGTGTACAATCATCTTTTTAAAAATTCTATTTTATGGAAATTCTTGCTTTATTTCATAAATTAAAAATAAAATAAATAACATTTTTCAAAAGAACAAGAATAACTAGCATTCATAAAGCACTTTGTTTTGCAAAAGTGTGGTACATATGTTACATCATTTATTCATCCAATTGTGACATTCTCTTTAAGTTCTAACTCAAGACATAATTCCAAGTGGGTTACCTGATGAGGAATGAAATAACAAGTTAACTATATGAATAAAATTATGTGTTGATCTCATATAAAATTAGCAATTAAACCTTCTGAAAAGTTATTAGTTGTTTCAGAAACATAGTTTGCTAAAATAAGGACAGCATTTCAAATGCAATGTACATTGAAGATAAGCTATGTGTCCCAGATAACTCATTATTATCAGTAAGATCTTATTAGAAGAAAAATTCTTGCCTCAGTTAAAATGAGTCAAACTAGAATCACTGATAGTCAACAAAGCTTGTGCCAAGTTTAAGTTGATTTCCTTCCTTCCTTCAAAGAGATCCATATGTTTGGAGATTAGCAATGCTATAGTTATCAATATTAGATATAAATTATAAGTACATTGGTCTTAGGTTTAATCTTTAAAATGTTAAAACTACGGCTAGACCACCTTACTTTTTATCATGTTAAGTATCAATAGCATACAAGGAATGAAGGGACTTTCAACATGATCAAAGATTAGCACTACAGGAAATACTCCATCTTGGTATGTGTGATCTCCATCTTAAGATCATTCCATAACCTAGAATTGCAGAAACTCTACAGACACAAAATGCTAAAGAGAAATTTTGAAAAGTAAAATAAAATGCATCCAAATAGCATCACAACATTACCTAGTAGACATAAACAACCAATTCTTGTCTTTTTTGTCAGGCTATAAAATTATTTGTATGCTTTTGAATTATTTTAATTTTGAAGAACAGATTCACATTTATATAGCAAGCCTAAAGAAATGGAAGAAAATTCATACAGTCAACTAACACACAATCTTAGTGAAATGTATTTCACAGTCAGGGCAGCTAGGTAGCACAGCGAATAGAATGCTGGGTCTGGAGTCAGTGAGGAAGACTCCTCTTCCTGAGTTCAAATCTGGCCTCAGACAATCCTTAGCTGTGTGATCCTGTGCAAGTCACTTAACTCTGCTTTAGTTCCTCATCTGCAAAATGAGCTGGAGAAGGAAATGGCCAACCACTCCGGTATCGTAGTCAGGAAAATCCCAAAATGGGTCACAGAGTCAGACACAAGTGAAATGACTGAACAACAATAAAAATTCCACATTAAGGAAAAGGAGAATGCTATTATATTAATAACATCCCCTTCGGGCTAATTCCCAAACTTCTATTCGTATTGGTGGGCCAAAACCCCAGAAGGTAGATGCCTGCTTCGCACCTTATGTTTCTTGGGACCAAGAAACTACTGTTTCTCAGCCTAAACAACTACTGTTGTTCAATAGGCACCATGCAGTGTGTTCCAATTAGCCAGTTTTAATTAGTTTTTAGAAAGGGGTATTTACTAAGGTGGTTTAGTAAGAACTGTTCATACAAAATATACCCACAAACTGAGGGCACATTTTCTGCTTATGACATAAGGTTCCTGGGAAGAATAGGATCTAACTTAAAGAGCACATGTAAGGAATGGGTGAACATCCAGGTACTATTGGAAACCATTTTCTCCCTTTTTGGAATCCTCCAGAAGTTCCTCTTATATAGCTCTCTGATGGGCCCTAAATCAGCCTTCCTTCAGTGTGCTGAGTTTGTCCTTGGTGTATCTTTCAGCTCCTGATAGAGATGTTTACCAGCCTCTGCTACTCAGGAAAGGGTAGAAAGTTTCAAATTCTCTGGACTCAACCTCCCCTTTCTATCTTTGGATAGACGTGCAAGTGACTGACTCTTCAAGCCCCTCCTGAGCCTGAAAGCCTCTGAAGCCTTACTGTTTCACTGCTAAATAGTCACCCTATTATGTGCCTTACAGTGTTTATACACAGCTCCATGAGTCATGACTGATTGTCTTCAAACAATCATGAAACACTTCTCATAGGGCATCATCCAGAAGTCAGTGTGAAGGCATCAGTGTGTGTCCTTTTTAAACTTTTGAGAGAAGGATGCTATGAGCTGCTGGATAGAGAAAAGACAAGGTTACCTATATCCCATCTAGTCACCATGTGTTATTGAGAAGATAGAGCCTCTGTTTTTTTTTCTTATATTCCTTCCTGGTGTTATGTGTCTTCTAAGATGGAAGTACCAGGTGAACAGGGAGACCAGGAGATCTAGCAAAGCTAGATGGTCTCCCTGACAACAGGAGTCCAGGGACAGCAACAGCAGAGTTCTGTGACAGGCCAACACAGCAGCCAAGTGTCATGTTTGAACTGGCCTAGCAGTGGATGGATCATATCATCAGATACCTCATCCTGGAAAGAGCCAATCCAGCTGATCCTTTCATCTCCTGCAACATAGGTAGTAAACAAATTTGGTGAGGACTACCTGAAGACAGGGAGTCTTAGGGCTAGGAATAACAAGGTACTATCTAGCCCCATATGATTTCTACACACATGCCCCATTCGCATGGTACGTGTAGCCTGGGGACAACATCCCCAGAGACATAACAGGAGAGAATATACACTTGGTTTGGAGGATGTTTTTGTAATCTCCGTTCTTGCTATGCCCTTTTCTAAATTATTATTAACTCTGACTGATAATCAATGGAGAGCTTATCAGATAGGAGCTTGCGAGCAACAGTACTAGAAACTGCAGCTCATCAGAATTGTCCCTAGAACCCTGAAGGGAAAGGTTGTCATCTGCTCTCTGGGGCCCTATACTACCAATATGAGTGAGAGTTGGGGAAGTCCCCGGGTTGGATGCTTATATATTAAAAAGTAGACTTTGTAAGCAAAGACAGAAGCACAAACACTCCTACCTAGTTGAATAAAATGGCTCAGTACTATATTCTTGTACTTCTTTGGGCAAAACTGAAATGATTAGAAAACAGCTAACGTCATTGAGCAGAGTCAACTTAATTCAGCTCAGCAAACATTCATTGAGTGCCTTCTGTGTGCTAAGAGCACCATGCTAGGCTCTCAGAGAGCTGAAGCTCTCACTGTAGCAGATGCTTGAATGTGTTTTATTCAAATGTAGAAGGAACTAGCTGAAAGGGAGTCTTTATAGTGTCTGATTGAAGTTTGCCTGCAAAGACCCATGTGTTTAAACATTTGACCAGCAAGGAGCAGGCAATTGTGTCTTAAAGGAAAATATGTACCACCATGGAGGCCAGGATGCTTAAAATCCCTAAGGTTTGCCTGAAAGCATGCTCAGAAGAAATGAATTGCAACATCATGTTCCTCATCGTTCTCAGACACTAAAGACTGCACATATAAATAAACCAATCTATAATGTTCCAATTGTTTATTTTAATAAGCAGCATATATGTATATATTAAAATGTAGCTATGAAATTTAAATACAAATATGTTAATGAGAATCATGTACTGTTATGATTTCTAAGCAATGCCAGTACACCACCTATTCACTGGGCATTTCCTCCCCAGGGAGGCCTTGGAGGACCAAGGGATAGTGATAGTAGAAAGTGACTTCTTTTCTGGCAACAAATGGTAACGATACTTCCCATGCATCGCAGATCTCCACCATGTTGTCCCCATGCACCCCTACTTTCCATTATCCCTTTGTATATTGCCTTCCATGATTAAAATTTAAACTCTTTGAAGGCAGGGACTGGCTTGGTGTTTTGTTTTTATCCCCAATGCTTAGAACAGCACCTGGAACAGAGCAGGGTAATTTATAAATGTTTTGTCATTTTTTGGTAACATTATTCTTCATCTATATCCAGCTAGTTACCTGTCTTTCAGCCTTACACAAGGTACATCCCCTCCCTCAGTCTCAATTCCTCCACATGTGACTTGATTTGGATGATTTCGAAATTGCCTTCCAGCTATAAGTCCTATGAAGTTATGTTGTTGTTCGGTCATGTCTGACTCTTTGTGACTCCTTTGGGATTTCCTTGGCAACAAGTAGTTTGCCATTTCCTTCTCCAATTCATTTAACAAATGAGGAACTGAGGCAAACACAGTTAAGTGACTTGCCCAGAGTCACACAGCTAGTAAGTGTCTGAGGATGGATTGGAACTCAGGAAAGATGAGTCTTCCTGACTCCAGACCTGAAAACTATTCACTTCATTACCGCGAGAGGACTTCATCAACTAATTAAGCAACAAGCATTTCTTTAATGGGTCTCTAATCCTCCCCTAAACCCTGGGGAATAAAAAGAAAGGCAAAAATAATTCCTAACCTCAAGTAATTTACATTTTAATGGGCAAAACTCAAATAAATGCAAATTTATTAAATAATAAATAAATAATATAATATAATTATATTATATTATTTATAATTATATAATTATAATATATTTATAATTATATTATAATTAATAATTATAATACATAATAAATAAATAAATTTATTAAAATAGATGCAAATAAATAGGTACAAACAAGATCTATGCAGAGTAGATAGAAGAAAATCTTAAAGGAGAAGGCACTGGCCATTGAGGGGATAAAAAAAGGTCTAGAGGAAATAGGATTTGATCTGAAGCTTCAAGTAATCTAAGACAGCTAAGAGGCCTAGATAAAGGGGAAGAGCCTTGTAAGCAGGGGCATCAGTCAGTGCAGAGTCCTGGAGACAGGAAATAATGGAGTGCCCCAGGGGAGGAACCGAAAGTAGACCAGGGTAAGGTAAAGTAGAGTTTATGGAAGCGACTAAAGTTGAAGAAGACTAGAAAGGTAGGAAGGGAACATGTTATAAAAAGTTTCAAATGGCAGAGGACTTTGTATTTATATTTCACGTTATTTGCCTCAGTTTTCTTACCTGTAAAACGGGGATAATAATAGTACTTACCTCCAAGGGTTGTTGAGAAGATCAAATGAGATAATAATTGTAAAGTGCTTAGCATAGCTACTGTTAACTATTATTAACTAACATTATTAGAGGTAATGGGGGCCACTAGAAATAATTGAGCTAGGGGGTAACATGGTCAGACCCATGTTTTTAAACCTTCACTTGGTTACAACTGGGTATAATTAAGAGGAAGAGTGTAGTAGATTCATCCAGGCACACTCAACCAACTAAATTAAAGAGAATACACATTTATACAAGCATTACTCATTCAGCCTAAATGTTCCTGTAATTAATTATCTTAAATATATTGGCATACACTTGCTTTTGTTTTGTTTTGTTTAGCTTGGGTTTTTTTTTTTTGGCTTTTTACTTGGCTTTATTTATGTCACCTAAGTCCATTTCATATTTTAAGTATTAGGAAACATTATACATAGGAGCTGGCTGCAGAATAATGTCCCCATCACCCATAATGATAAAATATCAGAAAAGTGGCCAGAGGATATAGCAATGATCTTTTTCTCTGTGTGTTATTCATCTCTCCTTCACTGCAACAAGGTTATCTACCTTTGGTTTGAAAATATGAACTAACCTAATACAGAACAGTTTACAAGAACATCAAATGAAATGATTTCAGCTAAGAATTATAAGTTGTGTTAGTGTTACCATAGTCTAATTGCACAAAGTAAAACTAAGTTAAAGGGAGAGGGAAGGGTGAACAAACCGGGTAGTGTGGAATGATAGACTATGAAATGAACTTATTTCAACCAGACATGAAATTGTGTTGTGTTGAAAGAATAACCATGATATAGAGAAATTATAATCAATGATAAGCAGCCTTGAAGGAAATATGCTTATTATTTACAACTTACAAACCTGCCAAAAAAAGATAAGAAGATAGTGACTATTTTTCTCATACTCTCTTCTGAGATGTAAGGGTAAGGTTAAAACCATTCCATTTTATCTCTGTTCATTTAACTAGGTAAGAACTTTTTTAAGTTAAATCAATCAGAAAAGTGAATGAATAGGGCTTGTACAGCTCTTTGAATTCATCAAAACTATTGTGTGAGACACTGGATCATACCCTCTTGAATTCTCTCTTCAAAGTTATTTTCAACTTTCCTTTATTGTATTGGTTGACTGTTGTCTTGCCAATATTTACCTTAGGCTTAAATGAAGTTTACCAGACACTTTGGGGTACATTTGCAAGCAACCTGACTCTGAGAAGACCCAAACCCTATGCCCCAAAAGCAGCACCAATCTCACCCCATCCATGGGCATCTCTCAATGGTTTCATGATCTCTTACATACTATAGAGATTTGCCATGTCCCCTTAAAAATTACAGAGGTATCACATGTTAACAGAGGATGTTACAAAGGTATTACTGTCAATAATTAATTGCTGCTCAGCCCATAGTCAGGGAATAGTTTCATATTAATTGTACAAAAGAAACTATATAGGGCCTAAAAATAGTCCCTAGTTAAATACTAAGAAAAATTGTTCCTTGGGCCCCCAGTGCCTTATTCATGGGAAAACAAGGACAGGTATTTGACAGGCATCTCTAAACAATCAACAACCATGCAGACCAGGAATCACATAGAAAGCAGAAGAAGAAGCAAAGTATATTCTCCATTTTATAGGTACAACAGACAAGGCCTTGGCAATATAACTGACTGTCATATGGAACTTATACTTGAATAAGAGACAAAGAATTGAATCTGGATCTCTAGACCTTAGATGTAACTCTTCAAATAATGTAGTATAGAGACAGCATGGCATAACATACTGAGCACAAACACTGGAGTCAGAAGACTAGGGCTCAAGCCTGCTATTTACCCCCTATGTGAATTTGGATGTTACTTAATGTCATATAACTTCTTTATACATTAGTTTCCTCAGCTACGAGGAAGCTGGGATACATAAGCCCAGGTCACCTTGAGCTCTAAATCTATAATCCTAGAGTGTAGTGAAAGAACTTTACATTGGAGACCACATGGCCTAGGATGAAGTCCTGATTCTGCCACTTACTAATTCTGTGACCTTGGACATCTCACTTTCTGATTCACAGTTTCCTCATTTTTAAAAATGAGAATATTAATTTGCACTACCTACATTCTGGAATAACATGAGAATCTAGTGGGAGAGTGCATATAAGGCACTTTATAATCATTAAAGCTCTATATAAGTTCCACTTATTCATAGACAAAGTCTCATAACCCAAGATGCCTTAAGGTTTTGTAATGTTAATGTAATTTGAATTTGTAGATCCCTTTGTGTTGGCAAAGGTAGCAGGTATTTAGCACTTAGTAACTGATCAAGCCTCTGTTGGGGAAACAGAAGGTATGAACTCCTGTCTCCTGTTGCTGATGTAATAGGAAGGGGTTGGCTGAAACAGGAGGCTAATGCTGTGTGTATATAAGGAAAAGCCCCAGAGAGGCACAGTCAGAATTTTCTTGAGACCACGATCTGGTGGCAGAGCAACTATAGAAGAGAAATGAGAATCTAGAACTGAGCTAGAATTTCTTGAGAACTTGTGGTGGTGGAGCTTCTTCTGAACAGGATCCCAGAGCCCAGAGCCATGAGCCCGCAACCCACAGCCAGGAGCCAGGAGCCCAAGTGACTGAGGAAGCATGACTGGAATGCTGAGACTTTTGTTTGTTTGTGGCTTGGTTGAGCCCTGAATTCCCTGGAGTGAAAATGGTGAAGGATCTGACATGGACCAGACCCTGTGAACTTCAGTGTGGAGCTGGACCTACCCAGAGAGCTGGACATGGAACTGGGAGCTGTCTGCCATTGAACCCAGGTGACAGTCTGGTGAATCCGGGTAGAATCTGGGACCATGGAAGGGGATACAAGGAATCTGAGAACAGGCCCCAAGTCAAGATGAAAAGACCTTTCCCTAGGTACCATGTAATTATGGAATTATAGTCTACTAGTGACCTAAAGGGTGGAGATACTTTGAGATATTGTTACTAAGTGACTGATTGAGTTAACTTAGTTGCCCCATGAGTGGAAGACTTTAACTATTGTACTTTGGGACTGTGTTGTTAATATTATATTGTGATTTTCTGTAATAAGTTGTAATATTGTGAATGCTGTACCTTGATTTTCTGTGAAAGTTTTGCTTTGATTTGTTATGGAATAAATAGGGTGATCACTATACTGTGTAATCAGAATCTTAAAAGCTGTTCATAGTAGCATTCTTCTGTGCATGGCTTTATAGGTTTGCAGATCCAGAATGTAGTAATTATATCAATCTAGTTTCCTTTCAAGGGTTGAATTTGTTTACTTATTACTGGAGTTTACAATAATGACATGCTGTCTTTAACCTGAACCAGTGATTAAGGTGCACAAGCCCCTAAATTTCATAGTTTTCTATATATAAAAGGGATCTTAATTTATTGTTTAAAAATGTTTTGTGGCTAATACAGTATCCCAAGATTCCTTGATTTCATTGATGTGGCATCCCCTTTATAGAGAGAGAAATGACTACATATTCCTTCGTATATGATCTGAATGAATTTCTATGAATGAAAAATTTGAAGTCACATAACTTTGTATTTGGAAGGAATCTCAGAAATCTAGCCCAACCCCTTAATTTTACCGATGAGGAAGGTGAGTTTCAGAAAGGTTAAATGATTCATACATAATAAGTCACCGACAAAACCATAACATCAAGAACAAACCTGTGGGCATGAGTTACATTTAATTAAGCTGGTCCACAGAATACAGTTGGGCAATAATAGTGTTTATATAGTGCTTTAAAGGTTTGCAAAGCACTTTACAAATATTATCTCATCCACATAGCAACCCTGAGAAGTATTATTATTATCCCCTTGTACAGGTGAGGAAACTGAAGCAAACAGAGGTCAAGTGATTTGCCCAGGATCACACAGCTAGTAAAGTGTTTCAGGCTAGATTTAAACTCAGATTTTCCTGTCTCCAAGTTTAGTGCCCTATCCACTGTGCAACACCCTGGATAATGCTGGAAGCGAGAAGACCCATGGAGTGTGACTTTCTCAGGTTCCTGACCACATGTTGAGATGGCCCCCATCAGAGTAACATCATAATATACAACAAAGAAGAGATGAGGGGGGAAATGTTCCCGTCTACTATCTGCAAGGAAAAGATATGAAGTGAAGATCTGTAGTGCTTTAAATGAAGGCTCCTGTACTTATACTGTGTGTTAAGAAACGTTTGGAAAACATATTGAATAACAACATATTTCATTTTCAACCAGTCCTTGGCAGGTCCACCATCTGATGGTCAGTGTAAAATGAAATATGAAAGCATATGAGTTTGCTTTGGGCCACACAGAAACCTGCAGTTTCATAAAATGGTTCATACATTCATTGGGACCAGGGGACTCTGGAATTCAAATGTTATTACAATATCCATTAACTGGTCAGAAGCACATATTTGGGGGAGGGTGTAAATGAATGGGTTTTATTGCATTCAAGGGCCACTGTGCTAGATGGAATTTAAATAACAAGCCACATCAATTTCAGAAAGAGCATATTGAGTTGCCTGAAGCTGCAGTTTATTTTTACAGACTTTTTAAATGTTTGTGTGCCAATATGTCTTCTTATTCTGCTACTCTTTTTACCTTTGGTTTTGGGTCTGGAGAAACTTGGGTAGTGCCACTTCTGAGAATTCCTTAGCAAACAAGAAAAGATTTTTTAAAAAGCATTGAGGTTTGCTGAGGTCAAGGACACTGGAAAGCACAATTCTCTGTGAAAAGAGATGCCAGACTGCAACTAGAAGGCTAATAGAACATCAAGGTCAGGTACTCCTAATTGATATAGCTGAAAATTCACTGGATTTGAAGTCAGAAAACCTTGAATTCTTTTGAAAACTGTTTGCTCACATCCTCATATTCATTCACTGTCCTCTACATGTGATTCCTTTGCCCCCTTGTCTTATCATCTACACCTTGTTAAACCCCAATTTTGGATAATTCCCTTCTTCACTCCTATTCAAACACTGATGAATAAAGCTGGAGAAAGTCACAAAATTGTGTTGACTGGAACCAATACAAATTTTTGTTACATAATCTCAATGGGACCATCACTGAAGAAAAACAATCTCTATATAACTCTGATCACTCCTCTATAACACTCACTGCAGAGGCTATTCCAAACTTTTGAACCCTTCCTTAAACCTCCCATTGTACCCCCTGACCTTACCCTTTCATCTCAGGATTTTTTTCTCATAACTTTTACAAGAAAAACTGAGATTATTCTCTAAGAGCTTTCTCTTCTTCCTCCTCATCACAACATTCTGGCACCTTCATCTTCTCTCTCCTCCTTCACCCATGTCTCATGTGAAGAGGTGGTCCTTCCCCTTGCCAAGACAAACTGCTCAATATATACCCTTGACCCTGTCCTCTCCTGTCTTCTCCACAAAGTTGCCCAATCTACCATCAACAGTCTGTTCCCAATTTTTTCTATCTGCTCTTTCCTTCCTTGATGCCTAAAAACACATTCCTATATCCCCTATCCAAAAACAAACAATGAAAAAAAACCTCTCATTTTATCTGATCATTTCCGCAAGCTCTTATCCTATTTTTCTCCATTCTTTCTCACATAAACTCCTGGAGAAAGTCATCTTCATGACTCCCCCACCTCCTCTTTTGTAACTAGCTTCAAAATAGTCCACATTCTGGCTTCTGACCTCACAGTTTAACTGAAATTATTCTTTCTGAAATTATTGTTATGATTTTGTCATTTCTATATCTAATGGCCCTTTCTCAATCCTCATCCTAACCTTTTTTTTCAGACTTTGAAAATCTTAATAATAATAATAATGGGCTTGAAGTCAGAAGACCTGAATTCAGATCTGGCCTCAGATAAATTCTAGCCATGTGACCTTGGGCAAGTCACTTAACCCTGTTTGCCTCAGTTTCCTCATCTGTAAAATGAGCTAGAGAAGTAAATGATAAGTTCCAATATCTATGCCAAGAAGACCCCAAATAGAGTCACAAAGAGTCCAAAACTACTGGACAACAACAAAAACAATGATTGTAAAATTTCTGTATCTAGCCCTAAGTTCTCTCTTGAGTTCCAAGGTCACATCAAAAATGCTTTTAAGACATTTAAATTGGATGACCCATAGGTATTTTATACTCAACATGTATAAAATAGTATACATTACATTTATAATTGGTTCTCTGTTGTGATCTCACTTTGCTTATTCTTAAGAATTTAATGTTCTTCCTTTTTTAACAGATTATCTAATTATCTCATGTTGTCCATCACCTCAAAGAATCTGGTTTTAGTTTGATTTGCCAATTCTATAGTCTTTTTTTCCATTTTATCTATGTCTCTTCTAATTCTTAAGATTTATTCTTTGGGGCTTATTTTGGTTTTATTCGCTTAATTTCTTGTTTTTAATTGCATATTCATTTTATTAGTCCTCTTTTTCTGTTTTGTTAATATGTGTTTTCAAAGATAAAATGTTTCTTGTAAAGACTGCTTTAGCTCTATCTCATAGATTTTGGGATGTTCTCTCATTGTCATCGTTCTCTTTCTTATGGTTGTTAAATGCTTCTTTGACATTCTTTTCCTCTGTCATTATTCAGGATATCATAATTAAGTCACCATTTATTTCTACATTTTTATTTGTGTTTCAAATATTAATTACTACTGTATTGCATTATGACCTTTAAAAGAACATGTTTAGCATTTCTAGGGCTTTTTCCCTTGTATTTATGATTTTCTATATTTAGCACGTGATTACTTTTTGTAAGAGAACTTTCATGTCAGAAAACATGGAGATTCATAAATATTCCCATTCAAAATACATTATAACTCAGTTCTTAATTATACTCATTTCTATATTTTCCTCTATGTGTGTGATTACATTTCTATAAGATTTGTCCAGTTCTATTAAAAATAAATCAACTGCTCTGCTTGATTTAGACTCCAGGAATATCCTATCTCCTCAAGGACAAACTCATCACCTAAAATCCCATCATCATGAAGATTTGGAGCAGCTTTGATATTCAACTCATTCTCAGCATCCTCAGCTGCTTCTCCTGTCTGATCACAGGGCTAGAGGACACAGCAATAAATTCTTCCTAAAGCCTTCTTTATAGAGGGCTCAGAACTTTACAGCTAACTTCCCTTTTTCCCTCCATCTGCTCTGCTTGATTTCAACTCTACCAATATTATGCCAGCAAGGTATCCTCTAGTGACCTCTTCCCTCCTGGTCTTTTCAGTTTCCTTTTGTGTATTATCTTCCCCCAATAGATTGCAAACTCCTTGCGGGCAGGAACTATCTTTTTCTTATTTGTATGCCCATAACTTATGTCTGTGCCTGCCACAAAGTGGGTGTTTAATAAATGTTTGGGGGTTATATATATTTTGCTTTTTCTTTTTGGAGGGGGGAAGGTAGGGCAATTGGGGTTAAGAGGAATTATTGACTAAAGCTCCTAAAATTATTGCCTTACTAAATCTTTTTGAAATGTATTAAACTTTTCATTTATTAGTTAAGATATTATCCCTCTTGGTTGATAGTTTTAGTATTTAAGTTGTTTCATTGAAAACAGTTCCTTTAAACATAATATAATTTTCCTGTTTACTTCTTGAATTGTGACCTTTTCCCTTTAATTAAAATTCCTGATTTTTTTAGACGTATCTAATTAACATATAGTAATTTTTGTTTAAGCTTTTCATTTCTTCCTATATTATCTTTATTTTTTGGATGTTTTCATTGTACACAACATAAATGTTAGGTTTTATTTTCTTGTCCATTAATCCAATCTCTTTCCTTCCCATTGATATTTAAAGTTTTGACTATTAAGCCTATCTTTTCCAATTTTTTTGTTCCATGTTAATTTTTATTCTCTTCTAATTTTAAGTCAATACTTTCATGTTTCAATTGGCTTTGCATACATTATATTGATACTAATCTATTCCTACAAGTTCCCTCTTCCTCCCCTACTTTGCCCAACCTATTCCAAGATTTTTTTAATTTATTAGAACTCCTAATTTCTCTTTGTTTCTCTTTATTTTTAAATAAAATTCACTTTTTCTGTTCAGTTAGGTGGATAATTCATTGCTGGGGTTTTTCCCATCTAAACTCTCATTTTAAATAATTTTCTTTTGCTGAGCCCTTATCTAGGACATTTTCTTTTCCTTTATTTTCCTCATTTCATTTCTTTCTAAATTTATTTTGTTTTATTCATAGGACAAATAATTATTTGTATTTTTATTTTTTCTGTGTCCTTCATAGTGATAAAGCACCCCTCAAAACAGTATGTTATTGCCTTTTCAATTCTTAAGTCATTCTTTCTTCTACTACTTCAAATCTCTTGAGTTTTCAAGTTGCCCTTGAATCTTTTATTCCTTCATTCCTTTTGATTCCTTGATGATCTCTCTTTTTTCTTTTGTCATGTAGATTAACTATTCTCTTTTTATATAAAAAAGTCTATTCAACTTATTTTATTACTTAGTATCCTCTTAATAACTGTACTTATTTACCTTTCCTGCAGTTCTGTGGCTCAGAGTGCTTTCAAGTAGAATAATCTATTTACTTATAGCTGCTTTTGTGGGGGTACAGCAATGCCTCAACTCTCTTTTTTAAACCATACATTTTTTGTTGAAAAGTTGGTTTATGAGACATGTGATGGGCTGCAGCTTGATTCACTTGGCATTTTGGGATGCGCTGTTTATTCTCACTTGCGTTTTTCTGTATCTGTAGAATAATGCTAGGAATCAAGGTGGCATAGAAGATAAGAGTTCTAGACTTGAACTCAGGACAAGAGGAGTTCAAATACTGCTTCTGACACCTACTATCTTAATAACTCGGGTAAGGCAATTAGCCTACTCAGCTTGAGCTTCCTCACCTATAAAATTGAGGTAATAGTGGCACCTACCTCAAGAAGTCTTTCTGAGGATCAAATGAGAAAACATGCAAAACGTCTTGCAAACTGACATAAATGCTCATTATTTCACTTGCCTTTGCTTCATATCTGAAGTTATTTCTCCTGGTTGTTCACATTATTTCTTATTGAAACTACTAAGGATAATTACTTGGAATTTCAAGTCATTTTGCTTGGTTTGTTTGTCCTCTGCTGGCAATCTCTGGATTCTCTTGGTCAATGCCTTGTCTCCAGTCAGAAGATCTGAACTTTTGTTTTCCTTATGTTATTTCCTGTATTTTGTGTTCAGGTTTTTATTTTTAATTTTTAATTTTCTTCAGGGAGACCTATGGTCCTTAAATTATTTTGCACAACCTACCAAATGGAGAATTCATGTGTTCTATGAACATTTTTGCTTCTGTTTTGTCAAATTTGTCTCTTGTTCAGTACTTTTGTCTTTCAAATATATAATTATCTCTCACATAGTTTCTACTTCTTAGTGGAGATTCTCCATCATTTATTGCATTTTTCTTACTGTTATTTGTGTATTTTTTTTAAAGCAATTGGGGTTAAGCAACTTGCTCAAGATTACACGGCCAGTTATTTCTGGGGGTGGTGCTAAGTATCTGAGCCCGGATTCAATCCCAGGTCATCCCGACTCTGGGGCCAGTGCTCTTACTTACTGCACCACCTGGCCGCCGCTTATTTGTGTACTTTTTAATTGTTCATTGAAAGCTGTGATTTCTATGTAGCTAAGGACCTATGTGAAATAGTAGGCATGTTGCTGGAATTGAAGTCACAAACACCTGAGTTCAAATCCTACCTCAGACACTTACTAGCTATGTGACTCAGGGCAAGTGATTTAAATTCTCTTATCCTCCATTTCCCCAGCTGTAAAATGTGGATAACAATAACCACTAGTTCACAGAGTTGTTGTGAAGATCAAATATAAAGGGGTTTGCAAATTTTAGTGTTATACAAATAATAGCTATTATTTTTATTTTTCCAACATAAAATCATTGCTTTTTTTTCTTTAAGCTGAATCACTTTTTTGGACCCTTCTCTGGTTTTTTCCTATTGCTTCATGATCTCTGAGGAGTTCACAGGATTCTCTCCTTCAGTGGGTAACATGGGTTCATTTTCCATCATGTTATATTTGTTCAAAGAGTTTTGTTTCTATTTGAGGTTTTTCTCATTCATTATTATCATTATTATTATTGCTAATGATTATTATTATCACCCCCTCTACTGATTTAGCTGTTTGTGGCTAGGTTTTTAATTCAAATTTTCCCTATTAATCTTCTGATTTTTTTTTTACTTTTATTTTATATCCCCAATCATTCACATTTGGGAGTCTTTACTCTTTGTTTCCTATACCATCCACTGCTGCACAGACCCCTGAAACTGGGTGATTGGGTTACCTTAGACTCCTTACTTTGAAGGACACAAAGGTCAGCTAGAACTGTACCTCTGCCATGAGTAACCTCTGGCTAGAAAGGACTGTCCCCAACTGAGTTTCCAATCTCCTGTCCCTCTGACTCAACTTTCATTCTCGTCTAGTCTGCGGTTTTGAACATTACATGCATCTTTAATATTAGCAAAGTCTTCTGCCCTGTCTCCTTCCTGCATTAGCCCTTCCCTATTCTTTCCAGTGACAGCAGAATCAGTCTCTGCCTTGAGCAGTCAAAAGTAGTTGAGTCAATCACTGTCCAGTCAACTCCCTATAGTAAAACCCTGAGTCACAGCTTGCATTTTTGTATGTTTTTACTCAGTTGGGGGTACAAAATCTACATGGTAGCTGTAAGTCTTCATCTTCCACAGAGTTTTCTCATGAGATTTTTCCTTTGTGTCAGGAACTGTCTCACTATTTTGTTCATTCAGCTGCAATTATTCTATGGCCTCCCCAATTACTTGCTTTTGAGTCTTTGGGGTAGGATAAATATGTAACGCAATAAATAACTGTTCTCCCAAATCATATCACATGAATTTCAATTTTAAGTTACATGAAATAGATAATGAATACAAAAACATGGCATTATATATGGTGTCAAGCGTGCTAAAGTTTAGAATTGCTAAAGCTGGTAATGGAGTTGAAGGACACCACAAATGACTTCTTAGCAAGAAGCAACTGAAGAAGGTGAAGGTCTTCTGCTTCAGATGATAATAGCCAAGAGGAAGAAGATAGACCTCTTTAATTTTTTCTCCTTCTATTTCTCTTCCAAGGAGAAAAATCATCAGACTCAGCATTGATCAAAAAATGATCAAGAAGGATTTGATGCCCCCAAAAAATGAGAAAATTATTACCCATGTGTATTGTGCCAAATGAAATTGTACCCAAGTAATTTATCCTCTCTTGGCCTCAGTTTCTACTTCATTAAAATGAAAGTTCTACTAGATTAGCCTCTCAATTCCCTTCTTTTTTTTTAATCTGTATTATTTTATTCATTTATTTATTTTTATTAATTTGTTTGTTTTTTTTATTAATTATTGTTTGTTTCCTTTTAGTTTACAGGATTCAATTCCACAATTCCTTGAGTGTTGGATTCCCGGTCCCAACTCCGGCCGTGTCTTACCTTATACCCGGTCTTTGGACGTCTCAGGCTTCTTGTCTCCAAGAAGAACTTACCCCCACAGGACATCCAGGACACGGAAAGTGTGATGAGAAGCTGTTTATTCCGTTATAGCTTAACAGCACCACAAGCAAGCACAGGAACTAACTCACTTCCAGGTGGAACTGGAACTAACTGAACTCCCTCAACTCACTCACTCTCTCTATATCCCCAATTTATAAGCCTTGCGGGGGCACACCTTGCAGGGCCAATCATGTTCTTTCCCAAGTACATTGTATGAGACCAAGGAGCAACGTCCTTCCCGGAAGTCCTTTACGCACTGCCACGCAGAGTATCACTCTCGTGTGACTGCGCCCAAAACCTCCTTGTTCCTGGTTCGTTAATCTCCAGGCAAAGCTGTCCCAACAACATCCCTCAGAAAGCCATGTGCACCCCCTCCGGCCTCCCCCTTGTCACCTGTCATGTGGGAGCCAATCGTGCACTCTCCCGAGTGTAGGGCAAAGGAGTATGTGTTAAGAGGCGTCTGTGTTTATGGGCATGCTCAGTGCCATGTCAGCCTTTCCCAACCCAGCAGAGTCGGCCCAGAGGCCCTGCGCTCAATGCCATGTCGGCCTTTACGGCAGGGCAGAGTCGGCTTCCACATCTCCAAGCCCCTGCCTCTCAGAGGTCACATGCACTCCCTCTGACATCTTGTGACTGCCACAGTGTCTCTCACACTCGCAGCTCTAACACTTGAGTTTCACATTTTGTCCCCCTCTCTCCCCTCCCCCCTATGGCAGCATATAGTCAAATATAGGATCTGTAAATACTTTCATATTATACATTAGTCAGGTTATAAAGACAGATTGTATGAGATGGAATGAAAAATGGGAAAGAGGACATAAAACCAAACAAGAGAAGGAAAAAGATCAGGTATTTTGCTTCTACCTATATATAACCTCAGTTCTTTCTAGTTCTTTCTCTGGATGCACATATTTCTCTCCATCATGAGTCTTTTGGGATTGACTTATATCACTGCATTGCTGAGAAGAGTCCAGTCTATCAAAGTTGGTCATCACATATATGTTGTGTCTGTAATTGTGTACAAATTTCTCCTGGTTCTACTCTTCTCACTCAGCATCAGTTCTTTTAAGCCTATCCAGGTAAATATGAAGACCGTCTGCTCCTTGTTTCTTATAGCACAATAGTATTCCATAACATGCATATACGACCACTTGTTCAGCCATTCCCCAATTGATGGGCACCCCCTTAATTTCCAATTCTTTGCTACCACAAAAAGAGCTGCTATAAACATTTTTGTACATATGGGTCTTTCTCTCATTTCTATGATCTCTTTGGGATATAACCCTAGGAGTGGTATTGCTGGGTCAAAGGGTATGAAATTATTTATAGCCCTTTGGGCATAATTCCAGATTGCTCTCCAGAAAGGCTGGATCAGTTCACAACTCCACCAGCAATGCATTAGTGTTCCAATTTGCCCACATCCTCTCCAGCATTTGTCATTTTCCTGTTTTGTCATCTTAGCCAATCTAACTGGTGAGATGTGGTACCTCAGAGTTGTTTTGATTTGCAGTTCTCTAATCAATAGTGAATTAGAGCATTTCTTCATGTGCTTATAGATAGCTTTAATTTCTTTCTCTGAAAATTGCCTGTTCATATCCTTTGACCATTTATCAATTGGGGAATGACTTGTATTCTTATAAATTTGACTCAATTCTCTGTATATTTTAGAAATGAGTCCTTTGTCGGAGACATAGGTTGTAAAGATTCTTTCCTAATTTCCCACCTCCCTCTTAATCTTGGTTACATTGGCTTTGTACAGAAACTTTTCAATTTCATGTAGTCAATATTTTACATTTTAAAATGTTCTCTAATTCTTGTTTAATCATAAAGTCTCAATTCCCTTCTGATGCTGGATCTATGATCCTATAATTTGAGGGGTTTAGTATGGAGAGTAAGGGGGCACATAATAGCTGTCATAAAGTATTTTAAGGAATATCCTGAGGAAGAGGGATCAGATTTGTTCTGTGTGCCCAGAGAGGGCAGAGCTAAGCCAGCCAAGTCAGTGAAAGACGCAGGGAGGAAGATAGAGGATGAATGAAAGCATTCC
The DNA here is from genome assembly GCF_028583685.1 of Petaurus breviceps papuanus. Taxonomy (NCBI): domain Eukaryota; kingdom Metazoa; phylum Chordata; class Mammalia; order Diprotodontia; family Petauridae; genus Petaurus; species Petaurus breviceps. The sequence goes on along the minus strand of NW_027186304.1, from coordinate 44,049,923 downwards.
TAACAAGACTTGTCAGAAAGCACAGTGAGCTGGCTTGAGAAACAGTGCACTACCTCTCAACAGAGGTTTATACAATAAAAACAAAGATGTTGCATGGAAAGATTTTGTGCAACTACATGTCAGCCTAGGTGGTCTGAGCTGCCTTGCAACTCTGGGATTCTGTTTGCTGTATGAGTTTCAGTTTCCTTATCTTGAAAATGAGGGGGTTGGATTAGATAACCTCTCAAGTTCTTTTCCACTGATAATCCTGTGATCCTGCATGAACTACAGTCATAAAGGACAGAGCCTTAACTTTGGAACCATTTGACTTGATTCACAAAATGCTTATTAAGCACTATCTATGTACAAACCACGTACCTTGCAGGGGATACAAAGGCCAAAAAAAGCAACAGTCTCTGAGTATAAGGAGCTTGAATTATAGTCCCACCTCTAATTCTTTCTAGTTGTATGAGCCTTGTCAAATCATTTAACCTGAATCTTAGTTTCCTCAGTTGTAAAACAAGTATAATGGCACTTGTCTTACAAGTCATTCTGACCAAATCACTTAGTAAATCACAGGGCAATATAGAAATAAACTGTCTGCATCATCATAACCTACTAAAAGTGCAACCCCCATAATATTCTATACTAAATGCACACATTTCCAACTAGTAAAAACTTAGAAATATACCGTTCCCTCACATTGGTTTCTGGAGATATGCAGATAACACATACTTATTAAAAATTAACTTTTAACATTATTTTTTTTTCCAAAGGACTTAGGAGGATTGAAGTTAATAAGCATTAGAGATGGGAACTGGGTTACCTTGTAATCTTCCTCTTGACCCTGTGCCCCCAGATTATTTCTTTTTCAGGTAATTAGAGTACACATGCAGAAGCAGAACTAAATCTTCATAATTTTATGACCTGGCCAAGTTCTTTTTTTAATCTTTTATCCTTTAAAAATTTTCCTTTTGTTGGTGGAGCTTAGAAAAAAATGAGTTTCAGTTGATATTATTGAACTGTCCTTCCCATTCTCCAAAGTGGGTTTTATTCAGGACAAAAGGAATCTTGTTTCTAAATTATAAAAATTAACTTAACATTTAAGCATTTCTCTGTATCCTACAACACCTAGTTTTTGTTTTTATTTTTCATGATAAATTATAGTATAGGTTCCCTTCTAATTTCTGTTTGATTTTCGAAAAATACTTGTGTTGACATAATAGTTAAGTAAATGCATTAGAAGTCCAAACATATTTATTCCATTTCCAATAAGACAATATGTACTTTTATATGTGTATCCTACCATCTTTGTGGAACATAGACCATGGATGATTAGGAAGATTCATTTTTACTGAGGTCACAGGAATGAGGGAACCAATCCTATACAACAACAATAATAACTCAGATTTGCATAACACTTCAAAGCTTGTAAAGAGTTTTATACACATTATCTTATTTATTCCTCAACTAGCCCTGTAAATTATTATTATTATCCTAATTTTGCGGGTGAGGAAAATGAGGTTCAGAGCAGTTGTGTCATGAATTTAGTAAGTGTCTCTGGTAGAATGTCAGCCCAGGTCTTTCTAACTCCAAGTCAATTACTTGATGCATACTGCTTCTGGAAGGGCTATCCTATCTGATCCAGAAAAGATTAGTAGGTACTTGACTAGAGTTAAAGTATTAAGCAATGGCTGTCCCAATGACCATCCAAATCTCCCACATCATCATTCTTGCTTATTCTCCATGAATAATATTGTGAGACATAAGAGGATAATGTAATGGGTAGAGAATGAACCTTAGACGTGGGAGGATCTAAGTTCATGTCCTGACTCTTGATACACCCTTCTGTCTAACCATGGTGACATCTTAGTAAAGAGGATCATAGCTTGAAATCAAGGAAGGAAACTTAGAGATCAAGTCCAGTCTCTTCACTTTACACATGAGTAAACTAAGGCTCATACATGAAGTGGCTTGCCCCAGACAATTCCCTAAAATTTTAAGTTGCTGATTTGGTATCCATTGAGGGAACTTCTACAGTAGGAGACCCTATCCAATAAAATCATAGGTCCAAACAAAAAGGAGAAACAAATAAAAACATGATGAGTGTAGTCAGAGAGGTACATCTATCATTAGTTTTATATAATCAAACACTGACAGGAAAACAGTATTCTAAAACGACTGCTTCATAACACACTGCTTATTTTCCTATTGTTGGCTAAAACCTTAAGCGCAGCAGTGTTTACTTAGTATTTATACCCGGTTTTTTTATCCAAAATGGGAATCTTAAAGCCCAGATTTTCAGTTAATTTGAGGAATAAAGATCAGAGGGATTTACAATGTAATTGTGAGGACAAGCAGTACATCCCATAGACCAGTGGCAGAGATAAGAGACTTTCTGACAGCAGGGAAGAGGTAGTCTAAGGAGGGAAACTCCCTGCTTGATCTAATTTGGAGCCAAGAAGAGCTTTAGGAATGGCTAGGAATTAATCTTTCTATTTATCCAGAGTGAAAGGAGACAATTAAGTGTAATAGAAATAAAATGTAAATGGGCAGATTTTTATTTCCTCTAAAGCAACATTCTGAGTTCCTAACATATTAAAGTATATAAAGTCAGCTTTAGCTTTGTCGCTTGTTTTCTTCATCAGGCTCTGGAGGAAAGGGCTGTTAAAACAGAATTTCTGTGTTGGAAGGGTCCTTAAAAGGCATGTGGCACAGACCACACTTGAGTCAGAATGCCCTCTACAACGGTCTAAGAAAGTGGTCATTCACTTTCCACTTGAATTGCCTATAGAAAGGAAAAACTCATTACCAGTCAAGGCCATCTATTCCACTTTTGAACATCTCTAATTAACAGGTTGGGCATAGCTAGGTGGTGCAGTGCATAGAGTGCCAGGCCTGGAGTTAGGAAGACCTAAATTCAAATATGATCTGACACTTATTAGCTATGTGACCTTGGGCAAGTCACTTTACCCTGTTCACCTCAGTTTCCTCATCTATAAAATGAGCTGGAGAAGGAAATGGCAAACCACTCCAGTATCTTTGCCAAAAAAACCCAAAAGGCGTCACAAAGAGCTGGCTACAACTAAAAAGGATTAAACAGCAACAGCAATTAATAGGCTGTTTTTTTTCCCCTTCTATAGAACTAAACATTATATCTCTCAACTATCATCTGTATTTCCTAATTCTACCCTCCAGGGCCAAATAGGAAAAATCATAATACTCTTCCCTGCGAAACTCTTCATATATTTGAAAAATTTGATTAATTTATATCTCCTCCCACAGCTATGGAGACTTGTCACCATAAAAGTCATTTTAGGGAACTAATCCCCAAGGAAAAGTGGTAAGTTCTATTGACTGGTGAAGAGTAAAACAGACAGAATGAAAAATGGGAGGGGGAAGTAAATAGAATGGGCAGAATGCAGAGGCTGAAAAGCAGTGATTTCTTTTGATTGCACATCTATATCAGTAAAAATTTTAAAAAACTTAAAACAAGGACACAAGTTTATTTTTATTTCTTTGTAGATATATATATACTAGCATACTAATGTGTGCTTTGTATTACAAAATATATGAACAAAAATTAAAAGGATGGGATGAAGATTAAAATATATTTTAAATTTTATTTTAGATTCATCAGAGATACAAAATATTTTGTTTTCATTAACACTATTATAATTATTATTAAAATTGCTCATTAGAACAATGCAAGTGAATGTTTTATTATGTTTTAAAATCTTGGTTTAACATTTTATGATACAGTTATTCAAAGTTCCGTTTCTTCTGACACTTGATTTTCATGGTTAGCAAAGCAGAAAAAGAAACTTCACAAAGAAATGTGAATACATATTGCTTGCTGGGGAGGGGGAAGACAAGGGAGGGAGGGAGAAAAATTCAGAACTCAAAATCTTACAAATGAATGTTGAAAACTATCTTTACATGTGATTAGGAGAAAATACTATTGAGACTGAGAAAAAGGAGAAAAGAAAGCAAGAAATGTGGATCCAAATGTAGGAAGTACATTATTGGTTGTATTTGCAAAACCATTATACTCATTTTTGAACCTCATTTTCTAATTACACAAAATTCAGCTAGTGGTTTCTTTCTCTTCCTTGACGCCCATTATTTGTTCTTGGAAACTAATCAAAGTTGCATTTTTACATTTTTAACAACTCAGTGGACAAGCACCTACTAAGGGTCAGGTACTATGAAAGACCATGAGGGTACAAATAAAATGGACTCAAAACAGAAGCCTGCTCAAACTGACTCATCAGACACAGTTTTTAAATTTTCAATGTGAGAATTTGCACTTCCGAAATGGACAAATCAGGCTTGAATTTACTATTTTGTTGATTGTCTAGACATAAGGAAGTGATAGAGAAAATATTAATAATGCAGATGAAACTTAAATGTGTGCCATATGAATAGTTGTAGCTGTTTTGGTTTATTTTCCCTTTCATTGGAATTTGATTGGAATTGGAAAACATTTACTAGTATATTCTGGTTCAAAACTACTGCAATTCTTTGCTTAGGAAAAAAAATTGAACAGATTTGAAAATTTCATTTCCAAGTTCCTAAGTGAACAAATATGAGAATTCTTATGGGTGATATACTGAAATAATTTTCAGCAATGAAATCTGAGTTTTAAAATGTCTCACTAATCATGAAGGCTTCATAATTTCATTAGCTAATATCTCAAGACACCACATGTGTGAAGTTTACTGCTAACAATCTGACATAAATTCATATTTCAAATAATTCTAATAATTTTTTAAATTTGCTAATCTCTCTTCACATCTGATTAGATCATTTTATTTTTCCTCATAATGTAGTTCTACCATTCTCTTCTTTCATTTTACTGCATTATTAGTATTATCTTCAAACATTTTATTTTCAGAAATCTTCTTAAGCAAATTGTTCTTTTTATGATAGTTAGTTAAAATTAAATCATGTAATCCATGAATATACTTAACTGAATATATGTAAATTGCAGTACATAGCAATCCATGGACCATGATACCTTCATTTGAATGAATAAGGGTGACACTGTCAATATCTCCCCATTGTGTAGCTTCCCCTTTTCATTCAGGACATCTCATATACTGTACATATTATGACATCTGGCATATGGACCAAGTCAGTGTGTCAATCTGTATATGAAATACAAGGAAATCTTAATTTCTTTCTTATTTTTAGATTAAAGGAATAAACAGTTCTGTTAAAAAAAACTTGTATGAAAACACGAATTTATTCCAAGGAGATTGATATATTAGAGAATAATTGGAATATGACGACTATTGAGTTTGCTTATGTGCTTTCTTCCCCAAAACAGCGAGAATGCAGAGAACTGCACCTCTTTACAATAATTCACAAGCTGCAACTCTTCCAAAGCCTACTTCTACAAGAAAACTTCAGGTCTTTTCCAAAGTAAAATGCCATATTTATTGTCTATCTTCTGGTCCAGTAAGAGCTGTAAGCAGAGAAGGGCTGACCTGTCCTGTTCCCTAACATTCCCTGTGCCCTCAGTTTTCCAGTGCCTAGAACTGAGGTTAAGTGCTCATTTTCCTGAGACTTTGACAGCCTGGTCTTTGTGAGAACCAGGACACAGGCCAAGTAGCAGCCTGACTACATGAACACTATCACTATTTATTGAGCATTCATGTATTTCTTGACCATTTAACAGGTATAAAACTTTGCTACCATTTTTTATTAAGTTCCTATATTTTTATGTGTCATTAACAGTGTTTTTGAGCATTGTGTCCCTTACACCATTTATCCCATAAGCCTTCTGATTTTTATTGCTTAATTTTGCATAGTACACTGTGTTGGGGGAACACATATGTCTCATTATAGCACAACAAGCTATACAAAGAAGTTCTAACTTAATTAATTGTACCCAAATGAATTGTCTTGAATAGTCTTTGAAATATATGCACCCTACTTTAAAGACTAGCAGTTTGATGAATAATTTATTCTGATCAAAATAAATAAAGCAAATGTGTGCATATGCTTAGAAATGTTTCTTCTTAAAACTTCTCTCTGTCCATTATTTTCTTTAGTGATCTTTATTTGAAAGAGAGTGAGTGAGTGAGAAAAAGAGAGAGAAGAGAATTACAATGATGAACAGAGCCAAGATGATGGAGTAAAAGCAGGAAATTGATTGAGCTCCTGCTCCAAACACCTCTAATACCTATAAAATATGACTGTAAACAAATTTTAGTGCTATAAGACTCACAAAATGACAGAGAAAAATCTCCCACTGAAGGCATCCTGGCAGGCCAACAGGAAGGGTCTATCACACCAAGCTGGGAGTGGAGCAAAGTCCCATGTGAGCCACGCTGGCCCAAACCCTCAGCACAGACTGGCCAGAGCAGACTTCGGGAGAGTGAATCACTGGCATGTGTGGTGGTTTCCAAACTTCTAAACCCATACATGCCAAAAAGAAAGAAAAAGGTCAGTGGGGAACTCTGTTAATCCTGTGTGAGACAAGAGCAGGGTCTAGTCCCTGCACCTAGGGTGGCAGAGGTGGCAGCAGCTACAACTGCTGCCACTGTGGCTGCTTCCACTCCAGGCCTACAGATCATAGGGGGATCAAGTAACTGTCCAGAGGGCAATTGCAGGAATCTCTTTGCTGGTGCTGAAGCAGGATTCTCTTGCTTTGCCCTGCTTGGATCTGGGTCACAGTTTGGGGTGATGGTCCTGGGGTGAAGCATGGCAGAGCTTGTTGAGGCTGTGGAGAGAAAGTCCTCCTCACAGTTCTGAGGCAGGTGCCTAGAAGAAGCTCTGACAACAGCTGCACAAAACCCCAGAAATTTGGGACACAGCACTCTCCACTCTGGAAGCAGAGTTCTACCGTGGCAAAGAGCTCAAAAGTCAAGTAATTAGATGGCAAGATGAACAAACAGAAGAAGTGCAATCAGACCATAGAATCTTGTTGTTAGGACAAAGAAGATCAAAACAAGGAAGCAAAAGAAGACAACAAAGTCAAAACTCCTGCATCAAAAGCCTCCAAGGAAAATATGAATTTGTCACAAGCCATGGAGGAGCTCAAGAAGGTTTCTGAAAATCACATAAGACAAGTAGAGAAAAAATTGGGAAGAGAAATGAAAATGATGCAGGAAAATCATTAAAAAATGAGTCAACAACTAGACTGAGGAAAATAACACCTTAAAAAATTAAATCCTTAAAAAGTACACAAACTCAAATGGCAAAAGAGGTCCAAAAAGCCAATGAGGAGAAGGCCTTAAAAAGCAGAATTGACCAAATGGAAAAGGAATTTCAAAATTTCACTGAAGAAAATAATTCCTTCAAAATTAGATTGGAACAAATGGAAGCTAGTGACTTTATGAGAAATCAAGATACTATAAAATAAATCCAAACAAATGAAAAAAATAGAAGGCAATGTGAAATATCTCATTGGAAAAATCACTGATCTGGAAAATAGATCCAGGACAGACAATTTTAAAAGTATTGGATTACCTGAAAACCATGATCAAAAAAAGAGCCTAGACACCATCTTTCAAGAAATCATCAAGCAAAATTGCCCTGATATTCTAGAACCAGAGGGCAAAATAGAAATCAAAAAAATTCACTGATCACCTCTTGGAAAAGATCCCAAAAAGAAAACTCCTAGGAATATTATAGCCAAATTCCAGAGTTCCCAGGTCAAGGAGAAAGTACTGAAAGCAACCAGGAAGAAACAATTTGAGTACTGAGGAAACACAATCAGGATAAGACAAAGTATAGCGGCTTCTACATTAAGGGATCAATGGGCTTGGAATATGCTATTCCAGAGGTCAAAGGAGCTAGGATTAAAACCAAAAATCACCTACCCAGCAAAACTGAGTATGATGGTTCAGGGGAATATATGATCATTCAATAAAATAAAGGATTTTCATGTTTTCTGATAAAAAAAAAACCAGAGCTGAACAGAAAATTTGACTTTCAAATACAAGGAGCAAGAGAAGCATGAGAAGATAAAAAGAGAAATCATAAAGAACTTATTAAAGTTGAACTATTTACATTCCTACATGGAAATACTATATTTGTAACTCATGAGACTTTTCTCAGTATAAGGATAGTTGGAGGGATTATATATGTATATATATATATATATGTATACATGCACATATATGTATAGGTGAGTATGTGTATGTACATATTATATGTGTGTATATGTGTATATATATGTATACATAGACAGAGGCACAAGGTAAGTTGAATGTAAAGGGATGATATCAAAACATAAAATTAAGAGGTGAGAGAGGAATATATTGGGAGAAGGAAAGGGGGAGAGAGAGAACAGGGTGGATTATCTCAAATAAAGGAGGCAGGAGAAGGCTGTTACAAGGGAGGGGAAGAGCAGGAAGGTGAAAGGGAATGAATCAACCTTACTCACATTGGATTTGGTTTAAGTAGGGAATAACATATATACTCAATTGGGTATCTTACCCTACAGGAAAGTATGGGGGAAGGGAATAAAAAGGTGGATGATAGAAGGGAGGACAAATTGGGGGAGAGGATAGTTAGAAACAAACATTTTGTATCAAAGAAGAAAATAGAATAAATGGGGGGGGCGGGATAGGATGGAGGGAAATATAGTTAGTCTTTTACAATATGACTACTATAGAAATGTTTTGCATTACTACACATGTATAATCTATATTGAATTGCTTGTCTTCTCAGTGGGGGTGGGCAAGGAGGGGAAAAGGGAGAGAATATGGAACTCAAAGTTTTAAAACAAATGTTAAATAAATTTTAAAATAAAATAAAATAAACAACCTATCTTCAGATACCAAAAAAAAGAATTATAATGAAAAGATCACTGGTCCTCAAGTCTGGAAGACCTGAGGTTGATTCTGCCTTTGACACTGAGCTAGCTATGAAACCATGAGCAAGTGTTCTAATTTCTCTGACACATTTATCTCCTCTAAAAATGAAGGTAATAGCATCTTTCCTATATATGTCCCAGGTTTCTGTGAGGCTCAAATGAGATAAATTACATAAAGCATTTCATAATTCTTTGAGCACTATGATTTTTATTTGACTGTCAATGCCCCCACAGAATGACCACACAAACATATCAAGATGGAAATAATAGCTTCCATTTTTATGATTCCACAGGGTCAGACAAGTTTAATCTTTGAGGACACTTCTACTTCTAAATCATGACATAATGTTTCTATATATTCTATCAGCAGTATCCATCTTAACTTTTGGTCACATATTGATTTAGAAAACCACAAATAAACTATCTGTATTACACTGTATTTTTAAAATTTTTTAAATATTTCCCAATTACATTTTAATCTGGTTCCACTTTACACTCAGAATTCCTAGGGCATGAGCTTGATACCTCTGCTCTAAATTATTATACCTCCTTAGATAGAGGCAAATACTTTCTCTATTTTCTCTACTTTCAAGCCAAGAAATAAACACAGCAAAGTTATAAAACTTTTCCCAAATCACCAAAAGAGAGATAAACAGAGTCACAACATATTTCACTTTGTTCTCCTTACTATTCATACAACTGCCACCTTATAGTTTAGAATTTAGGCCATCTTTACCTCTCTCCTGGACTTCTGCAATTATCTCTTTCTTGGCCTCCCTTCCCCAAGTCTCTCCTCATTTCAATAAAGCTACCAAAATGATCTTCAGCAGTTACAAATTTGACCTTTTCACTCCCCAGATAAATAAACTTCAGTAGCTCCCTATTGTCTTTAGGATCAAACATAAACTTCTCTGTTTTGACTTTTAAGGCTTTTCCCAATATGGTACTAAGTTGTCTTTTCAGATTCATTAAAGCCTCTTTACTGCATTCTACAGCTTAATCAAACTGGTATTCTCTCTGTTCTTCACAAATGATACTCCCATCTTCTATTTCTTTGCACTAGCCATCCCCATTCCTGGAATATTGTTTAACTTCCCTTTCATCTCATAATTCCTCATCTCCTTCAAGATTCAGTTTTAGTGCCACCTTCAACAGGACATCTTTCCTGATACTAGTAGCCTCCTTCTCCAACTACCTGATATATATTTTGTATTTATTCTATCCTATACACTTGTGTATGTACATATGTTGTTTCTCCTCATAAAATGTAAGTTTCTTTAAAATAGGGACTTTGGGAGGTTTGTTTGTCTTTGTATTCTCCAGGTGCTACCTAAAACACAGTAGCCATTTAATAAATGATGGTTGATTGAGCTATTCCTGATAATTATAGGTTTTTCTATTTCCTCCTTCTAATATATAGACTAGACTTTTAGAAGTTTGCTCTAAATTTGGTAATAGCATGGCTTATTTGCTCTCCATTTGTGAAATTGTGCAGTTTGGGAAGGATACAGAAAATCAATGATATTTTTATTTGAAAAAGGGTTTTCTTTTATTTTTCATCATTACAATAATTTAAAAATATATAGTTGTCCATAGAAGGAGTACAGGCTTGATACAGTGAGAAAATATACTGACTTTTGAGTCAGGAGAACTAAGTGTAAATCCATATGTTGTCACTAACTAATTGTGTGACCTTGAGCACTTTGTTTATCTTCTATAGACCTCAGTTTCCTACTTTGTAAAATAAGATAGCTAGATTTTAATGTCTCCAAGCTCCCTTCAAAGTCTATTCTATTGATTTGTTTCAGCTATTCTTATAAATATTGTTAATAATTTGGTGGAAACTTAGTGCAAAAGGAAATGAAATTTAACTCAGAACTTCAGATGTCATTGTCAGTATAACTGAATACTCTATCCTAATATATTTTGAGGACACCAAATTTGAGTAATAAAAGGTGCCAGAGAGAAATGTTTACAACTTCAATATGCAAACTGGGATATGCCTAAATCTCTAGGGAGGGCACTCTGTGCTTCCGCCTTTAAGCTATTCTCAACATTCTCTTGTCCTCCTGCATCTCAGAGTCAGTGATAGATGTTGGCCTTAGAAACATATCTTTCTCTAATTGTGTATGTTTGTCATTCACAGCTGAATATATGTATTCCTAGCAGATCTGTTGCAGGGGAGGGGAAGCTCCATAAGCTACATTTGCTCTTGATCTTGGCATTTCAACAATGTCCCTGCCAAATCCCCTATTATATGCCAATTAAACTCATTTTGATGAATCTGAGTCATCTGTGATTTATTGAACACAGCACAGAAACAAATTGCTAAAAAATTGAACAAAATTAGGTCACAGGTCAGTCATGAATAAGGCCTTTGTCATCTTCCTTGGAATACTTTCGCCTTTTAAAAAGCAATCTGTCTCATGCAATTCTAGCCTTTTATGAATTACTCATATATGTTGTCTTTGGAAAAACACTGATCAAATGTGCCCCGTCTGTATGCTGCCAATAAGCATGATACAGTTTTAGATTTTTACCACAAATAGAGAATACAGATTGGTAAATGGAAATGCAGAATATAAGAAAGTTCTATCAAAGTTACAGGGTTGGGAGTTGATAGGGACTGGCAGTGAGGTCTAACTGTGTGATCCTTCTATGCATTTGGGGCATGCAACCTAATGTCACAGGAAGATCTTGGCATGATCCACAAAAGAATCATAATGGGTGTTTTAGGAGCAATAAAGATATCAAGAAACACATTTTTTTTAAGATTGTTAGAAATCTAATTCTGAAAAACAGTTCAAAGTCATCTAGTCTTTTCCCTGGCATCCAGTTAGAACAATAGGGTTGTCTGTCCCATTCTGAAAGCTGCCAGAAGAAAATTCTACAACTTTTCCCATTCACTCGGTCAATACTAAATGGTTTTGCATCACAGCTTATGCCATATAGAGTGTAAGGCATGCAGACAATGCTTAAAAATGCTTTCTGAGTGAATGATTTTTATATTTCCATAATTCAAATACAACTCAGTTCATTTCCAAATTGTAGAAACATTGTAGAGAGGAAAGAGTAATGGACAAATCATATATTAGACTGTGACCAAGAGTAACTCATTTAACATGTCTGAACTCTACTTTCTTCATCTGTAAAAGAGGAATAATGATGACCAACCTTGCTGGGCAGTATGGAGTGACAATAGAGATATAAAACCAGAAAGATCTGAATTCTATTCCTACTTCAGACATTTGCTAACTATGTTACCGTTGGCAATTGACCTAACCTAACAAGTTGTTTAGTGTCCATAGAAAAGCAACCAGCAAGGTGAGATGTCTTGGGAGCATGCTACATGAAGCAATTGGAAGAACTTGGGGTGTTCAGCCTTGAACAAAAGGAATGACATGGTAGCTGTCTTCAAAAATTTTAATAACTATCATGAAAAAGAAAGATTAGAATTTTTTTCCTCAGCCCCAGTTGAGGAGAAAGGGAGTGACCAGAAGTAATGGATGAAAGAGCAAAAGGTAGAAATAGGCTTAATATATTCTTATATTCTAGCAGAGCTGATTCAGAATATGTTAATTACTTCTGTAGGTAATGAGCTGTCTTCCCTTCAGTGGAGATATTCAAATAAGGCTAGATGATATAAAAGAGTTTTGTTTTGTTTCACAGACAGGTTGGATTTTATAACCTCTTTATAACCTCCCTCCAACTCTGAGATTCTGTAATTCAGTGAAACACTGTTAGCTAATAGTATAAGCAATATCTAAAATCTAGATTCTCCATCTAATCAGGTCAGGTGATAAGAAAAGGTCCTCCTACCTAGCAAGTAGCAAGCATCTAGGTAGTCAGATAACCAGTGTGTTAGAGAGGTCTAGAGAGGTACAGCTGCTAAGATTAGGGGGTCAAGCATAAGAAACAAGGGTTCATGAGCAGAAAATCCAATCATTGTGGACATTGACCTACTAAACAAGAATTTAGTTACAAGGGAACACATAGTAAGTCCAGCTACTGAGAAAATTGTAACCCAAGATCAGAATAACACAAATAAGAGACTGGTGCCATTCTGGTGAACAACAAAACTATAGCTGCTTCTATTTCCCCTGTTTAGGGTCAGGACTGGTCCCAAAGCTTCAAGAATAGGGTAGATACATTAGCAGGGAATTGGGCAAACCATTAAATCACTGTTCAGTTATAAAGTGTTAGTATCACAGCAACTACGAGAAAAAACTGTTTCTGTATATGCATCTCAGAAGGAAAATTTCTAAACCAATGGTCCCCTGCATACAAGCAATATTTGATGAAAAGGCATTTTAATTCAGTAAATATGTATTAAATATTTACACCGCACTAGGCTCTAAGAATATGGAAAAAAATGACATAGTCTCTGCCCTAAAGGAATTTACATGCTTTTTTGGAGAGAGGACATTTGTGAAAAAAAAAAGATAATAAAAATTAAATTATTGTTAAGTGCAAAGGTGAGGTGCAAACAAGGTGCTATGATTAATTAGAGAATAAGTAAGTACCTTCCCAGTGGGAAAAGCAGGAAAGGCTTTTGGCAATTGGTGGCCCATTAGCTGTGTCTGGAAGGAAGGAAAGGGTCTCTACAAGAAGTGTTGAGAATATTCCAAGCATAGAGAAGGGAGTGAATGATGATATAGAAACATGAAAGTCTGGACTATCCTTTGGAGTCTTTTTTATCAAATTGCATTGTATCTATTCTATTTCCTAATTTCGTACTGTATTGTATCTATTGTATCTCCTAATTTTGATTGGAGTATGATCAGACTGGCCTTTAAAAAAAATTAGTACTTTATCACAAGAAGCACCATTTTTTCCCTGTATTCCTTCTCTTTCAGAAACAATGACATAAAATTGGGTTGGAAAACTGATCTGCTGAGACATTAACATATATCTCTAAATTTAAAAAAAATTTATCTGGTTATGTCCTTAGATAGATTTGAGGGATCGTTCTCATCGTGACCTCTCCTACAGTGAGGTCCAGATTTCATTCAAAAGTAGATAAATGGAAATTCATCCATTATCCTCCTGAGAGGTTCTGTGATGTTTAAGGACTGATGTGCTCAGAGAAAAGTAGTTTTCAAGGACCAAAGAAGATAAAGGATATCTTATTTTTCTTCTACTTCACATCAACAGGACTAGTAGGTTTCAAGGCACTTGGCTAAAAATGACTTGAAAGGTTGTATTTAGGTCTGTGCAATGGATATTTTTCCATCCATTTCCCTAGATATGGTATCTTTGCATAATATAATCATATATCACAAACCAAGATATGCCTCAAATGGTACTGTGTCCTCAGGAAAAAAATGTGATTTATCTGGGATCTATGTACCCCCAAATAACCTTAAAAACCCAAAATGAGTATTTCTTTTTCATAAGTTCAACCATGCCTGCCATGCTACTGGTTTAGGTGAGAGGGTAATGATCGAAAATGGCATCTGAAGTTTAGAGCAGAAGGCTTCTTAGAGGTTACTGTTTCCAAAGCCCTTATTTTTACACATGAGGAAACAGAAACTGAGAAAGCACAAGTGACTTGTGCATGATTAAATGAATAGTAAATGTCTGAGGCAAGATATGAACTCAGATCTTCTTAATTTCAAGTTCAGTACTCTACCCATTATGCTATGCTCATGGAGATGCACAGAGAAATTTCAGTAATGCTTTCTTCATTTTAAGAACTTTTTGTGAGCTCTGCAACATCTAATAAAGTCCCAAATATAATTCAGTCCCAGGAAGAATCAACAGGACATGGACAAGAAAGAGGTGTAGATGGGTTTAAACTTCACTAGTGGAAGAATTGTTGTACACATCAATGAGACCACAGATCCATTGACCTAGTTCTCTGAACTATAGCATTTATTGCAAATGTAAAGTGCTTAGCACAGTGCCTGATGCATAGTAGGAACTTAATAATCAATAATATTAATTTATAATTAACAATATTAATTAATAACCTAATAATAAATGTTTCTTGTCTTGACACTACTGCTCATATTGACTTTAATTCTTAGACTTCTATTTGGTTCTAGGTTGCAAAACCTGTAAAATGACTGAATGTTTCAAAATAACAAAGTAAGTCTTGGTGTTGGGGAAAAAAATGCAGTGATTAAAGATTTCCATAAGCTTAGTTAACTATCTTGGGAAGTAGTTGGTGCCCCTCAGTGAGCATCCTTAAGCAGTACCTGGATAGTCACTTGCTAGGAAGATTGCAATGGGGCCTTCTTTTCAGTATGAGTTGGACTTGATGGCTGAACTCCACTCCAATTCTGAAATTCTGAGAACTGTTGAAATATTTTGCTTCCCTTTCATTTGTTCCCCCTATACATACAACTAAATATTAGACTTCTACAATATTCCTCAATAGTTATTGAAACAATTGTGAGGTCATAGTAAATTATTTTTCTCCATGCAAAACATCTTGCCACTTTCATGTTTTTCCCTGGTTCAAAACCTCCAATGACTCCCTAAAAGTCCAACTCCTCAGACTGGTCTTCAGGGTCCTATTCTTCCTAGACAATTTTATTTCCCTAATACAAATCGTTCTAGGTTTTTTACTGTCCCCTGGACACACATGAAAATTCAAATACCGAGACTTCCTGCATGTTGCTTCCCTCTCCTGAAATGGACTTTGTCTACTTTTCTGCCATTCCAAACATCATTTATCCATTAAAATCCAGGCCAAGTCTCTTCTCTCCCATGAGGCCCTCTGAAACTATTCCAGCCCAGATCGATCTCTGTTGTGTGAACTACTACTACACTTGTGGCTAGATTAACTCCTTTTGACACACATTCATATCTTCACTTCAATACTTTAAGAATATATGATTACATTGGCATATTTATTTCATGCAGAATTCAACCTGAATGAATGAATGAAGAATTTATTAATTATTTACTCTGTGCAATATACTGTGCTCTGTTGGGAATATAAATATAAAAACAAGATATCTGATTTGATAAAGAATTGCCATGGCAAGAAAAAAAGTATATAAGAATTAATATCTTTTAAAAATAAAAACTATTATTTAATGAAGAAACCTCTGTTTTTAGGTAGCCTGGTCCTTGGACAACAAATATACAGTCTGTTTCCCACACTTTTATCTTGCCTTTTGTCTTCAAGTACTCTAGAAGAGCAAGTGAGGTTGTTGGCTTTGTGGAACTCTGCCTCACTTAAATCCAATTCATATTCAAGTCATCACCCCCATGATGTCACTGGTCCTCTTCGAAAAAGGAAGGATGAACAACAAAATAATTCGCCATACTTAGTCTTCCCAGCTTAATATGACCTACCGAATCCTGTGCTCAATAGAATAGTCTTTGAGAATGCAACGATATTCTACCACAATGAAATATCAAGTAGGCTTTAATGTGTAAAATATCTTTTGTATACTGCCTCAAGATCTAGAGAATGTCCTATGCACATAAAAAGTGTCAAAATCTTAGGATGAATGAAAATTACTCCCTCCCTTAATTTTATATCTGTGGGGAGAGACATTTAAGGTACATATTACAGATTGTTATTAAAGAGAAAATTAATTTCTCACTGGGTGAGTGTCCTTTGGTAAGCCCTTTCTGGACAGCCATCTTGGGGTTCTGTTCAGACAGCCATCTTGGGGTTCTGTTCACTTTATAGTCACAGGAGAAATTTAGTCCATTGAATCACTCTTTCTGGGAGAGATTCGAACAACTGCATTAACTCTTTCAGTTGCTTAGCATTGTACTTAAGAATCATTCATTGTTTTAGTATATCGAGTGGTATTAGACCTGCAGGAATGGCTACCTTCTTAAATCACAATGAAAAAATATGACACAAAATAGAAAAGAAAAAGTTTTAAGTCTTCATTCCTCTCCAATATGGCCTGACAGAAAAAAAAAATTAACTTAAAACTACCTTGTCTCTTCAGTCCCCATTGCATATTTCCTAACTTGATTATTGGCCACCACTAAGTTTTACTTTAACTGGCAGCTTCTAAGCAATCACTCATATGCCAACCTCATAAAGTTCATCCAATTCCTCCTACTCTGGGCATGGCTTGTACCCTGACATACGTAGGCCAGTTATGCGCTTGTGCATATCCATATTGAGGGAACACAATTTCAATGCCCCCATCTGTCCCAAATGTGCCCCTTTCCCCCTTCTGTCATTTTAGTTTCCCATTCCTATTTTGGCCAAAACACACTGGAATTTAAGTCATCTTAAAGCTCTAATTTGTAAGAAAAGGTCCATAACTTCTGACTGTACTGGTTTCATTTGAATACTTGGCATTGAAAATAACTTTCCTAAATCTTCAGGCAGACCTATCAAAAGATCATTCTGCAATATTTATCAACAGATTAATCAATACTGTTCCCTCCCTTCTTTTAGCCACCCTCATATCTTTCTATAACTTTTCATATGGCTTGTATGCTCTAACTGCACCAAATTCAATTGGGTTGTAGAAAGGTGAGTCCTGATAATATATAGCAGCATATTAATTTACTTGTTACCTATCTTCCATTCAGCCTTTCCTTTCCTTTTTAGACATTGGACTCACAAATCACTTTTTGTACTACTGGCTACACATATTTAATTTATTATTTCAGTGAAGGGTATGGCTAGGGAGGAGCATGCAATAGACATACTATTACACCAGGAAATATTTCTCTAAATGTAAAGGTAAAGGTATTCAGTTTTCTATCCTTTCCATGTGAGTCTTACCTGGACTTGCTAAATAGTTTGTTTGTTTGTTTGTTTTAATTTAGCTTGAAAAATAGATTTTGCATACTAATTCATATTAATTATGTCTGACTATGTACAATTAAAAATGAGTAAGGCAGAAGCAGATCATAAATAAAAATAAGTAAGATCTTCCTTAAACTATCAAAGATTAGACTTTATGTATCAATTGGTACAAAGAGGGGGAAGAAAAACTACAATTGTTAGAGTAGGTTCCTATTTTATCATTAAGAACTAAAGCACGTTTGCCTAACAAAATTAAATGATCCGAAGTACAAAACACATTACAGAGATCAAGAATTGTGACACTCAGGGTGCAATTCAGCCCATCACCAGAACCCGTTAAATGCCATTAGTTACCTATATTAAACAGTATTGTTATATGAGAAACTGCACAACGATTGACATTCCCCCAATGTGTCCTTGCATCCTCTCAATGCAGGCAGCAGGTTTGTAAAAAGAAATGGGCTATGGTACTATGAAAATGAATGGGAATTTAAACCAGCTTCATTTTCACTCTTACATTTCAGGTTTCCAGGAGGTAGGCCAGTCTGAATAGCAATGTAATTCTGAAATAAGTATTTTATTATAATGTTATCAGCCAAATAATGTGCTGCAAGATAGATGTGCTGAGCTATAATAGGAAGCAGAATGCTCAATATGCACTGGAGAGAGAGAAGCCGAATTAGTTTTGGTACACTTTGATTACTTCCATGCCTAGAATTGTTTGAATACTCAGAGATGGGTCGAGTAAATTTCGAGTCCATTCTCTAATATAAAAGTTAGTATTTACATTGGACTCTGCTTTCACTCACTGACGAATAGCACAGAGGTTTCTTAGGCAAAAACATTTTGAATATGGAGACCTGGTCACTCCACAACAGATTTTGTTCCCTCAGAAATCCCTCACAACCATGCATCTCAATTAGAGCAATCTTTACAGGGCTCTTCTGGGGGAAAAAAAAGTAAAAAGTTCTCTTTCCACTCGTAACATTGAATTCATGTGAAGTTAATAAATATTCCATTAATCACACTGGAGACATCAAAGCACCATCTATTCCTCAAATGATTTTTAGGCATTACTTTAGGGAAAATAGAATTTCCATGTTAAGAAGTGTTGAGTTTTCTAGTGTTTTTCCACTAGAAAGATATCTCCCATTAGGTTACAACTCTTCCCCAAGTATATTTACACATTTCATCCAAGGACCATATTCTTCCAGATAGATAAAGGTCCAAGAAAAGAAACTGCTACTTATTTTAGAACATGCAATAGTCAGTGCCCCTCTCATACTATTTGGGTGAAATTGTGGTCAATTGCTGCAAATCATTCATTATCTCTTAGTCCCTGTTTGATTCAGGATCAATTAATGACTTTTTCTTCTGTACATTGTCTTCTCTTGCTTTCTTAAATTTATCGTGTTTCCAAAAGAGACTGACACAAGATACTTAAATTTCTCCTTTAGACCTCCCCTCCCCAGACCACAGCAATAGCTATTAGGACATGCAGTACATGGAGGTGGGGAGAAAGTGAAGACCAAAGGCAATTGGCAACACTTTTCAATTTGTAATATATGTTTTTAAAAGAGGAAATCTGCTATATTCATTATTGGAATTTTTTTGACATATGCTTTAAAGAAAATTTCCATCAGCCAAGGGCTTTTCCCATTCCCCTTCAGTCAGCTTTAAAATCTGCAAAAGTAGAGATACTGAACAAAGAGAAAAGAAATACTGAGATAGTACTCTACAAAGCAGAAGGCTTGTTCATGGATAAAAGATGTGATCTCTGTAGGAATTATATAAATGGGCAGAAGATTTGTGAAAGGTTAACAAGGTGTACTCTGTCATATGTTCAGACTGTCACTTCGAGGTCAGGATTCCAGTTGGATATTTAAACTTGGACCTGCTCCCTCATTTTGGTTCACCTATGTATTTTATGGGCACAAAGAGAAGAGCTAAATTAATTTAAACACCAGTGACAAGCATTAGGACTGTTATAATACTACTACTGCTACTGCCACCACTCCTCCTCCTCTTCCTCTTCCTCCTCCTCCTCCTCCTCCTCCTCCTCCTCCTACTACTACTACTACTACTACTACTGCTACTACTACTACTACTAGAATAGTAGATAGAATGCTGAGCCTAAAGTCAGGAATACCTAACTTCAAATTTAGTTGCAGACATTTACGAAATGTGTGTCCCTGGAAAAGTCACTTATCCTCTGTTTGCCTCAGACCATATAATGGGGATAATAATATCACCTACTTCACAAAGTTGTTGCATGCTTCAAATGAGATATTTGTAAAAAGTGCTTAGCACAGTGCTTAACACAAAGTAGGCATGTTATCCTTATTCCCTCTCCTTTTCCTTCTCTATAATCATGCTTGTTGTCTTCCAGAATCTGATCAGTTGGGGGGGAGGGTGAGAAATTAGGCTACATTTCCTAAACCCTCTCTTGTATAATTTAAACATCATCTACTTGGCATTGCACCAAACATCCAAAATTGAAGAAGCATGCACATTAAAATAAAATGCCTCACCTATCTTCTTCTTCCTTCAAGTATGGCTAATCTCTAGAGGCCTTGCCTCTAGTTCTGTCACTAATTAGCTCAGTGACCTTAGAACAATCAAATCACTTCTCCGGGCCTAAGCTTTGCCATCTATAAAGAAGGAATTCTAAAGCCCTTTCTAGCCCTGACACTTTCTGATGCTGTGATGCTGTGATCCTGTGATGAGTAACAAAGAAAAATGGTATACAAGATAGCAGAATTATATGGCCTCAGTGTGGCAAATGGGAATATTTATATTTACAAATGGAAATCTTCATGATTTGACACTTGTAAAGATGTTGAAAATAGGACTGAGAGTCTTCTAGGGGAATGCATAATATACTCTAGGGAGATTCCACAATGTAAGGCATGCTTTCTATTTTGGGAAATAATTAAATAGTCATATAAGGAAAGAGTTACTAGACTAAATGGTAATGTAAACCCTAATTGCAAAATAGTTGTCATTTCAATATTACATTCCACATATCATATGTCTTTACTTTTACCTCAATTGAAAATTAGATTCAGTAAAAGCTAAAAATACATTATTTTATTACAATGGGTAAAAGTATTTAGTTAGATTAAGAAAAAATACCATTTACATTTGCTATTTAAAAGTATAATTTTGCCCTGGTACACTGACTCACAAAATAAAATTGCCTATTGTCATTTTGCAACTTGCCCATATATTTTAAATCAAAGATGACCAAAAAATAGAATTTAGAGTATGATTGTTTATATAATACAAAATCTCATTTAAGTTACATTAACTCAATCAGGATGGGATATAAATGAACAACATAAACTAGCTTTCCCACCATAGTTACCAAAAGGAAAGATTTTTCAATAATATGACAATGTTCTCTCAAGCAATTAGTGAAATACTTTCTGATTAGAGAAGTTCCTTCATTAATATCTTGGAAAGATAAAAAATATGAAATATTTCCATCCCAAAGATCCAATAAATCTCAGAATGGACCTTTCAGAAATATAATATATTCTGATTTGATTCTGTGAATTTGGCATTCCTGGGCATCTGTCTTTATGGGGCCCTGAGTATATTCTTTGCTTAGAGATGTGTGTTCTCCAATGCCCTACTCCAGTTTTTCATGAAACAATGTGTTTGCCACATCATGATATACCACATAGGTTGTATTAATCTTTGTCAATCTGAGGTTCTTAACCTAAGGTCCACAGAATAGAAAAGTCTTTGGATAGATTTCAGGGACTTGTGGAATTTTTTAATAGTTTGATAACTATATTTCAGAATAAAGTCAGATATCTCATTTGATCCTCATAAGCAATTTGCAAAGTAGATGCTATCATTATCCCCATTTCACAGATGAGGAAACTGAGGCTGTGAGAGAGTAAATGACTTGACCAGGATACTTCAGTTAATTCCTTTGTAATCTTGTATATTTGATTTTATGCATTTAAAAGTATCATTCTGTGGCAGCTAGGTGGTGCAATGAATAGAGCACCACCCCTGGAGTCAGGAGGACCCTAGTTCAAATCTGGCCTCAGACAACTTAACACTTACTATCCATGTGGCCTTAGGCAAGTCACTTAACCCCAGTTGCCCTTCCTTCCCCCTCCAAACAGAAAAAAAAAATTAAAATAAAATAAAAGTATCATTCTGAGAGAAGGTCCATAATCTTTACCAGACTGCCAAAAGGGTCCACAACACAAAAAAGTTTACAAATCCCTGATCTAGATCATCAGTCCCTCTAATTCTTATCCTTTTCACCACCAAAGAGAGGAAAAAAAGGTCTTTTTTATGGTGAGGGAAATGCCTTACTAACTGTTAGTAGGACTACTTGGCAGGTAGTAATAGTACATAACAAAAAAACCTGAGCAGCAAAGGAGAGGCACTGACTGTGTTTCCTGGCTGCATCCCACAGTTTGGGACCCTGGGGGAGGATGGACTTGTGACTGTGGTGGGTGGGATGAAGTGCTGTGGACCCCCAAGGACCCCACCTTGTTGGTTTTGTTGCCCAGCCCCCTCTCTGTACTTGGAAGCAGGGGTTGGAGCTGTGTGAGGGGAAGGACACCCCCCCTTTCTCCCAAGAGAACTTTATTTGGACTCTTGTTTTGAATTGAGGTGATAATGCAATGTACTTTGTGTTTGTTTAAGGCCCAGTGGCCACTTTGGTAACTTTAGTTCTGTATCTTGAAAATGTGACCTAAGAGATGTTTAGTGCTAATTCAAAAGTAAATTGACTATGCTATGGGCATGAAAGATCTTGGGGCCGAATGTAATGGGAATGTAAATTTTGAAGATCTTCCCTGCCCCTAGGCTAAAGTGCCCCTGGAGCCTGGGGTGGGAGGCTTGTTTTCAGTAGATACTTCTTGATTGGCCAGTGAGTCAATAAGGTTGTTACATTCTCTGAGCCAGGAGAAGGCTATATAAGCCCTGGTGTGTAGCTTTGTTTTGGGGCTCACTTTGAGAAGTGTTCTGTGATTTGATCAGATGAAACTCTGGGAAGCCATTGTTGAGAGTCCCCTGGCTTTGAAAAACCCAGATGTTGAAACCCAGATGTTGATTTGGTATGGATGTAATGGTTGGACAATTTGGAAACTGTCTACTTGATCTGCTTCTCTGTCTTGATAATTCTGTCTGTGTATGCTGAAGTTCAGGGTGCTGACCTTTTTCCCCTGAACTATGTAAATGATACAGATTTGACTGATTAAAGTAAGCTTGTTAACCCATTTTGAGTTGCTTTCTTTTATCAAAGCAGATCCAAGAACCTGTGTTGGCAGACACTCTGGGGACACTGGGGAGCTTGCTGCTACAGGAGGGCAGGCCAACTTAGCTTTAAATCCTGTCTCTGATACATACCATCTGTGAGACCATAGGCATGTCATTTAACTTCATAATGCTTTAGGTAACTAAGACTGAGTTGAAGAGAAGCTGCCAACCTTCATTAGTAGAGGGAATTTCCTCTCCTGGGAGTTTCCTATCCCAGTGAAATTACAGGTCAGGTCCCTATCTCTAAACCTATGGTCTTAGATAAATGTCAGCTACTATTAATATTATTACTCTTCAAGCAGGTAGGAAATTGACACTAGGGAGGACTGAGATATAGTCATAGAAACTTTCATTCAGGAAATAGGCCTTTGAGGAAAATAATAATTTGCTTTGAGGTTTGCAAAGCATTTCAGATGGCATCATAAGCACTCTATAAAGTAGATGCAATCATTATTCCCATTTCACAGATGAGGAAACTGAGGCAGTGGGAGAGTACATGACTTGACCAGGATCACTCAGTTAATAAGTACCTGTGACAGAATTCAAATCCAGTTCTTCCTATGTCCAAGCCTGACATTCTATGCACTGTACCATGTAACTATACAATGTCACAGAGTCAGCATCCATTACCTCATCTATAAAACAAGGATAATAATACCTGACAGGATAAGAATCAAATGAAAGGGCTTTTTAAAATCTTAATGAGGTAAAGGAATTGTGATTTTTATCACTATGGAGTACTCTGATTCAGGAAACTCCTCATGGCCTTAAAGGTCAAGTAAACAGTTTATGTTTACTGATCATAGTAGATTATTGTGCTTGTCTTTCATTTTCGAAGAGGATCACGGCATCAGGGAAGTGATAACATGACTTGCAGTTGACTTAGATTTGAGTGAGGGAGATCTGTGCAAGGTGACCAGACTCACTTTCTCCTCCAGAGCCATCTGGGTCCAGTGACCAGATATTCATCAGGATGACTAGAGATTATCCAGGATGCACTGGGAGAAGCTGACCCTTTTTGGCTAAGGTCTTTTTAAGTATTCACTTACAGTGAGGTAATGCCCATTTAGTGAACAGGTCTCTTTAAGAAGTGAGTCAAGGGATAGCTTCTTTAATTAGAAAAAAAATCAAGCTGGGAGGGGAAGACCCTCAGGGTTGCTGTTCTAAAGAGAAACAGTTACCAAAGGAAAACATTACATTCATTCTAAGACAAGAAGACTCAAAATAGGAGTCATTAAGTGGAACTTGGGCAGGGACCTATTGTGGTCCAATCTATAAGCTTCCGGGAGTGAACCAGATTTAAGGTTTTGTGAAAGAAGGAAGGAAGAAAGAAAGAAAATCTAATGATTGCAAGTTATGCAATCATTTCCCTGATGCCATGGTCCTCTTCCTGAAAAGGCCTCAGACTAAAAGGGCCAGAATCTCCCAGATAGATTAAGGATCAAAAGGAATTACAGGGGTCATAAAATTCAACCCTTTCATTTGATGGATGAAGAAACCTGGGTCTAGACAGATTCAGTGATTTGCCCCAGCTCACACAGAGAGTAAGTGATGGTCACACAGCTCATATGTGTCATAAGAAGGACTTGAGCCTAGGTCTTGCTAACTCCAAATCTGGCCCACTATGTCACTGTTTTCTGCCTGTCATTCTTTGTCATCATCACCATCATCAGTGAAAGCAAGGTAGGCCCATGTTCCAGAGGAATCATCATACAAGACAGAACACTAAGATGTGCCATTGAAGGAGAAGGCAGAGACACCCGGAGTGGAATTGTGGTATGAGTTGGGAGCTTTATATAAGCAAAGACCAATTGCTAGAAGCAGCATAAAAATTCATTAGAAGGATTAACGGGAAGGGGCAATTAATGTCAATCCATGTGAGCAGTAGATTCGTGGTCTTTATATCACCCATGCCTAGTAATCTGGTTAATCACAGGATCTGAGGCAGAAATAAGTCTTTGAGAGATTAAATGGTCCCTCCAGAAGGATACTGATGACAAAATGCACTTTCTTCTGAAGTTATCTCAAATTGATCATGCATATACCTTGTTTGAACATAGTTATTTGCATGTTATCTCTCCCATTAGACTTGAAGCAAGAACTGTTTCTGTTTGGTTGATTGGTTATTGGTTTTTTGCCCCTTCTTATGTCTCCAACACTATGTATAATTCCTAATACATAATAGGTGCTTAATAAATGCTTATTGATTTGACTGTGTGGCCCTAGGCAAGTCATTTTGACTCCAAATATCAGTTTCTTTAACCAATAGGAATAATTTTATTTGCACTCCCTACCTCACAGAATTCTTATGAAAAAAGGGCTTGAGGGGAGGTTAGGTGGTACAGTGAATAGAGCACCTGCCCTGGAGTCAGGAGGACCTGAGTTCAAATCCAGCCTCAGACACAACACAAAAAACCTAGCCATGTGACCTTGGGCAACTCACTTAATCCCAATTGCCCTACCTCCTCCCCTCCAAAAAAAAAGGGGGGGGCCTTGATGCTCTTCAGAAGACTGAAGAAATATGTGTTTTTATTCTTTTTATTAATCCCACTTGAAGAAATACCAACCCAATAGTGTGGTGGTAAGAAGAGGAAAGAAAGAATACATAGGAATGAGGCAAAATATGTGAGTGTTGCCAAAATGAATGGTGCTTAGAGAATTACATTTTTGGAAACCTGAAGATTTTTAGTAACTATTTGCACAGTTAGATTAAGAGTTTTCTAATATTTTAGAGAGTATTTAACATGCACATCTGTTGTTATATATCCCTAAAATCTAAATAAAGAGACTAAGTAGCACTGAAAGCCTGGGATGTGTTTAAATTTTGGAAATTTCAACAGACAAAAATGCAAATTAATCATACAAATTCATACATCTACCAAGTGAAAAGAAAAGATTTTCCTGGACTAAACTTTGCATTTTTAATTTTAATCAAAAATAGAAAATTAATAAAGTTGATAATTACTGGTATATGTTACAATTAGCATGTGAGTCTTGGCAATGGGGTTTCTTTGAAAACCTTGAGGAACCTGTACTAAAATTAACTTTGGTTAGATTTCTGACCCAGAAATTAAGCTGAGAGCCAACTTTGAGGGATCTGAGATGGGTTTCTGAAGCTTTATGTGTTTACCCCTTTCTCCCCATGGAGTATCACTCAGAGTGAACAGCTGTATGGTATTCCAGAAAAACATATTTCCAAATTACACAGGCACGAAGCAGAAGGGTGAGATCAGGCCAACATTTATTTGAATGAGAATTACAAACCTAGGCAACATCATTTAGATGCTGTTGATATTCAAATCACAATTTCTGACCCTCAACCAAGATTTCAGTTGTATCTCCTTTGCCCTGATATTAGATAGACTATTTTGTGTGATCTGGCTTTTCTCACTTGGGTGTACTCCAGTGAAGGGTACTACAGCAATGCCAGTTAGGCAAAGCTAATTATTAAGTGTTCATGTTAGTCTGGCCTAAGAATTTAATGACTATGAGACAATGGAAATTTTCATGTATTGAGAAGTGCGGCCAAGATGACAAAGGAGAGGCAAGAACTCACCTGAGCTTTCCTAAATTTGAGTCCAAACGACTTTAAAATACTATCCCAAATGGAATTTTGGGGCAACAGAACAAATGAGACAATTTTCCAAGCCAGGACAGCTACTGCAGTTAGTAGAAAAGGTATGTCACACCAGAGCAGTGATCAGCACAGAGCATAACACAAGCTGCCCTCTGGCAATGTCAGAAGCAGAAGTGACTAAATCAGAAGAGGGAGCATCGTCCAAAACTCTGAGGCCACAGGTGGTAAAGGGGTCAGACAACTGGTCAGAAAGAGATTACAGGGGACCGTTTGCTGGCCCTTGGTTCAGGTTCAGGACCCTTCTGCATTGCCCATACACAGTTCCAGATAGAAGTCCCAGGGTAAAGAAGAGCACCAGCACTTGCATCTGCAGAGAAGTAGGGACCCTGGTCACAGTTCTGAGGTTGAAAGAAGCATTAACTCTTATGGCTACAGGAAAGCCGGGGACTTGGTCACAGTTCTGGGGACAAAAGGGATACTAGTACCTGTGGCTATGGGAAAACAAAGCCCCTTCCTGGATAAAGACTAGAGTACAGAGGCAGCTGGGTGGCACAGTGAGAAAAGGTCCAGCCCCAGAGTCAATAGGACCCGAGTTTGGTTCTGGCCTCAGACACTTAACACCCACACAAAAAAAACTAGCTGTGTAACCTTGGGCAAGTTACTTAACCCCAATTGCCCTCCAAAAGTGTAAAAAAAAAGGACTAGAGTACAGGTCAGGAGAGCAATGCCCACACCTCTTCTTAGACCATACCACCTTGAAAGCACCAAAAACTTACAGATCCCCCAGAACTAGCTCTGAAAACAGTAGTACAAAAATCCTGAAGCTTGGAAAGCTGCTCCACTCTGGGAGGAGAGCCCAACTTTAAGATAAAATTAAAATTAGGGAAGTTAGGTGGCACAGTAGAAAAAGCACCAGCCCTGAAGTCTGGAGGACCTGGGTTCAAATTCAGTCTCAGACACTTACTAGCTATGTGACCCTGGACAAGTCACTTAACCCCAATTGCCTCACAAAAAAAGATAAAATTAAAAATCAAGAAACAGACTGGAAAAATGATAAAACAACAAAAAAAGAGCCTGAATATTAAAAGTTGCTATGTCGAGAGGGAAGATCAAGACAAAAACTCAGAAGAAAATTATTTTAAAACAGCTACAAGAAAATCCTCAAAGGAAAAATATAAATTGGACACAAGCCTAACAAAAATCCCTAGAGAGCTCAAAAAGGATTTCAAAAATCAAATAAGAGAGGTAGAGAAAAAAGTTGTGAAAAGAAATGAAAGTGATGCAAGAAAATTATGAAAAGAGAGTCAACAACTTGGCAAAAGGCACACACAAAAATACTGAAGAAAATTACACCTTACAAAAGCAGGATTGACCAAGTGGTAAAAGAGGCACCAAAATCCAATAAAGAAAAAAATGCCTTAAAAAGCAGAACTGGGCAAAGGAAAAAAGATGTACAAAAGCTAACTAAAGAAAATAATATCTTAAAAAATAGAATTAGGCAAGTGGAAGTCAACGACTCTATAAGATATCAAGAAACAATCAAACAAAATTAAAATAAAAAAAAGAAAAATGTGAAATATCTTATTGGAAAAACAACTGACTTGGCAAATAAAGAAGAGATAATTTAAGAATTATTGCACTACCTGAAAGCCATGATCAAAAAGGAGCCTAGACATCATATATCAAGAAATTATTGAGGAAAACGGCCCTGACATTCTGAAGCCATAGCATAAATCAGAAATAGGAAGAATTCACTGATCACCTCCCAATGAAAACTTCCAGGAATATTATAGCCAAAATCCAGAATTCCCAGGTCAGGGAGAAAGTATTACAAACATCCAGAAATAACTTAAATATCATGACCAACATTCAGGATCATACAACCTTTAGCTGCTTCCATATTAAAGGACTGAATAGTTTAGAATATGATATTCTGGAAGGCAAAGGATTACAACCAAGAAAAATTTATCTAGCAAAACAATAGAACCCATCAGGTAAGAGTATATGGGGTGTTCAGAAAGGACTTGCCAAGTACTGTTCAGGGTTGCTTTGGTGTTTTCCTGTCACCTAACTCTCTCCTGTGGTTCCAAGGACCTGTAGCATGCACAGAAGGCTAAATGAGGTTGAGAGCAACCAACAGACCTCAAAAACTTTGGTGAGTTAAGGGGAGATCTACCCCAAGTATATAAAAACTGTGTCTTGCAAAATGGGCAGATGAGAATAATTTGTTGCAACAGTCATGAAGCAAGTAGTGTGAAATGCTTAGAGATTGTCATACAGCAGAGACATCAAGATCATAATTGTATCCCAGGTTATCACCAGTCATCTTGACTTTTGTTTTGCCACGGGACTTCAATGACTCTGTAAGAGACAGTGGGACTGACACCTTTGTGTAACTCTGACTCACTTAAATCCAGTGTTCTAGACAAGAAACCACCCTTGTGATATCATTGGTCATCTTCAAAAACAAAGAATGAACAACATCAACAACAATAATCATTTAAGGAAAAAATGAGTATTTAATGAAGAAGAGCACTTTCAAACATTCCTGATGAAAAGAACGGAGCTGAATAGAAACTTTGACTTTCAAGTACAAATCTCAAGAGAAATTTTAAAAGATAAACATGAAAGAGAAATCATAAGGGATTCAATGAGATTAAACTGTTTACTTTTTTATATGGGAAGATGACATGTAACTTCTAAGGAGTTTATAATTATTAGGGCACTTAGAAATATTCTACATAGAAAGAGGGAACAGGAATGAGTCAATTGTGTTTTGATGATGTAAAAAAAAGGATAGGCAAGAAAGAGGAATGCCCTAATACAAAGAGGAAAGGAGAGGAAGAATGGGAAAATTATATTACATAGAAAAGTGCTCAATGATGGATTATTATACTGAAGGGGGAAATGGTGTGGCAGGGTGATAGTCAATGCTTGAAATTCACTCACATCTAAATTGGTTTAAAGAGGAAAATGTTATATATGTATATATGTATGTATACACAATCAATTGGTAATAGACATTTCTATTAAAAGAAGTAATGAATGGGAGGGTAGAAAAAGAAGGCAGTGGTCAGAAACAAAGGAGACTTTGAAGGAGGGAAAAGATAAAAAGAGAGAAAGAAGGATAAACAAAAGACAACAGGATGGAGGGAAATGCACAGTTAGTAATCATAACTGGGAATGGGAATGGGATGAAGTCACGCATAAAATTGAAGGAGACCAGAGAATGGATTAGAAAACAGAATCCAATAATACATTGTGAACAAGAAACACACTTAAAACACAGAGACACACAAAGAATTAAAATAATGGACTGGAGGAGGAGAATCTATTATCCTTCAGCTGAAGTAAAAAAAGGCAGGGATAGCAATCATGATCTTAGACAAAGCTAAAACTAAAGTAGAACTAATTGAAGATAAGCAGGGAAACAACATTTTGCTCAAAGTAACCATAGAAAACAAACTAATAGCAATACTAAACATATATGCACCAAATGGCATACAAATTCTTTTTTTTTAAAGCAATTGGGGTTAAGTAACTTGCTCAAGGTTACACGGCCAGTTATTTCTGGGTGTGGTGCTAAGTATCAGAGCCCAGATTCAATCCCAGGTCATCCCAACTCTGGGGCCAGTGCTCTTACTCGCTGTGCTACCTGGCTGCCCCAGCATACAAATTCTTAAAGGAAAAGATAAATGACTTACAGAAGGAAATATAATATATAACTATATTTCTGGGGAATCTCAACTTTCCCTTTTCAAAACTATATAAATTATACCATAAAATAAACAAGAAAGAAGTTAAAGAGATGAATAAGATTCTAGAAAAGTGAGATATGATAGATCTCTGGAGAAAACTTAATGGAAATAGAAAGGAGTGTGCCTTTACTGATTTGTACATAGCATTTTTACAAAAATTGACTATTATCGAGGCATAACAACATATCTAACAAATGTAGAAAAACAGAAATATTAAATGTATCCTTTTCCAACCATAATGCAATAAAAATTATGTTTAATAAAGGACCATGGAAATGTACATTAAAATTTTAATGAAACTAAATAATCTAGTACTAAAGAATGAATAGGACAAAAAACTAATCATAGAACTGATTGATAATTTCATTAAATAGAATGACAACAAAATAAAATTTATGAGCTGCAGCCAAAGCAATACTTAGGGGAAATGTTGTCTCTCTAAATGTTTACATCAATAAAAAAGAAAAAGAGCAGATCAATGAATTGGGCATCCATATAAAAATGAAACTAGAAAAAGAATGAATTAAAATCCCCAATTAATGGCCAAATTGGAAATTCTGAAAATCAAAAGAGATTAATAAAATTGAAAGTAAGAAAAATATTGAACTTGTAAATAAAACTATGAGTCAAATTTATTTAAAAAGCGATAAAAGAGATGAAGCATTGGTTAATTGATTTTTTTTAATAAAGGAAAAATCAAATTACTAACATCAAAAATAAAATGCTGAATTTGCCACCAGTGAAGATGAAATTAAAGCACTTGTTAGGAGCTATTTTGCCCAATTATATGCCAATAAAACCAAGAATCTAAGTGAAATGGATGAACATTTACAAAAATATAACTTGCCCATATTAACAGAAGAGGAAATTGAATATTTAAATAGTCCTATCTGAGAAAAAGAAATTGAATAAGTCATAAATTATCTCCCTAAGTAAAAATCCCCAGAATCATATGAATTTACAAGTGACTTCCATTAAACATGTAAAGAACAATTAATTCCAATACTATATAAATTATTTGGAAAAAATAGGCAAAAAAGGAGCAATTTTATGGCAGAAATATAGTGCTGATACCTAAAACAGGAAGAACAAAAAGAGAAATAAAACTATAAATCAATCTTCCTAATGAATACAAGAAATAGAAAGCATTATGGATTGAAAGGTGGAAAATTGTAATTACATGAAATTAAAAATGTTTTGTACAAACAAAAATCAATGCGGTTAAGATTAGGAGGAAACTGGGGAAAATTTTACAGCAAGTTTCTCTGATAAACATGTAGACATCAATATATAGAAAACTGAATCAAACTGATACAAATATGAGTCACTTCTAAATAGATAAATGGTTAAAAGATATGAATAGGCAATTTTCAGAAGAACAAATCAAACCTATCTGTAGTCATATGAAAAAAATGCTCTAAATCACTACTGATCAGAGAAATTCAAATGAAAACAACTCTGAGGTACTACCTCACACTAATTTGATTGGCTAATATAACAGAAAAGGAAATAAGTATTGAAGGGAATGTGAAAAAATGGGGACACCAATGCCCTGTTGGTGGAGTTGTGAACTGGTCCAACCATTCTGGAGAATAATTTGGAACTATGCTCAAAAGGCTATAAAACTGTGCATACCCTTTTATCTAGCAATACCGCTAGTAGATCTGTATCCCACAATGATCATAAAAAAATTAATAAGGACCTAAGTGTACAAAATTATTTCTAGTAGCTCTTTTTATGGTGGCAAAGAATGGGAAATTGAGTAGATTCCCATTAATTGAGGAATGACTGAACAAGTTGTGGTATGTAATGCTTTAAAAAATGACAAGCAAGATACTCTCAGAAAAACCTAGGAAGACTTATATGAACTGATTTAAAATGAAGTGAGCAGAACCATACACTATATACAGTATTGGAAATATGGTACCAATGATCAACTAAGAAAGACATAGCAACTCTGATCAAGATGACAATCCAAGACAAATCCAAAGGACCCAGATGAAAAATGGTATCAATATCCAGAGAGAGAACTAATAAACTCTGAGTGTAGATCAAAGCATACTTTTATTACTTTATTTTTCTTGGGGTCGTTTTGTTTGCATTTTCTTTTTTCAACATGACTAATATGGAAATGTTTTACATGATTGAACATGTACAAACTATATCAAATTGCTTTCCTTCTCAAGGAGGGTAGAAGGCATGGAAAGAGAGAATTTAGAACTCAATTTTTTAAATGTTTAAAAAATTAATGCATAATTGAGAAAAAAATTAAGTGTAAAAAAAAAAGAAAATTTCATGTACCTTTATACCTCTCTTTACTCACCAAGAAAATGGATATGAAAATGCCTTTTTATCTTCAATGAGACATGAAAGGTGTGGAATAGGTGGTTTCTTCTATGGTGTGATTTAAGAGGTGCCCTGGTGAACCAAATTTTCTGTATTACCTACTTTCTATAGTTTACCTTCCTTGGAATTTTAATAATTTCTCCCTTGGATTAGACAAAAAGGCTTCTATTTTCTCTAGGAAATGATTGTTTAAATGCATGACATTTTGGGAAGAAAAAAGGGGCCTAAGAATTCCCTCTAGCCTTCTTCTATCAACATGAGTCGAGTATCTTTGTGAGGTTTCAGGTTATAGTAGAGAGATTGTTGGTAACAGAAAAGCTGAGTTCAGACCCTGCATTCATCATATATGAGTAGTTTCTGAGCCTTTATTTCCCCATCAGCAAAATAGAAGTGAAACCTGGGAAGTAATAATCCTTGCACTACCTAATATATGTGGTTATTGTGAAGACCAGATGAAATGATGTATGTAAGTGCTTTGTAAATATATAAAAATTACAAAAAAAAAGTTAAGCAATTATTAGTATTGATGACAGAAAGAGCCTAGATCTTTGCAGATAATCTCAAGAAAAGGTAACTTTCAGTGTGAAAGTTTAGGAATGACAAAGTACAAGTCCTGGGTGACCAGCATGAGAATATGGAGGATCAGCTAGTGAGAAAACTGGTGGGGCACATCAGCATAGTTATAAAAATATGAACATAGGCCCAGAAAAAGAGGTCTGACTTTGAGCAATGCAGAAGCCGGGGCCAGGGGAATGAGGGGGAAGGACATAAAGGAGATAGTGCTAAAGGCTCAGTGGTGCTAGAAGGATGCGAGAGAATGATCAGGTTGCATCAAGTTAAGGTTATAAATGAATACTTTCATTGGTTATTTTGCCTAGGGCAAACTATGGGTAAGAGTTGAGTCATAATAAAAATTTTCTTACATCTGCTAATTATAAAATTAGATGGTTTTAATCCTTTTAAACAATGTGGGATTTAGAATGCATAAAATTATAACGTATCACTCTCCCAGGAGATCACTAGATCATAGATCTTGAGCTAGAAGAAATCTCAGAAGCCATCTGGTCCAACCCCCTCATTTTACAGATAAGGAAATTAAAAGCCTGGAAAATAAAATTACTTGCCAATAGTCACACAAGTATAGGCCTCAGAGATGTCCTTTAACTAGCCTCAGTCCTCTGACTCCAAATCCAGATTTCAAATTTCACTATGCCATGCTGCCTCTAACATTGTACAGGAGAATTGATCGTCTTCATAAATAACACTGATAAATGGTCTGCAGAAGGTCTACCTGTGTAGCAATTTCAGCTACAGAAACTAGTATCCCAGCAAATAAACGGTAACAAAGATCCAGAAATGGAAAAAGAATACAGGCTATTGCTTGGAGTGGATCTAGGACAGCCATACCAAAGCATGGCCTTTTGCTAGTAACACCCTTTCCTTTTAGCACAAAATCTTTGGAACAGGCAGGGAAGCAGTGTGTTAGAGTAAAAAATGCAAGGTGCTAAAGGTAGGGAGAAGGGAACGCAGGCAAATGATTGCAGCTCCTGGGGCATTGTGGGACTTTGGGAAACACAGACTCTATTCTTCTGGTCCAGAGATAATGAGCCCAAAGACTTCAAGATTCTTTTGTTTCCCCCATAGGTGTAAAGTAATTTGAGGGGAATGTCATTTAGAGGAGTAAATACATAGAGAAAAAATGATTCCCCCATCCACTAATAAGGTACCAAAAATATCCCAGGCATTCTAGCAAATGGTCCCCCAGGCACTGAGACCATCCAGTATAAAAAATAGCAACCCAACTAGTGCTTCCCAGAGCAGTAGACAGGTCGTTAGCTAATGTGTACAAACAGGAGCCATCCACAAGTCAAGATGGGGAGGAAGACAAGGTTAATGAGGGAAATGCTGTGAACAAGAGAAGAACAAGTTGTAAGAAAAATGTCACAGAGAGACAGATGCATTAAGAGAGAATTGTCATTGGTTTTGTCTAAGTTCTATTTCATTTGAGTAATAAAAGAAACTCATTCTATTACTGCTGATCTATGACTCAAGATACCAGGATTATTTTTACTCTCTGCATTCCCCACAGCTGGGATAGCCCATCAACACCTTCCCACCCTGCTGAGAATTGATTGTTTTTCCCCTAGCTGTTTTTGCAGCTTGACACCATAGGAACCTAACTTTTCATTAATTTCCATCAGTGGTGCTCCTGCACAATCAAGTCCAGGGATGAGGAGACCTGGTTCCTCACCCCAAAGCTACTAGTGGCCTTGGACAAATCACTTCATGACTCCAGGCTTCCACTACTTCTTTCAAGGTAAAGGAAAAATAACTCTTCCTATTTTGTGGTAGAGCTAATAAGACAGTGTTTGTTAACAGACCTCTGATCAGGGTTCTCATTTTGCTACTTAAATTCTATAAGAATTTACATGGTATATAACAGTCATGGGAACTTTCCTGCGAAGAGAAACCCTGCAATACATAAGTAAAGCCCAGTGGGCACATGCTTCTTTGTCCTAAGAGTGCAGGTCACTCTAAGGCATTCATACGACACATTTCATTTGTTGCCCATAGTCGATATACTATTGATGGTGATGTTGACAATGGCTAGCATCTATTTAGAGCTTTAACATTGATGAAACACTTTATATGTATTTTCTCTATATTTTCCTCATAACAATCCTATGACATAGATGCTACTGCTATTCCCATTTCACAGAAAAGGAAACTGAGATTGAATAAAATTAAGTGATTTGCCCAGGGATTGAGCTTTGAGTATCTGAAAGCTGATTGTAATTCAAGTCTTCCTGAAAATTATGTTTGGGGCATTTTTCAGACAGATTAACTAAATTTCAGAAAGGTCAAGTGACTTCTCTAAAAACATCCACATTTAAATAAGCATTTGCTGAGCATTCGTTGTGTGCTGTCTAGAGAGGTTGCCTGACCTAATGAATAGAAAGCTTGCCTGAGTCAAGAAGACCTGGATTCAGATCCTACTCCAAACAAATACTAGCTGTCCCCCAGGGAGAGTCAGTTGAGCTCTCAGGCAACTCTCTTGTTAAAAAAATAATTAATTAATTCCTAATAGATCGACGGAACAGTGCTCAATTTTTGAAATGCCAAGAAAATGTAAATGGAAAAAAGGTCCTTCTCTGTCCTCAAGGAGATGCCATTCTATGTCGAGAAACAATATATATTTGTATCAGTAAATGCCAGGTAATGCAGGATCAAGTTTTCATTTTGAAGAAGACATATAAAGTTGGTAAAAGAGTAACTAAGATAAGACTAATAATTTCTAAGATTTCTCAGTGAATAGGCCTTATGTTTGACCCATTGTTTACTTATATTGCTCATATAATTAATCACCACCACTCCCATGCCAAACGGCCATGCTAACAAGGGAATGTTTCTATTGATGTGCCCTGGACAGCACATTTTATTACATTGACCCAAATCTCATTTATAGTCCAATTAACACAGTAGACAAACCATGGTACATGCCAAGTATCCCCATCCTTTATGGTCTTTACTCTGAATCTTGCATGCCAGATCCAATTAATCCAAAACAGAGAGGAAGAGGAAAGACAGGGACTCATTCATTCTTCTTATGCCCCAGTTGCTCTGACCGTTCTCATAACCAGAACTATGAATAAAATTGGACATGCAAAGGATTGCTCCCTGGATATACGTTAGAGTCACTCAAGTTAATAGTCAAGTATTATCTACCTTTAAAATTATAGATGCTTTCTGGGTTCACAGCTATGTGTGAGAAAGGAAGGAAGGAAGTCTACTGAGGGTATGTTGATGAGATTTGAATTTTGTTAAAAACCAGATAAATGGATTACTCTGTGTTCTGCTCCGTTTTCTAATTCTTTCCAGAGTGAGTTGTGCCCTCCAGTGAGTTATTTGTTTCTTCTACATTGTTGCTAACAGGTTGTACAAGTACTTAAGAAGTAGGACTGGTGAAAACATTTGTCACTCAATAGAGTCCTTGCTGTGATTCGGGGTGGGGGCATCTTGCAATTGTTGCCTTTTATTCTCACTTTCTTCACTCCCAGAGATTCATCTACAGCCCACCCAACAAATGTTTCTCCCATTTGGACACAAATATACTTGTCAAGAGGCTTCTTAAGGATAAGCGATTGTGATGGACATGACCTGCTTTCTCTTTCCTAACACCTTTCTTCAAATGCAAAGCATACTGCTCCTGTTCTGCCAAGATGACAGAGATGGGATTTGGCAGGAAAAGATGCTTTTTTATCCATAGAAACTTAAAATAAGTGCAATGGACAATATGGATAAATACAGCCAATGACGCATGACCTTGACCTTTAAAACATAATACATGATGTTGAAATCTTACCTTTCATAGTGGTTAGTATATTATATACTCTGTGTATGTATACACACTGTCAACTGAATATAAAATACTTAGAGATAATAAATGACAATAATAATAAATTATAGTAATAAATGACAGTATGTCCAATTTCAGCTCCTTCTTTCTTTTTTCCTTTATTTTATTTTTTCTTTCCTTCTTTTCTTTTCTTATTCCCTTTCCTTTCTCCCTTGCCTTCCCTTACTTTTTCTTGCTTCTTTAAATTAAAAGAGTTCACAAATATGAAAAGAAAATGAGCCATTTCTACTGAACTATGTGGTTTTATTAAAATAAAGTGATTGAGAAATGAGGCAAGTAGACCTTAAGAGGTCAGATATGAAAATAAATATTTCAGTGGTAATTTACTACAGAATATGATAGAAATGAAATGTTGAAAGAAAATAAACCAATGGAGTTTCATAGAAGGAAAGAAAATCTGGTGCTCAGTGAAGAAAAGAAACCCTAAAAGTCAAGTGTGATGACAGTAGACAACAGAATAAAATACAAACCTGGGAATGAGTGTATTGTTCAGCGGTGTTCTGTTCCTATATATAAAAGTGTGTGACATCACAGGGTACTCACTCTCTCATGACCTTAGCAAGACTATAATTAGAACCCTACTCACCTGGGCCTCGCTGAAGCTTTGTTGTTCATTTCAAAAACTTGTCTCTGCTTTGCCTTGAAGTATGGAGCCCCTGCTCCAGCGGCACCTTAACTCTTCAGGAATACTTGTCACCACTCTTTGAAATTTATCCTCCTGTTTTCCTTCTGACTCACAGTCTTTTCCTCCCTCCGTGACTGGGATACATAATTCATGTGAGTTTGGTAAGAATTGCCTCATTTACATTCTTCTACTTGAGTGATATTTACATGCATCTTTAAAATGGAACAATGGCTCCCAGAGCATATTACCCATTTGGCTTTGTCATCCATCATAGCCAAGTCACACCATACTCTTTTATAAAGTTGTCACAGTGAGTTTTTCAGCCAGTAGACCTTAGTCTGGAGCCAAATGTCTCTGGAATATCTTTTTGCCACAGACGCTAAGATTTTACAATTTCTGGTTCAAAGGAACTTTATCTCCCTAAAAAGCATAAATGATCCTTTCTCCCAGAGAAGTTGTTGCAGTGGGACTCATGTAGTTCCAAACCTGACTCAGTTGCTCTCGCAATTCCAAGAGGTGAAATATGCTCAAAGTTGATACATATTTTGTCAAATAGCTATAAGCTAATTACGGTTGTATTTTATTGTTATTTTCCTCATCAATAATAACAACCCATGTTTATAAAATAGTTTGATTCACAAAACACTTTATTTTTTTTAGATATTTTATGTTCCCCCACTACATATAAAAACAATTTTTAAGATTCATTTAAATTTTGCGTTCTAAATTCTATCCCTCCCTCTCCTCCCCCCTCCATGAGACAGTAATCAATCTGATACAGGCTATTCATGTGAAATCATGTAAAACATTTCTATACTAGTCATCTTGTGCAGGAAAACTAGAAAGGGACAAAGGAAAGAAGATAAAAAAGAAAAGAAAATGTTTCAGCCTGTATTCAGACAAAATCAGTTCTTTCTTCGGAGGCGGATAACATTTTTCATCATGAATCCTTTGGGATTGTCTTAGATCATTTTATTTCTGAGAATAGCTAAGTCATTCACAGTTGTTCATTGTACAATATTGCTTTGCAATAATCGTAACTTATGAAACTTTTCTCAGTAGTTGAAGGGATTAGAAATATATATATATATATAATTTGTCTATATATGAGGGTATATGGGCATATGAATACATATGTGAATGTGTGTATATATGTTTACAGGTATACATAGATAGAGGACACAGGTCCAATTTAACAGGAAGGAATGATACTTAAAAGGTGAAATTAAGAGGTGAGAGGAATGTAATGAGAGGGGATGGGGAGAGACAGATTGGGGCAAACTATCTCATACAGAAGAGGCAAGGGAAAATGGTTACAATGGAGGGGAAGAATAGAAAGGCAAAAGGGAATGGGTCAACCTTATTCCCATTGAATTTGGCTTGACTAGAGAGTGAAATACACACTAAATAGGGTATCTCACCCTCCAGGAAAATGGGGGGGAAGGGGATAAAGAGGGGGAGATAGTGAGGCCCGGTCGGTCGGGGGGGGGAGGGAGGTTGGAAGCATTCACTTTTGAAAATAGATGGGATCAAAGTGGAGTAGAGCGGGCGGGAGGTGGGATGGGAGGGACGGAAGTGTAATCAGTCTGTTACAATGTATCTACTATGTTATTGTTTTGTATTAGCCACACATGTGCAACCTATACTGAACTGTGTATCTTCCCAGTAGGGGTGAGTGACGGGGAAGGAGGGGAATGAGTCTGGAATTGAAAGTTTTGAAATCAAATATTCAAATATATATATATATGTATATGTGTGTGTGTATATATATATATATATATATATACTATTATTAATACCATCTTACATGTAATTGTGAAATGGGATGTGCAGGCACTGAGGTATAGAGATCCACTGGAAAAGTGGAAAGGGATATAGGGGAAAATATGGGAGAGAGCAGATTGGAGGTGGGGATATCCTGTGGGACTGCTGTTTGGGGGCGGGGGGGGGAAATGGGGAGAAAATTTGTAATTCAAAATCTGGCGGAAACAGATGATGTAAATCAGATGTTAATAAAGCATTAAAAAAAGAATTGGTAAATAAGAAAAAATAAATAAATATATATATAAATGTATGTGTATATATATATGTAAATATATATGTGTGTATATATGTATACACACAGATATATATATATATATGTATGTATGTATGTATAAAATGTTCTCCTGGTTCTGTTCACTTCAAATCAATTCATGTAAGTCTTTACAGGATTTTTCTAAAATCATCCTGCTTGTCATTTCTTATAGCACAATAATATCCCATTGCAATCATATATCACAACTTATTCAACCATTGCTTAATTGATGGGCACCCCTTCACTTTCCAAATCCTTCAATTTCCAAATCTTTGTCACCATAAAAAGAGTATGCTACAATATTTTTACAGTAGGTTCTTTTCCTTTTTTTAATCTCTTTGGGATATAGACCTGGTAATAGTATTGCTGGAGCAAAGTGTATGCACTGTTTTATAGCCCTTTAGGCATAGTACCAAATTGCTCTCCAAAACAGTTGGATCAGTTCACAATTCCACCAACAGTGCATCAGTGTATGAGTTCTCCCACATCCTCTCCAACATTTATCATTTTACCTTTTTGTCATGTTAGCCAATTTGATGTATGTGAGGTTGTACCTCAGAGTTTAAATTTTCATTTCTCTAGTTAATAGAGAGATAAAACATTTTTTTCATATGACCACAGATAACTTTAATTTCGTCATCTGAAAATGGACTACCCCTATCCTTTGACCATTTAACGAGATGTAAGGACTTGTATTCTTATAAATTTGACTCAGTTCTCTATATAGTTAAGAAACAAGGACTTTAGCAGAAATAATTACTATAAAAGTTTTTTTTCTTACTTTTCTGCTTTCTTTCTAATTTTGGTTGTATTGGTTTTTGTTTGTGAAAAAAACGTTTTAATTTTATATAATCAATATTGTCCATTTTACATTTCATAATGTTCTCTATAGCTTATTTAATCTTAAGTTCTTCCCTTATCCACACATCTGACAGATAAACTCTTCCATGCTCTCCTAACTGACATACAGTATCCCTTTTTATGTCTAAATCACGTTCCCATTTTGATCTCATCCTAGTACACAGAGTAAGACTATAGTGTATACCTAGTTTCTGCCAAACTAGTTTCCAGTTTTCCCAGCAGTTTTTGTCAAATAATGAATTTTTGTCCAAAAAGCTTGGATCTTTGGGTTTATCAAATGCTAAATTACTATGGCTATTTACTATAATGTATTACATACCTAATTAATTCCATTGATCCACCATTCTATTTCTTAGCCAGTATCAGATTGTTTTGATGATTACTACTTTATAATATAGTTTGAGATCTGGTTCACCTAGACTACCTTCCTTCACACTTTTTTCATTAATTCCCTTGAAAACACTTCACATAATTATCTCATTTTACCTTCACAATAACCCAGTAAAGTGGGTACTATTTTTAAGAAGGAAAATAACATTTTAAAAAAGAAAACATTTGCTTTGGATTGAGATTCTTAACCTGGGGTTCATGAAATTGTTATTTTTTTAATATTTGAATAACTATATTTCAAAATAATTCACTTCCTTAGTAATCTTTTTGTGTTTTATTTGATTAATTTAAAAACATTAATATGGGGCTGGGGGGAGGTTGGAACCAAGATGGCAGAGTAAAAACAGGAACTTGTTTGAGCTCTCACTCCAACCACCTCTAATACCTGTTAAAAAAATTACTCTGAACAAATTTTAGAGCTACAGAACCCACAAAGTGACAGAGAGAAACAAATTTCCCACTGATGGTAGCCTGGCATGCTGACAGGAAGGGTCTGTCACACCAGGCTGGGAGCTGAGCACAGTCCTGCATGAGCCATGCTGGCCCAGACTCACAGCCCAGGCTGGCCAGAGCAGACTTCAGGAGAGTGAATCACTGGCAGCCATGGTGGTTTCCAGACTTCTCAAGCTATAAATGCCAAGGAGAAAGTAAAAGGTCAGTAAGGAACTCTGTTGGAACTGGGTCAGAGAAGAGCAGAGTCTGGCCCCTACCCCCAGGGTGACAGAGGTGGTGGTGGCATGGTGGCTACAGCTGCTGCCATGTGGCTGCCTCTGGAGCTTGTGACCTACAGATTGTAGGGAGGCCAAGCAACCATTCAGAAGGCAATCGCTCATGCTTTGACCTGATTGGATCTGGGTCACAGTCCTGGGTGGTGGTCTTGAGTGAGGAACACCAGTGTGCCAGAGCTTGCAGTGACTGTAGAGAGAGCGCCCTCCTCATGGCTCTGACAACAGTTCTGGTAGCAGCTGTGCAAACCCCAGAAATGTGGGACACAGCTCTCTCCACTCCAGAAGCAGAGTTCTACCATGGCAAAGAGCTCAAAAGTCAAGTAATTGTCTGGCCAGATGAGCAAACAGTGGAAGTGCAATCAGACCATAGAATCTTTTTTTTTGGGGGGGGGGGCATCAAAACATGGAAGCAGAAGAGAACAAAGTCAAAGCTCCTGCATCAAAAGCTTCCAAGAAAAATATAAACTGGTTGCAGGCCATGGAGGAGCCAAAGAAGGATTTTGAAAATCAAGTAATAGAGGTGGAGGAAAAATTGGGAAGAGAAATGAGAAACGAGTCAACAACCTGACTGAAGAAAATAACACTTTAAAAAACAGACTAACTCAAATGGCAAAAAGAGGTCCAAAAAGCCAATAAGGAGAAGAATGCCTTAAAAAAGCAAAATTGGCTGGATGGAAAAGGAATTTCAAAAGCTCATTGAAGAGAATAATTCCTTCAAAATTAGATTGGAGCAAATGGAAGTTAACGACTATGAGAAATCAAGATGCTATAAAACACATCCAAACAAATGAAAAAAAAAATAGAAGGCAAGTTGAAATATCTCATTGGAAAAACCACTGATCTGGAAAATAGATCCAGGAGAGAGAATTTTAAAAGCATTGGACTACCTGAAAGCCATGATCAAAAAAATAGACATCATCTTTCAAGAAATTATCAAGCAAAATTGCCCTGATATTCTAGAGCCAGAGCGCAAAATAGAAATTGAAAGAACTCACCAATTGCCTCTTGAAAAAGATCCCAAAAAGACAACTCCTAGGAATATTATAGCCAAATTCCAGAGTTCCCAGGTCAAGGAGAAAATATTACAAGCAGTCAGGAAGAAACAATTTGAGTATTGTGGAAACACAATCAGGATAACACAAAGATCTAGCAGCTTCTACATTGCGGGATCAAAGGGCTTGGAATATGCTATTCCAGAGGTCAAAGGAGTTAGCATTTAAACCAAGAATCACCTACCCAGCAAAACTGAGTATAATGCTTCAGGGGAAAATATGGTCATTCAATGAAATAGAGGATTTTCAAGCATTTTTGAACCAGAGCTGAACAGAAAATTTGACTTTCAAATGCAAGAAGCAAGAGAAACATGAGAAGGAAAAAAAGAAAAAGAAATCATAAGAAACTTATTAAAGTTGAACTATTTACATTTCTACATGGAAAAATGATAATTGTAACTCATGAGACTTTTCTCAGTATGAAGATAGTTGAAGAGAATATATAGGTATATATATGTATACATACATATATATTATCTATAGGATGGTACATGTGTGTACAAATATATATGTGTGTACATGTATATATAGACAGATGGCACAGGATCAGTTGAATATGAAAGGATATCTAAACAGTAAATTTAAGAAGTGAAAGAGGAATATATTGAGAGAAAGAGAAAAGGAAAGAGAGAAAAGGGTAAATTTTTTCATATAAAAAGAGGCAAGAGAAAACTGTTACAATGTAGGGGAAGAGCAGGAAGGTGAAAGGGAAAGGGTCAACCTTACTCTCATTGAATTTGGCTTAAGGAGAGAATAACAAACACATTCAATTAGGTGTCTTGCTCTACAGGAAAGTAGGGGGGAAGGGGATAAGAGGGGGGATGATAGAACAGAGGGCAGATTGGGGAAGAGGGTAGTTAGAAGCAAACACCTTTGAAAGGGGACAGGGTCAAAGTAGAAAATAGAATAAGTGGGGGGCAGGCTAGGACAGAGGGATATATAGTTAGTCTTTCTCAATATAACTACTATGGAAATGCTTTATGTAACTACACATGTACGACCTGTATTGAATTGCTTGTCTTCCCAGTGGGAGTGGGTGGGTAAGGAGGGAAGAAGAGAAAGAATCTGGAAATCAAAGTTTTAAAAACAAATGTTTTAAAAAAATGTTTTTACATGCAACTGGGTAATAAAATTTACAGGCACTGGGGTATAGAAATCTATCTTGCTCTACTAGAAAGTTGGGGCGGGGTTAGGGGGAGGATATAAGAGAGAACAGAATGGGGGAAGGGCTATTCAGTTGGCTCACTATATTGGGGTAGGGGGTAGGGGAAAGATAGGAAGAACATTTGTAACTCAAAATCTTGCGGAAATGCATGTTGTAAAGTAAAAATAAATAAATGAATTTTTTAAAAAAGAAAAGAAAAAATGCATTCATTATTCTGCAAAGCATACGTGGTGTTTACCAGTCATGAGACAATAAAAGGTCAAGAACCTCATTTCTTGAGCCAGAGAATCTGGGTTCAAATCTTGCCTCTCTCACTTTCAATCTGTGTGACCTCAGTCAAGTAATTTAACTTCTCTAGTTCTTCATCTGCATCAATCTTCATCTACAAAATTAGAGCATTAGAGACTGAGGTACCACTGAGCTCTATCTACATTCTATAATCTTAACCCCACTTGACAGATAAGGAGGGTGAGACTTACCTGGATTCATAGCTAGTACAATGTACACAGACAGAATCTGAATCCAGCTCATCCTGACTTCAAGTATAGCACTTTATAAAAAGCAATACCATGTTGCTTCTCCATGTAGTGGAATGTGA
This sequence comes from Petaurus breviceps papuanus, assembly GCF_028583685.1. Lineage (NCBI taxonomy): Eukaryota > Metazoa > Chordata > Mammalia > Diprotodontia > Petauridae > Petaurus > Petaurus breviceps. The sequence goes on along the minus strand of NW_027186304.1, from coordinate 44,005,491 downwards.
AAATTACATTTTGTCTTTCTTTTAAAATGTTCAATATCTGGTATATTGAATTTTTCATTGAGGCACAAAGGGTTTTATAGTCAATTGTAGAAGAGAAAAGCCAGTTACAATTTGCTTAGAAATAGTCTCAGGACAATGTAATATGCTGCAACTGAAGAATTGCACCATATTTTGTATGCCAAGACATTTTTGAGTAAATCTTTAGAGTAAGGAACAGGGATTTAGTCGTGAGACTTTCAGTGAGATTAATAGGAGTTAGGCAGCTAAATCCCCTGGCACAGCTTTGAAAATTCACCCCACATTATCAGTGATGGCTTTGAAGCTTACAACCTGGGCGTTGGTTACAGATTACAGATTTAAGGAAGGAAAGTATTACATTTGATGATGACAGTCTCATAGCTTTCATGGCACAAATTTTTAGTGGGAAAGGATAAAGGACAATAGGTGACCAGAAGTAAGTGAAAATGAATATAAATTAAATTTAAGATTGTAAGGGAGGAGCAGATACAATACTTAGAGAAGTTAAACCATCTACCAGATAAAAAATAGCATCTAAAATTTCTTTTCAGTAGCATCTATGCAATAGTGCAATGGTCCTTGGATTGTGAATAATAAAATAAAATTAGAATCCCAGCTCTGTCTTTTACTAACTGGTCATCCTTAGGCAAGTTCTCTGTACAAGGAAAAGAATAATACCGTACTTGGGGCAGCTAGGTGGCACAATGGCTCACCCTGGAGTCAGAAAGACCTGAGTTCAAATCTAGCCTCAGATACTTGCAAGCTATGTGACCTTAGGCACATCATTTAATGTCAGCCTGCCTTTCTTTCTTTAACCATAAAATATGGATAATAACACCCATCTCCCTGGATTGTGAAGATCAAATGAGATATGTATGAAGTTCTTAGAACAGTGCCTGGCACATAGTAAGTGATTAATAAATGCTTGTTTCCTTCCTTCTGTCTCACACAGTTTTGTTAATAAAATGAGATGATACTTTTATATCTATTTTCAGTGGTAGTAAATCTTTTCTGGAGGTATTGCAATATCTTGTGTGAGAGGGTGTCAGAAGGTCCAGTGAATTCTTGAGGTACCAGTCTCCCCATAATCAGTAACATGATCTACCTATATGCACAGTGCATTGGAACTCCATCCTAAAGTACCAATCAAAATCAAAGTGGGCTCAAAGTTCTGAACCTACCTCAAGAGGTACAATCTAATCCGGGGATAGATTTGGCTCCTTTGAAAATCATTAGGTTCAGGACATGTATGTCTGGTTTTACAGCATTTCAGAATATTAAAGACAAACTTGAAACCTGGCTAATTTCATAATTCCTCTCAGCTTCTCTTCTCATGTGACTGAAATTTGTAATCTATGGAATTATTTCTATAACTGACATCAGGGACATTCTATAACTTCAGGGACCTATTGAACAAAGATGGCTCAAATTAGCATTCCATTCTGGGGAGATTATTTTACAATTATCTGAAGATTATCCATCTCCACATTTATTTAGTCAACAACTAGTCTCATTTCCCAGAGTCATTTCATCTTTGTGAAAATCATTTTCTTTATCTGTGAAACAACGATAATGCCCACCTATTTCACAGAGTTGTAAACTTTTAAATGCTATATCAAAGCAAGCTATTAAAAAAAAGTCATCAGGGGTCAGCTAGGTGGCACAGTGAATAGAGCACTAACCCTGGAGTCAGGAGGACATGAGTTCAAATCCAGTCTCACACACTTAACACTTACTAGCAGTGTGACCTTGGGCAAGTCACAACCCCAATTGTCCTTCCAAAAAGCAAAAAAAAAAAAAAACATCAAAACATGTCAATTTTCTATCAAAGACTTAGACAATTTGAGACCATTTGTAAGGAACTATTTTTTTAGATTTTTTTTTTCAGATCTTATCCCCTTAAGTTAACGAAAGGTTACCAAAAAACCACCATATTATATTACCCAGTCTTACACTTAAAAAGTCACTTTAAGAAGCAATAAACTAGGCTTTAACTGACACATAAAGATTACTATCTTCCTCTAATTTTTAGAGGCTGGAGAATTAAGTAGAATGTCTCCATTTGAACAATAAGCTCTATGCTGTAATGTTTTTCTATTGTTGATATAATTTTAACAGTATTCTGCATTGCTTCTGTTGGGTTGTACTAGATTAGTATCAGTTCGCACAGAACTTTCACTATTGTGACTGCAGAAGCCCAAGTACTTATACCTTAAAATATAACTCTGATTTCCATAGAGGCATCTAGGCTGTGCAGTGGATAGAGCACTGAGCCTGGAAGATCTGAGCTCAAATTAGGATTCAGACACTTACTAGCTGTGTGACCCTGGGCAAGTCACTTAATCTCTATTGCCTCAGTAACCTCAACTGTAAAATGGGGATCATAATAGAGTTGTTGTGAGGATCAAATGAGTTAATATGTATAAAGTATTTAGCACAATTCCTGGCACATAATAGGTCTTTAATAAATGCATACTCCCTTTCTCCTTCTGATAGGAATCCAAATTACAAAGCACAGCTGTCTCAGAGGATTAGAATACCATAGATAAAAGCATGGTTGATATAAGTAAGCTGTACTATGAGATCAGCAACTAATACATGAAAAGTGAAATAAGGTACTTTATTAGAAAAATATGATCAAAAACGGAAATGGGCTAGTTATAGATTGAGAATGAAAGGCAGCAGATGGAAAGCCTGAGTAGCTGGCATATCAGTAACTATGATGTATTAAAGGAGAGTAGATCAAAGTTTCTTGGGCAAACCAAAGATTTTTAGGCAAACCCTCAATAGAGGATTTATTTAAAGATATACTATGCATGTGCCAATGCAATGATGCAAAAGTGGGAGGCAAGCATGAGTTGTAATCTCCCAGTGGAGTGTGTGCCTTTGTGGTGTAAAGACCCCTTTCCCAAAATATAGATAGATGATAGATTTATCGATAGATAAAAAAATGGCCTCCTGGTAGCTAAAACCACAATAACAAAAGTATATCTGTATTTTAGATATGTCGATGTAACAAGTCTCGCCCGCCACACTTTAGATCATTATACATGTATACTTAGCCTGCTCCCAGGAGCTAGAAACTTGAGAGTAGAGGGCCAATGCTGAGCCAGTCCAGTCATGGGTAGAGTCAGGGTCAGGATTTCCCTAGACCCCGCCCCCCATGTGGGCTAATTAGTGCTCAGGGTGTTGGCGCAGCATCTTTCCATGATTGGCAAGGAAACAGGGCATTATTACCAAGAAGTGACCCCCAAAGATGGCACAGCTGCCAATAATTAAGTACAAACTGGTTAATCATTTTTTCCACAAAAAAACTGGATGCAACCACCTCTGTCATAAAAACCCTAGTCCCAGGATAAATAGACAGACTACCCTGATAGTTCCCACCTCACTCACGTCATCATTTCATTCCCACACTCTCACATTCAGCCCCGCACCCCTTTGGTGCAGGCATCACTTGAGCACATACACATATCTTCTGTTTGTTTCAGTTATGTATTACTCATTACTGGGTTGAGTATTGCCCCCTAGCCATGATCACCATTATTGGTTCCTGAGGGAATCCCAAATTGCTTTAATTTGAATTTCTCTAATTGTTAGTGACTTGGAGTATTTTTGTTTGTTTGTTTTTGGTTTTGGTTCTGCTTTTTGGAGGGGGGAAGGCAGGGCAATTGGGGTTAAGTGACTTTCCCAAGGTCATAAGGCTAGTAAGTGTTAAAAGCCTGAGGCAGGATTTGAACTCAGGTCCTCCTGATTCCAGGGCTGGTACTCTATTCACTGTACCACTTAGCCACCCCATATTTGGGGTATTTTTATATGTTATTATGAACTTTGATTTCTTCTTTTGAAAACTACCAATTGATATGTTTTGACCATTTATTTACAGGGGGAATGGCTCTTGTTCTGATAAATTGAAATCCATTTTTATGTATCTTAGATATAAAAACTTTATTCAAGAAACTTGCTGCAAAGATTTTTTTCCAAGTTACCCTTTCCCTTCTAATTGTAAATGCATTGGTTTTGTTACTGCAGAAATGTTTTAATGTCAATTAATCAAAACTATCCACTTTGTATTCTGTGATTGTTTCTTTCCCTTAATTATAAACTCTTCCCCTACCCTTAGATCTGTAAAGCAGTTAATTCCTTGGTCTTCTAACTTATTTATGATATAACTCTTTATGTCTAAGCCATGTATTCATTTGGAGCTTATCTTTATAAATGTCAAATGTTGATCTATAGCTAGTTTCCCAGACTGGTTTCCATCTTTATGGGGCTTACCTCAAGACTCATAAGAGCCAATACAAGTAAGAAAATAGAAAATTATATGTAGGAATGTTTTCTTATACATGCATAGATATAGCAATAGATTTCTATGCATATATATATGCCAACGTGTTTTATGTGTGTGTGTGTATACAGAGCAATAATCAATTCAATATTAAGTGTGTGCATCTACAGGGCAACATTCCTCCACACATATACATATGGGCACATGCATATATACACGTGTGTATGTACAAATATATATGTATGTATAACGCATGCATACAGGTATCCGCTTACATGTGTGAATATGTGTGTGTATAATTTTTGAAATGGGAAAGCAAATGTTCCCTCCACCGATTTTTTCAGTTGTATTCTGTCTATGGTGTTGAGCCTCAGTGTTATGTAATAGAATATTTCTCAGGATATCTTTTACAACTGTATGTAAATACTCATCATGGCAATCAGCTTTATTCTTATGCAGACTATGCTATCATCAGATGTGTACATTTTGAGTCACTGAGAAGATTCTTATATCATTTCTTTCTTCCTAACCCCCCCTTCAAAAAATATCCTACATCCTATCCAATGACTTATTCTATCACTAAAACACAAAAGATCATAAAGTTCAACCACCTGATTTTAAAGACTCTGAAAATGAGACTCAGAAAGATATTAGTGTCAAGAATGGATTTTAACTTGTCTTCCTCACTCAAAATACATGCCAACTAATGACATCACACTCTTTGTCCATCAATAGAGCTCAATCCTTTTATCAAAAATGTTCCATATTGATGACGTGTAAAATAGAAATCCCAGGTGAGGGCAGCTGATCTTTTATATTATTGCCTATGCATCTTAGTGCAAATGAAATAGGTGAACAGGATGATAAAACAGTAAGTAGGAGGAAAAATGTGCAGATTAAGGGAGAAGGTGAGAGGGAGAGAGGAAAAGGACAAAGCTGGTTAGTTAGACGTAGCAAAAACAAACCTGCTATTTCACAATATTGCATAAAATTTATCCTACTCAGAACACAAGAAATTTGTCTGTTTTATATTTGCTATTACTTTGTAAATTTATACAGTTTGCAAAATTGTCATGACTGAGACTACTATGTCTTGTATTAAAGTAAGCTGCTATCAGGTAGTTGTATTTTAAATATCTATCTGAATGTCTTAGGACTTTAGCAATGGAAAAGACCTTAAGATATCATTTGACTGAACCTCTTCAACTTTGCAGAAGAAGATGCTGAGGTCCAAGGACAGGAAGTCACTTACTCTCCAAATTGCCACAAATACTGGAGTAACTGGAAAAGCTGAGATTTGAACCAGGTCTCCCAACTCCAATTTCAGTATTCTTTCCACTTCACTATTATAGCATGTCATTTGTTACAATGATAACAATATAATTCAATACCTTGTCAATGGATCTGTGATGTCATCAGTGTGAGTAGAGAAAAAAACCTTCCATGAAAATTCCAGAGAGGATCCAATGCACCAACAAATGCATCAGAAGCCTTTGTTTGAGTATTTCTGAGCTACAAGTGCAGCACTCAGGTTGCCTATTTTTACTCTTTCTCTCTCTCTATGATCAGTAAACATCCTTTTTTGATCTTACATTTTCTGAACAATATCCTTTATGTCACTTCTTACTCAAAAGTAATTGTTGAGAATATGCTACGGCCTACATACTCTTACAATCCATCTTTCCACTGACCTTTCGGTCACTTGCAATTTTGATTCTCTGAGAGTATATTATCCCAGGATTTGTGACTGTCTAGAACCACTGGGACAATGTTAGTGTTAAAAGATGGACTTTCATGACAGGGATCAATTCAATATTAAGGAAAGTTATGAAGTTTCCCAAAGGCAATTCAGCCCTCTCTACTTTTCCCCCTGCACTGGGAATAGGGGATAGGAAGGCAGACCAGACCTATAATTTCATTAGTATAGAGAATTCCCAATCAATAAGCATTTATTAAATTCCATTGAGGAAACTCCCTCTACCAATACAAATAGGCATGTGTTCTGTGATTTATAGTCTTATTACTAAAAGTCATAAATAACCCAACTTACATTTGCCACAGGAACTGAAAAGGCAAGTGAATTATCTGAGTCATAAAGTCAGTGTGTGTCAGATGAGAGACTCGAACCCAAGTCTTCTTGACTCTAAGGCTTGCTCTCTCTCCATGATGTCACACTTTTTCTCAAGCTAATCTCCTATTCAATTCTGAGGCTGATTGATTTTTCTGTCTGTTTTGCCTACCCAAGGTACCTGCACTAACTCAATAGGTCACCCATTTGACTGCATATCACACTCTGGCTACTTTGCTATTTCTAAAAGGTTTGCTAGGCCAATTATTTCCTGGAATAGAGAAAGCGTACTAGTTGTGGAATCAGAGAATTGGGTTCAAATTCCACTTTTTATGTTTACTTACCTGTGTGATGTTGGGCAAGTCAATTGACCTTATTGGTCTTAGTTTCCTTCTGCATAAAATTAAAGAGCTGGATCAGAGGGCCTCTAAGGTTTTGTCTGCTCGAAATCTCTTACTCAAGGATTTTTTTAAATCTCAATGAGGAAGCGCTGTGCTGTTCTGGGGTTTAATGTAATCACCACACTGTCATTTGTTTGAAAGTAGCATTTTGAGAAACTTATCCCCAAAGAAATCCTTCTTCATCTGAACTCTATGCTAGGCAGCCTACATCCTACATCACAATAGCAAAAATTTTAATAATATTATCCTACACATATATATATATATGTCACTTACTATGTGCCACACACTGTGCTAAGAGTTGCAATTATCATCTCATTTGATCCTCACAACAACTCTGGGAGGTAGGTGCTGCAATTATCCCCATTTTACAGAGGAGGAAACTGAGGCAGTCAGCACTTAAGTCAGGTTACAGAGTGAGTAAATGTCTGAGGTCATATTTGAACTGAGGTCTTCCTGGCCTCAGGCTTGGTGCACCAACTAAGCAAGCAGTATTTTTCCTGCTTTATGCTGCACTCATATTTATAACTAAAATATAATTTGTCAATATTAATTATAATAAAAACTAAAATGTGTATAGTGCTTTAAGCTTCACAAAGGACATTACAAGTATTTACCCATTTAAGCTTCAAAACAACCTGGCAAGATAGATGCTATGTGTATCCCCATTCACATTCTAAGCCTGGAAAGTTTCCTTAACAGCCCTGTGATGCTGGGTTGCATGTGTGGAAGGATATGCATCTCCTGACAGCTGAGTGAACTCAGGACGTCACTTACATATGTCAGACACTTCAGATACACTATTGAGGGATAAAGAAGAGGAATTAGAAAGAGACAAGAAATGAGGCAGGAGATGGAAAATAAACTTTGGAATAATAGAGGGGAGAGATCCTGGGAGCCATAGGCAAATGCCAGTCCCAACATACCCCTTGTCTCGCACCACTTATAACTAGATGGCTGAGACCAATTGCCCTGGTGAGATCATCCTTTTCTTGGTGAAACTGACATTCTTTTTTCTTGCTCCAAAATCAAAGAGCTTATTTACTCTGGCATAGTCCTTGTATGCTTTAACCTCTGTGATTTCTATTTACTGCTTAACTTGATGTAGAGGTTTATAAGCTATCTCCGACTGACAATTGTATACCAAATGTTGGAGGGGAAGGAGAATAGAGCTGAGCTATAAAGCTGTGGAAAGTAAGCTGTTATCCTTCCTTCAGAACTACCAAAGAAAGTGGTTTTTATTCTGAACCCCTAAAAGAGGGTATCTTATCCCTGGACTACAAGTATTTGTGGTGCACTAGAAAGCTATAAGTCTAACCCTCTTTCAGATATTAAAGTGAAGAAATGAAGACACAGCCAGGGCCCATATATTACTTCCAAAAATGATGGCAGCCACACTCTTGCCAACTCATATCTAACCAGGCCACACATGGCAGCAATATGTATATTTATGCATATTATATGACTGCCTATCTACGTTACATTCAAAAAATATTATCCTATTTGTCAGTTGAGGAAACTGAAGGTCAGAGACATCTTATGATAAATCATTACCATAGGCAAAAAGTTATCTCTTTGGTTACATGTATCAAGAAATTGTGGGGGTGGCTAGATGACTCAGGGAATAGAGCACCAGCCCTTAAGTCAGGAGGATTTTAGTTCAAATCCAGACTTTGACACTTAAAACTTACTAGCTGTGTGACCTTGGGCAAGTCATTTAACCCCAATTGCCCTCCAAAAAAGCAAAAGAAAAGAAATTGTGCATAGACATAAGATGTGTATAGGATACATCTTAGAAAACAGTCTTTTTGCACTATCCATTCAAATTATTATTTGAACAACAAAGCTACCACCTTCATTCAGGCTCTCATCACTTCTCCCTCAAACTATTTATGAAGACAAACACAAGCAGCTCTCCAGAGGACTCCTACTGTAAATAGCTTTAAGGTTCTGATCACATAGTATAATAAACTTTCTATTTATTCAACGGTAAACTAAAGCAAAACATTCACAGAAACCAAAGTTCAACATTCACAGCAACATAGCATAACAACTTATTACTGAAGTGGCCACATAGTTTTAAACAAAAGATGTAAATCAGTAAATCATTAACATCCTTAAGGGATACAAAACATAAGGGTTTCCCACCCTTAAGTCACATTGTCTTAATCTTGTCAATCAGAAAGTCTTCTTTCATCTTGATTAGAGACTAGCTTCCAATCATCCTTAACTCAATCATCCTTAGGGGGTAAAAAGTACAAAGTCCTCCCACCCCTAGGTCACAGCAAATCAGCACCAAATACCCAAGGAAAGGTCCTTTCATCTTGGCTTGACACTGTCTCCCAAATGCCATGGCTCCTCTTCCACGATCCCAGCTCTTGCCTGAATTTACCCAATTGTCACCTGGATTCAAAGGTAGGCAGCTCTCAGCTCCTGGTCCAGCTTGTGGTCCAGTTCCTGGTCCAACTCCTCATCAAGTTCCTGGTCCAGTTCCTTGTCCAGTTCCTGTTCCATAATGAAACTCATAGTGACCAGTCCATCTCAAACCCTTTTGCAGTTTCTGTTTCTGGGAAGACAAAGCTTAACAAAGACACAACAACATTCATAAACATTTCTGGCACTATAATCAATTCACTTTCAACACAGACCCACAAACAGGGTCTGAGAAATCAACACAAATCATCAATAAAGTCTCAGGACCTCTGAAAACATCAGTAAAGCCCTCCTCTAGGACTTCTGCAAACAGACAACAAGAAAGTCCTCTTTCAGGGCTTCTGAACCAGCAGTAAGGTCCCAGGGCTTCTGTAACAACAGCAATGTCCTCTACAAGCAGACATATCTGACAAAGTAACATCAACACAGACAAAGTGTGGGTGCCACAGCCATGCTTCCTCCCAGTTCTGCTCAGTACCAGCTGTGCTTGAGCTTTTATATGTCATCAGCTCCATCCTATTCCACCCGCTTCTTACATCCTTCCTGTTCAGGTCTTTGGCAAGTCCCTCCCACTGTGGGCTTCACAGGTTCTGTTTCTAACAAAGACTTGATATATTCACGGGCAAGGCGCAAAGACACTTTAACTGAAACAAGGTGCTAAATACTTGAATAACTGAAACAAGGAGCTAAATACTCCTTTACTTGCCATTACACTATTACAGTAGCTTTGTAATTAGTGTCCATGACTCAAATATCTGCTTTTTCCAATCTGTACTTCGAACAACTACTAAAGGGGTTTTCCTAAAGTATAGGTCTAGTCATGTCTCTCCCTGATTTAATAAACTCCTGTGATTCCCTATCACCTACAAAATCAAATAGAAACTCCTCTGGCATTTAAAACCCTTAATAATCTGGCCCCAACCTACCTTTCCATCCATAATGAACATTACTCCCCTCTACCCACCCTGAAGACCTGCCAAATCAGCATTCATCAAACTATTCTCTATACTGTTTCACTTGTTGATTCCATCAGCTTCCACAGATTTAGTTATATTTAAGCTGATGATTCTGAAATCTACTTATCCTGACCTAAACTTTCTGTTGACATCATATGAGTCCCACATTTCCAACAGCTTATTAGACCACTCCAAATGGATGTGCCATAGACATCTTAAACTCAACATGTCCAAAATAGAATTCATTATCATTCCCAGAAAACTTTCCCCCTTCCAAATTTCTCTACTATTTTTGAGGGCACCACCATTATTCCAGTCCCCCCAACTCACAACTTAGTTATAATTCTTGACCCCTCACTATTTCCCATCCTCCAAATATAATATGGTACCAAAACCTAACAATTTCACCTTTGTAGCATATCTCAAATATGTTTTTTTCTTTTCTCTGATGACTACCACCTGCCTGGTGCATCATTGTTTCATCTGCTTATACCTAAACTAGTACAATAGCCCAATGGTTGGTCTGCCTATTTATAGGTCTCTCCCCACTTCAGCCCCCCCTTAGTAACCAAAGTGATTTTCCTAAAGCATGGGTGTGATCATGTCATACACATACCCATATTCAATAAACTCCCTAGACTCCCCTCTCACCTCCAGGATCAAATTTAAAATTCTCTGTTTGATATTCAAAGCCCTTCATAACCTAGTGCCACCCAGTCACCCACCCCACCCCTGCAACATACATACCTTTCCAGTCTTCTTATACCTTACATCATGACCACCACACCATACACTTCTAATGTCTAATGACATTAGTCTCTTTGTTCTTTCTCAAACAAGACCCTACATCTTCCAACCTCAATATATATATACTTTCACTGGCAGTTGTTCCCTGTGCCTCAAATACTTTCTGGCTCCATCTCTGCCTCCTGGTTTCCTTGACCTCCTTCAGGTCCCTTCTAAAACATTACCATCTACAGGGAGTCTTTCCCAATCCCTTTTAATTATAAAGCCTTCCTACACTTAATTATTTTATCCTGCACTGAGCTTGTTTGCACATAGTCATTTTCATATTGTCTTCCCCTTGAGAATGTCAGTTGCTCAAGGGCAAGGGTTATCTTTTTCTTTCTAAGCCGGGTGCTTAGTATAGTGCCTGGCACATAGTAGGCATTTAATAAATTTTTTTTGATGGACTGGCTTCTTGCCACATACACATGGCTCTCCTACTCCTACCTCCAAGGTTTGGTGCTATCTGCTCCGCAAACCTGAAATGCCTTCTCACCTCATCTCTATCTCTCAGAATCCCTAGTTTCTTTCAAAATTCAGCTAAGGTACCACCTATTTCCTGAGGATTTTCCTGATCCTCCTACCTTAGGTTTGTTACCTTCCCACATATATATATATATATAAAATTATACAAATTTTCTCCCAATGCCAGCCTCCAAACATTTTAGAGAATGGATTTTTTTACTGCTATCTTTGTATTGCCAGTGCCTGGCATAGCCTTAGTACATACTTTATAAATGCTTGTTGACTGATTAATTGATTGATATTGAGAAATTGTATTCATATTTCTAATATGTCAATTGTATGGCTGAAAGATGTGATTACTATAGAGAACCATCTGCAAAAGTTTGCCTCTCTTTCCAAATATTCATCAGATTCACTTTTTACATGCATAGATTATCTTCATAAATATTTTATAGAAATGAGAAAGTACATGTTACTGATTTCTTCTCAGCCACCTTTATTGGTAATGATATCATCTATAAAATTTCCATTCTTTTGGAATCTTGCCCTCTTTAAGATATCTTTTAAAACCTATCCATATGTTCCTTTAAAATTGTGTTGCCTTCAGTAGACATTTTTTCTTGAATGTATTTGGTCATGTCCAGCTGCTCTTTCTACCTTCATTTTCTTGATTATCATTTCCATTTCCCCAAATACACATTAACGTCTGAAGTGTTAGAGTCCAAATATAGGGGTTCCATTGTCATCAGTGATTACTGAGCCACAGGCATTGATCTCTGAACAATAAAAAAAAACACAGAAAAGATGCCACAGGACAGGAGGAAGGTAAATGTGATCCTGATTTTTAAAAAGGTAAAAGAATGGAGTCTTTGAACTATAGACCAGTGAGATTAACTTCAGTTCCAGGAAAAATTCAATTCCTGAAGCTAGTCAACATCTAAAGAAGGAAATAGTAATCACAAAGATTCAGTATGGCTTGTCTAAGAACATGTCAACCTACAAAGGATATGCACAGGTTATTTTCAGATGAAGAACTAAAGCTATCTATAGCCATATAAAAATGCTCTAAATCACTATTCATATAAATGAAAATTAAAACAACTCTGAGGTACCACAAACCACCCATCAGATTGACTAACATGAAAAAAGGGGAAAATGATAAATGTTGGAAGGGATGTGGGACTGGAATCCTAATGCATTGTTGGTAGAGTTGTGAATTAATTCAATCATTCCAGAGAGCAATTTGAAACTATGTCCAGGGGGGTGACTAGGTGACTCAGTAAATAGAGCACCTGCCCTGGAGTCAGGAAGACCTGAGTTTAAATCTTGCCTCAGACACTTAACACTTACTAGTCGTGTGACCTTGGGCAAGTCTCCTAACCCCAACTGCCCTGCCTTCTTCAAAAAAAGAAAAAAATAATAACTATGTCCAAAAAAACAATCAAATTGTGCACACCTTTTGACCCAGTATTACCACTACTAGGTCTGTATGCCAAAGGGATTTTTTTTTAAAAAAAAAAGGGAAAGTGCCCATATATACAAAATTATTTATAGAAGCTCTTTTTTGTGGTGGAAAAGAATTGCAAATTGAAGGGATGCCCATCAATGGGAGAATGGATGAACAAGTTATGGTGTATGAATGTAATGGAATACTATTGTGCTATAAGACACAAGGAGCAGATGGACTTCATATTTACCTGGAGAGACTTATACAAACTGATGCTGAGTGTGAAGAGCAGAATCAGGAAAAATTTGTACACAATTACAGATACAACATATGTGTGACAACCAACTTTGATAGACTGGACTGTTCTCAGAAATGCAGGGCTATAAGTAAATTCCAAAAGACTCATGATGGAGAGAGATGTCTACATTCAAAGAAAGAACCAGAAAGAACAGAGTTTGAATGCAGATTGAAGCAAATTACCTGCTCTCTTTCTCTTTCTTATTTGGTTTCCTCTTTCCCATTGTTCATTCCATCTGTTACAATCCTTCTTTACAACCTGACAAATGTCTAATGTGAAAGTATCTGCAGATCCTATACCTGATTGTATGCCGCCATGGGGACAGGGGAGGTGGGAGATGTGGGGGAGGGAATTTGAAACTCAAAGAACTGGGGAACTGAATCTTGTAAACTCAAAGTAAATGAACAAATTAATCAAGACCAAAAAAAAAAATTAAAAAAAGAAATGATGAGCAGGATGATTTCAGAAAAATCTGGAATGATTTACACGAACTGATGCAAAGTAAAGTGAGAAGAACCAGGAGAATATTGTACACAGTAAGAGCGATATTGTACAATAATTAACTTTCGACTTAGCTATTCTCAGCAACACAAAGATCTATGATAATTCCAAAGTTCTTATGATGAAAAATGCTATCCACCTCCAATGAAAGAACTGATGGAGTATCAATGCAAATCAAAGCAAACTTTTTTTTATTTTTTCATGGTTTTTTTGGTCTATGTTTTCTTTCACAACATGACTAATACAAAAATATGTTTTGCATCACTGCACATGTATAACCTATATCAAGTTGTTTGTCTTCTCAAAGAAGGTGGCGGAGAGGAAAAGAGGGAGAGAATGTAGAACTGAAAATTTTTAAGAAAAAAATCATTTAAAATTTTACATGTAATTAGAAAAAATAAAATATTCTAAAAAAAACCACGTCAACCTAAACTAACTTTGTATGTGTATTTGTGTATGAGAGAGACAGAAAAACAGAGAGACTAGGGTTATTGGAAAATCCTATAGATATAATGTACCTAGATTTTAGCAAAGTATTGTCCATCCTTTTCAAATGGACAAAATGAAGACAAGTGGGTGATTTGGAACTAATTAAGTGACTACTTCCAAAGAGAAGTCATTAATGATTCAATGTCAATTTGAAAAAGGTATCTAGTGGAGGACCCATTGGTATTAACTTTTCTGTCAATGACTTCGATAAAAGTAGAGATGGCAAACATTAAATTGGCAAGGGATGCCAGGCTAATATTGAATGACAAAGTCAGGATACCTCCAAGATTTTTCAAACTACAACACTGAGTTGAACCCAAGATTATTAAATTTAATGGGAATAAGTGTAAAGTTTTTTGTTAAAAAAAAGAAAAGAAAAGATTCACAAGCACAGGATTCAAGAGGTCTGATTATCAGTTTAGAAAAAAATCTATAAGTTTTAATAAACTATAAATTCAATATTATTCAATAAGGTAACATGGCAGCCCAAAATTATAATGCAAATTTAGGCCATATTAGGACAACCACTGTATCAGGAACAAAAAGTGGATTGTTGTCCTGTTCCCCATCCTGAGCAGACCACAACCATCAGAAATTTGCAGTAAGCATTCTTGTCCTTGTACAAGGTAGACTAGATGACCTCTGGGATCCCTTACAACTCTGAAATCTACAATTCTGTTTTCTCTGGGCTCTTGGGAGTTAAGTCCCAGCACAGCCTTCTTCACTGGAATAAGACCTGCAGGGTCAAACTTGGCCTCATTTAACTATGGAGTTGATGCCCCAAGATGCTTTTAGGTCCCTTTTCTTCAGAGCTCTATCTTTCCCTTCACCACAGCTTGACAAAATGTATACCCACATTTCCCAGCATGACTTCCCTGTGACACGGCTTTTCCAGTCAAAAGAAGAATCTGTCCTTTGAAGCCAGGACTTGCATAAAATACATATGTTTTCCTGTTAACCACAAAAGCAACTCTTCTTAATAATGACTAACGGGTTTTCAGCTCCCATACCAACATGTTTTTGATTTTACAAAGATTCCATGTACCCTTCCTATACATTCTGAAATACTTTTAAATTGAATATAACAGTTTTAAAAACAGATGGTGAACAGTTTCTCCAAGGTACAGAGCTGTATGTAGCACATAGCACAGTTCCCTAGTGAAGGAATAAAGGAATGAATGAATTTTTAAAACATTTATTTAGTATTTATTATGTGTCAGGCACTGAAGGAACACAAACACAAAAGTGAGTCAGTCCTTGCTTTCAAGGGACTTAGATTCTAATAGGGGAGGCCACACTTAGAGGAGAGAGGTGGTTAGAAAGAAGTGTTTTGGTTTGGAAAGGTTCAGAGATGGTAAATTATAAAATAGAGAAAGGAGGAAACATCTCTCAGATATCTTCCAACTCTAATAAAATGAACAAAAGGGATCAGACATTAAATCCATCTATCTGCCTTCATGTAGGATCAAACAAACCAGTCCAGACTGCATTCTTTGGTGACCTAATCCAATGGGATTTGCATGTGGTCATTACTGTATATCAGAGACCCAATAAATCTAAAGCAATTACTAGGCATCCCAGTGCCATGGAATGTGAATACTCAAGACTCAAGATGACTGTCTTGATCATTTGGAGATTCTATTTCATTTGCTTTTGTTTTGAAAGAGCATGAAACTGCCAGGATGAGGCCCACAGTTTCTAAGTATCAGTCTTTTTTTTTTTTTAGACAACACTGCTCTACAAAAAGTTAAAAAAAAAAGTCAGACCTTTGACTATTCTGCTTAAACCCAAGCAGCAAGATGAAAGAGCCCAACTTAAGGAGTTCCTTTCCAGGGCTCTTATGACATCATTCTTGACATTATCAAAGGGATTTCAGGCAAACAAACACTACACAAACTATGGCAATGTTTGCATCTGTCCTATAGGAAACAGGGCCCAGAGATCGATATTCAACAAATAGAAAAAGGGCTTTTGAAAAGGTAAGGAAAGAGAATGTGTTTAAGCTCCAGAGAGAAGGACAAACATTGAAGCATAAAATACAAAGATTAAAAACTATGCCAGGCTGCAATAACATCCCAGGTAACCAGGAACGCAAAAGCAACAAAGTTCTGGTATACTTAGAAGTTGCAATGAGAAATCAGGAAGAGCCTGCTTAGACTCACAAATTATGAAGACAAGACCTTAAAAACTGCCTGCTAGAAGCTTCCCAAATATATAAAAATCCAAAAATTTAAGCACCTTCCCATTCCTTACCAGCTCCACTGTTATTGGATTTCTTTGGGTCTCTCCATCATGCATTCCTTCCCAAGAAAACTCATCCTTGGAAAATCTTATTGTCCTGCAAGATGAAATCTATCTGGTACTCACATGTCATCAGTACCTCTGACTGAGGGCAGTACCTCTGACTGAGGGCTCCAGGACCTCTATTTAAGAGAGTTCTCTTTCCCACCCCACCACACCCCACTTCCAGTTTTCAGTTTCCTCTTGTGTGTTAACTTTTTCCATTAGATTGTAAGCTTCTTAAAAAGAGGGACTATCTTTTTCTTTTAAACTTTTAATTGTATCCCCGGGGCTTAGAATATCACTTAGTATACAACTGTTGTTATTGAGTAGTTTAAGTCAGGTGTGACTCTCCCAGATCCCCTTTTGGGGGTTTTCTTTGCAAAGATAGTGGAATGGGTTGTCATTTCTTTCTCCAGCTTATTTTACAGATGAGGCAAACAGGGATAAGTGACTTGCCCAGAATGATACAGCTAATGTGCCTGAGGTCATATTTGAATTCAGGTCTTCCTGACTCCAAGGCCAACACTCTATCCACTGTGCCACCTCGCTGCCCTGCTTGGTACATAGTAGGCATTTAATAAACGTTTATTGGCCAACATTAGAAATTTAAAAGTCACAAATTATTCTTTCAAATAAAATAACTTGTAGACAACGATGCCTAAAAGCAACTCCCCCAAAGAATGTACTGATGAAATATACCCATCTACTACATATTAAGAGATGAATGCATATTATAATTCAGTTTACATGCCTGCCACTAAAATAAGCCTCTACTTCCTCTAGCTGTGTGGAAGTAATACTGAGAACTAGAAGACCACAACCTCAGGCCAGGTATGATGAAGCTAGAAAGACAATAAGTATGGGCCTATGGGCATTTTCTCTCTTTTTCATTTTTATTCCTTGTTACAAAGAGCAGTGACCCGCCCTTCCACCAAATTTCTCTATGTATGTTGAGGGCATCCAAGTTCCCAACTCTGAGGTCATGTTTGACTCTTCCCTCTTGCTCACCTGCTATGTTCAATTGCTTGCCAAGTCATATCCATCATACAATAATTTTAAAATTTCTTTCCTTACTCTCACTCACGTAGCCCCTACCTTAGGCTTAAAGGGAGGAAATCTCACCTCTGAATGATTATAATAGTTTTCATTTTCTTCAGCATCTAATTCATTCTCCAACTAGCATCCAAATTGACACTTTTTTTTACCTTTTTGGAGGGTAGAAGGCAGGGCAATTGGGGTTAAGTGACTTGCCCAAGATCACACGGATAGTAAGTATTTAGTGTCTGAAGCAGGATTTGAACTCAGGTCCTCCTGACTCCAGGGCTGGTGCTCTATTCACTGCACCACCTAGCCACCCCAAAACTGACACTTCTAAAAGGACAAATTTTACCAATGCCACTACTACTACTCAAAAGGACCTTTCTAGAAGGCTAGGGATCCAGGGGATAGAATGTTGGGCCTGGAGTCAGGAAGGCATGAGTTCAAATCCATTCCCAGAGACTTCTGTGTGACTCTATGCAAGTCTCTTAATCTCCATGTGCCTCAGTTTTTTCATCTGTAAAATAAGGTTAACAATAGCACTTACCTCCCAGGGTTATTATGAGGCTATACTGAGATAATATTTCTAAAACTGCATTGCAAACATTAAATGACTAGCTATTATTATTGCCTTCCTGCTATCCCTGGAATAAAAAACAAAATCCTTAACCTACCATTTGTAGCATCACCATTATGGATCCCACTAACCTTTGTAGTCCTAATTCCATTCTTTTGAAATAGCTCATTAGTTGTTCCCTGTACATACCATTGAATCTTTTTAATTCCATACTTTTTGCACAAGTCTGGAATAATCTCTTTTTTATCTCCAATCCACAAAACCACTTCTAGCATAAAGCCTTTCTTCATTCCTTTAGTTGTTAGTGCCCTCTTCCTCTTGAAAATACTTAACATTTCTTTGTGTATATCTTTTGTTTTATTCTCACTTGTGTACTCATTGCATTACTACCAGTAGAATATAAGGTCCTTGAAGTCAAGGAATATTTCAATTTGATCTTTGTATCCACAGTACTTTGCACATAGTAGAAGTTTAACAAATATTTATTGAATGGATTGGGTAACTGTATACACAATTGTATGGAAAAAAAAAGAAATTATAATGAAAATAAGAGATAGAATATATTTCAGATTGTCTGGAATATAAAGTATGGGCAGAAGAATATTATGAGGTAAGATCAGAAAGATAGGTTGCAGAGAGATTATAGACATACTGAATTCCAGAACCAAATGTTCATGGTTTCTTCATTTTAGTGAAGGAACTGATCAGTGAGGACCTAGTCTTTAGTGCATGAGATATAGTCTCTGCCTACTGCCAATTCACCAGGAAACTTGTGAGCCTATTTCCAGTAATGCATGATTTGGGGCGCTTCAGTCTTCCTAACTTCAGAACAGACATAGATACTCTCTGATGGTTTCTTGTCTTCTTGTCAAGTAGGGATGAAATGCCTTTTAATTGGCAGTTGAGCTGGAAAAGAATTCACATTTGAAAGATTGAATGAGGAATCCTCACTTTTCTCTGGCAACTTGCAAGTGAGTTATATGAAATGCCATGGGCTTCTCGGGAGGAAGAGAAGTAATGGCAGCAACTACCACAGTTGCCTTTTCTCCGCCTGCATATCATGTGGCCATGAACACACAATGATTGCTTTTTACCTTTGTCTCTGTTTATTCTTTCCTGATCTTAGGTGAATACATATCAGACACAGAATAGACAAGTTTGCATCCTTGTGAACTATGAAAGGCTGGAAAAGCCAGCAAAGATTCACTCAGCAATTGAAACTAGTACTAGCAGTGATGTCTTCTGGTAAAGAACCAGTCCTGTTAAGCCATTGTGTCCTGCACTCAAAGGACCTACTCACCCACTGGCTATATGCCACACCCAGAAGTGAACCAAGAGTGATGCTTTGTAGCTACCACTTTGGTTTGAATGTCTTCGCCCTAGAGACTGAGTAGAGGGGAAAGTACATCTCCCAGTTTGGAAGAATGTTTTCAAACTTTGATCCTTGCTATATATTCCTGGTAAATATTCCTTTGTAAAACGAATGTTAACTGGTTTATTGATATTGGGGAAACAGTAGCTAATCAACTGATATTGGGGGAATGTGCCAGATTGAGGTATATGTGCAATAGCTTCAACCATTATGGTTGTCTCTCATAATAGCTAAATTCTGGGGACTCCTTCTGACAGTCTGAATACAGGTCAAGAGAATGAGCCCAGATTATACAAACCTTCAGAAGGTAAATGGGAGCTCGTGAAAGCTTTTGATTGAAGGAATAGCAAGAACAGTGCATTAGGAAGAATACTAAAATGGTCATAATATGAAGAATCTCTAGGAGAAAAGAGTCTTCAAGCAGAAGATCCATTAGAAGGTTGATCACAGTCTGTACAAAAATAGATGTGGACCTAAACTAAGGAGGCTGTACTGAAAGTGGAATGATCATTATAAGAAATGTCTTATACATCCAACTGACAAGATTTAGAAACTTATTGGATGAGAGTGGCACTGACAAACGATGGAGCTAACCAGTTTGGATTACTAAGAAAGTGGTTTGTGAATGTTTTCAGAGCAGACGAGTTCAGTTTCACCATATGGAGGTAGATCTCAGGCACTTGTTGCAACCCTTTGGTTGTAACCTCCTTGCTACAACAGCTCTATGATTTAGGTTTCTCAGCAGTTTTCTACCATTCTTTTGCATTGGACTTTGTTCTCTTCCTTCCAGTTCTGGCATGTTTTCTTAAAATTCAACCTCATCAGAAATCATGCCAAGTAGCCACATGTGCATCTTTATATCTGATGGCCATGCTTCATTCCCATCCATCACAGTGCAGAAGCTTTCGACATTGTATAGGAGTCAAAAAGAGCAAAGGAAATGGGCCAGCATTCTGGGGTCAGACGCCTTTAATTTCAGTCTCAGATTCCTCTTTCATTACTAATTCAAGTCAGCTGGGAGGTGATCATTTTGGCCAGCATGACATAAACTAATAGAATGTAAACTCCTAGAAGGCAAAGACTATTTCCTTTCTGCCTTCATATTCCCAGAGGCTACTACTTAGTAGGTGCTTAATAAATATTTGTTGACTGACTGAAAAGTATTAATTACTCTTCTCAAAATACTCTGGCTAGATGCCACTTCTGCACGTGGAAAAGGAGAAATGGAGCAGCTTCATCAGATCCTTTCTAGTGTATGGCTCTGCTGGTCTGTCGATAGTATCAGCATCATTGCAGAAAAATCTCTATACTCTTGTAGTGTGCCAATCCTTCCTACTACTCTGTTATAATGTTCCCTTCCTCTGCTGTTCCAGACTCCAACCATTTCCATGTCACCAACCATTGCTTCATTGGTCAGAATCAAGACAAGAGCAAGTAAGTCCCTTTGTTGTTTCTACCCAGTCTCAAATTGAATCTCTGCAAAAGGGGAAGAAGAAAAAAACCAGACATCTTAGAGAAGCTTTAGGCAAGAGCTGATAAAGTTACATACAAATCATTGACAATAATATAAGTTGAGGAGGGGATGGTCAAATGAGGAAACTTTCCAAATTCAGCATCAGCCTAGAAGATGGTAGGGATAATAATAATAATTATTATAATAGCTAATATTTATATATACACTTACTATGTGCCAGGCACTACACTAAGCACTTTATAAATATTGTCTCATTTGGTCCTCACAACAACCCTGAAAAGTAGATAGGTGCTATTATTATCCCTATTTTACAGATGAAAACACTAACATAAGCAGAAGTGAAGTGACTTGCCCAGGGTCACACAGCTAGTGCGTTTATGAGGTCAGAGCTGAACTCACGTCTTCCTTACTCCAGGCTCAGAAATCCATCCACTGCACCCAACCTAGTTCCTCTGAAGCAGGTAGTGAACAAAGTTAGCACCAGAAAGGGAAAGTGGAACCAGTGACCATTGGATAAGCAGGGGGTACAGAATGGGAAGAGAAAGACACTGAATCATTCTTGTTCCTCTCCATTCGCCTTCAAAAGTGATGTGCCCTTCCTAGAAATGTCAATTTGCATACAGAAAGGAATTTGATTCCCTGGTAGGACTAGGCCAAATGCAAAAGAGCACTGAGACTGGGAGTCATTCATTAGCTGTGTAAGCAGCCAAATTGCTTAACTTCTCCGAACTTCACTTTCTCCAGTTTCAAAATGGAGGCAATAATGGTATGCTTACTTCAAAAGGTTGTTGTTGGGAAAGTCCTTAAAGACATTTACAATGTGGGCTATAATTATTATGAATTTACAAAACTGTTTTGAGAACATCTTAAAGGACTATGTATGTAAATTCTTATAGAGTGTCTAAATACCATCACATGTTAAAAATAAACTCAGATTCCTTATTTAAACCTCCCTTCAGAAACTTTTCTCATTTGTTCTTTTTGCAACTTAGATGCGTGTATAATAAGTAATGTGGAGAAGGCTCAAGAGACAGGTCAGAACTTTAAGAACCATTTTTTTAAGAGACGGGATAGGAAATACTCAGCACCAAAGTTTTCTATGTTTAAAAGGCTGAATAATAACCTGTATTTTTTCTTATATCTGCTTATGACACAGTTTCACAAATTTTTACTTATACTCAAAAACAAAATTAAAAAAAAGATTAAATCTTCCTAATGAACATTTATTCATAGCATCACGATATATGTAAATATGGAATAGAACAAATAATTGTCTCTTCTGAAGTCTTTTTATTCAAAGAAAGCAGAAGGAAAATCCACTAATTCAATAGGCTTTGGCAATTTGCTGGGGTGGGAGGTGGGGGTTAATAACAAAAATAGCCAGACTGGTATTCTGCACATGAAATCAAGAGATTCATACTATAGAATATTTGCTACAAAACAGAGCTCAAAGGCACTTCCTCAATCCCTGACCACTGGCTCCATTT
This sequence comes from Petaurus breviceps papuanus, assembly GCF_028583685.1. Lineage (NCBI taxonomy): Eukaryota > Metazoa > Chordata > Mammalia > Diprotodontia > Petauridae > Petaurus > Petaurus breviceps. The sequence continues at coordinate 43,983,110 of NW_027186304.1, read as the reverse complement.
GTAAGTCATTGTCCTAAATCTGATGCTCAAAAAAGCTTTCCCTGAGAAAACACCTTGGTAGCTTGTATTGTCACCTCTAGTGCATTTTGTCCAATAAATTGGGTCAATGTACTCCTTATTTTCTGCCTTTTCTTCTGGCCCATCAGGATCCAGGCATCATTCCAAGCCTGCTGTGTCCCATTCCTGGTTTCACAGAAATTTAAAAAGAAAAAAAAAATCAATGAGAAAGGAAGAAAAAAAGTCCCTGAATGGCTCAGCTGACATAGCCACAGGCAGGAGCTGGCTGGTGCGACAGTGTATTTATGCACGCAGCTAGCCAGACCCGAGACTCGGTTATTTTATAGTTCACTCTGCCAACCAAGGCAATCAGTTGTCGCAATCAGCACTCGGGGCTTCAGGGGTTTGAAAGAATAAATAAATAAATAATAAGATAAAATAAATAGCTGGGCTGAAAGAGAAGAGGTGCTGACTGGTGCTGTGAGGACGCATCTAACAGCAGTGACTGTACCGTCGGCCAGGGGCTACATCAGCCCACTCAGTCCCTGACAGCTTTCCTAGTTTATGTGTTGCGAGTGAGCAGATTGCGGCCAGTAAAATCACCCAGGTGCAAAGAAGTCTGCTTCAGGAAGTGAGCCTCCTTAGGGAAGGAGCTCTATAGGACCTGACATCTCTCGGGCAGGCTGTATAGGGTATGGGTTATGCAGAAAGGAGGCGCAGGGACGGTTACAGCCGGCTTTTGCTTGCTCTTAAAGCATGAGAAACCCCATTTCAAAGGCTCAAGGCTGACTGTTCACAGTTGCCTAGGAATAGTATTATTCAACCTGAGACTCTTATTTCAAAAGGAGGGGAAAAAAAGCTAAATAGAAACCTACCCAACTTGGCATCAAGTCCATAAATGGACTTGAATAATTGAGAGCAAGCAGACTTCACCATCTCACAGCCAAAATGGACAGCTGCATCCTGGCATCTTCTGTACAGAAAACAATCTGTGAACATTACTATCACATGTGGCCTTTTTTTGTTTTATTTGAGAAAAAAAGTAAGGGCTGGGAGGTCCTGAGGTTTCAAGTAAAGAATGTCAGGTTTGGGATTCAAGAAGCATAGATAAGCATTCCTTTAAAGGTTGTTCAAACAAACCGACATTGTGGACACCTGAATTCAGGAATTCTAACTTCTTTGTGTTTCTCAGATGTCCAAGGTATGTTTCTCATTCACTGTGCTGGTCCAAGCAGCCTTGATTTTGCCCAAATGGCGGATAAGGAGGACAAAATTGTTGGGAATTAAATGTCTATTAAATGTCCTGAGGAAGTAAGGGTTGTGTTTTATGTATTTATTTGTATTGAAAGGAAAGGAGTGGGGAGGATCCATGGGACACACCTCCCTCATTACATTTAATATTGGAAGATAATAATCCCTATTTTCACCAGCAATGCTATGATTTCACAGCCCAAACTTTTGCTTCTGTATCCTACCTACTCCTAAAAAAAGTCCCAAAACCTTCCAAAGTTGTACTGTAACAGATTTTACATATAACTGACTAAATAGTCAGTCTCAAACCATACCCAAAAGAGAATTTTTATTTATGCAGCCAGATTTTAGTAGCTCAATGCTGTCTTTCTTTTAACTGAAGCTCTTAACATGAGTCTCACAATAGGAGATGGGAAAAGAAGCATGATAAGTAACTATGGGGACAAATGGAAAGGAAGCCACGGGTTGTCATTGGGACACAGTCTGTTATTTGGAGTAAAAGGTTAATTTCATCAGCAGAGAATTACAATCAGAGCAGGAATGGCAGTAATCAAACAGAAGTGGCTGGGGAGGGCAAAACACATTGAAAAGTAAGAGAAAATTGGATAGAACTTGGAACAAGTAACAGATAAAGACATGTTATTGCATAAGACCTGTAGAGAGAATGTATGACCTATATGTTCCCATTTGATTAAGAAGGTGGGAAGTAACTGGGAGGGCTAGGGAAAAAAAGATGGAAAAGAAGAGATTGTCAACATATGTGAGCCTCTCAAGCACTATGGAGATTAGTGTAACATTTTCCCCATTCCTACTCTTTTTTCTCGTAAATATCAATATTTTTTCCTTTGGTCCTTCCTATGAAAGGAAAATGGCACACTGCTGTCTTAAAAGCCAGCTGGACAAAGGATGGATGCTGGAGGAGTCCACTTTGAGTGCTCCTAGAAACAGGTTTGCCCTTTTCTGCCCAGTAACTGCCTCATTTGGCTCTAGATATGGAAACAGTACAGCCCCACTATTACCAGCCAAGTAAGTAGGTGACTCATCTGGCTAGGCCAAGGTCTGTATGAGAAATGTGACCACCATTCACTCTCTTTGGGTATTTGTTTATGCCATCAAAGAGAGAGGTCAACAGAAGGGCAGTGGGAGGAAGCTAACACTTTGACTGGTTTGTGAATGAATGGAGGCTGTTTTTCTGTTTGGAAATGGTTATTCTATCTACTTTCTTCTCTCTTCATCCATCAAAGAATTTTTAATCAAGACCAAAAAAAAAAAAAAAGATCTATTTAGAAAGGAAAAGAAAACTGAGAAAGCATTTTTTTCAATTGGCATGCATATTTTTTTTTAGTTTTGTGTTTACTAAATTCATTTATCAGAGCTTTCAAATTAAAGAATTCGAAGGACAGAACATAGACTCAGAACAGGAAGAGAATTTAGAAATGCATAGTCTGTCTATAGGCATTGTCAATATATTGGCCACCTTCAGCAACAATTCGTAGTTATTAAGAATCTATTGGTCCATCACACCTAATCAAGAGAGAGTACTTTCCCTGCCTACTCAAAACTTCTACTCATCTTTACAACCACAGGTCTTTGAAAACATTCAACCCATTATCATGAACCTAAAAGATGTTGAACTAATTTGGTGGAAAGATAATGCTAATGTTTGTCATGAGTCTCTAGGCAGGTCACCACAAATTATCTTGATCTTATTTTAAGAAATGCATGTAAATTCCCATAGGATATAAGCTCCTGGAGAGCGAGACTTTTATTTCATCATTTGTTTTGGTGTGTTTTACCTTGAATCCCCATTATCTAATGTAACCTTATGTATCGTAAGTCTTTAAGAAATATTTGTTAAATTTTCAAATGGAATTAAATTCTATTAAATCATCATCTAGGTCGGATCAGAGAATTATGGATATTAGTTGAAAAGGACATCAGACAACATTTTGTCCAAGCCTTAGTTAAAACATGAGTCCCGGGGCGGCCAGGTAGCACAGCAAGTAAGAGCACCGGCTCCAGTGTCAGAACGACCTGGAGATCGAATCCCGGGCTCAGACACTTAGCACCCACCCAAAAACACCTGGTCATGTAACCTTGAGCAAGTTACTTGACCCCAATTGCTTAGGGGCGGCCAGGTGGCTCAGCGAGTAAGAACACTGGCTCCAGTGTCGAGATGACCTGGATCAAATCCTGCCTCAGATACTCAGCACCACACCCAGAAATAACTGGCCGTGTAACCTTGAGCAAGTTACTTAACCCCAATTGCTTTAAAAAAAAAAAAAAAAAACATGAGTCCCCTCTACCACAAGAGACAATGAGATACAGAATTTGTGGAAGTCGTTAGCTATGAAACAGTGAGCAAATCGTGTACCTTTTGGGGACCTCAGTTTCCTCATTTGTAAAGTAAAAAACATTAGATAAGATGATCTTTGGGCTCCCTTCCACTGTAAATCTATGATCTTATGAACACCCTTAACCAATGGTCACTCAGTCTACTCTTGAAGAACTCCAGTAATGGACAACTTACTACTCCCTGAGGCAAACACATTCTACTTTTGAACAGCACTAATTAGGACAGGCTTCCTCACAATTAGAGCTAAATTAGAGCTAATTAGAGACAAAATGGAATTGAGATGAGCAAGGTGTAATTACCTATAAAGAAAATAGTAGCAATGACCTAAAGCATTTTTTTCTAATTAATAGTAATTGAAAGGTGGTCAGGTATAGTGGATCTCAGAACCAGTAAGCCCTAGAATGAAGTACCACTTCTGATATATATATATATATATATATGTTAGCTGTGTGATCCTGGGCAAGCCATAATCTTCTCATTTCTCTAGGTGCTAAAATTCTAAATTGCAGAGATCAGTCTGCTTGTTTAAAGGAAGCTTCCTTCTTTTTGTTCTTACATCAATGAAATCCCAGGTCCATTCCCTACCCCTATCCCTTATTATTATTAATCACCATCAATAGTCACTTGTATTAAGTTGTGGTATATGATTGCAATGGAATACTATTGTGCTATAAAAATTATCAGGGAGGTAGTTTCAGAAAAATCTTAGAAGACTTCTATGAACTGATACAAAGTGAAGTGAGTAGTATGAGGAGATCACTGTGCATAGTTAATAGCAATATTTTATTTGATCAACTGTGAAAGACTTAGCTATTCTGACCGATGCAATGATCTAAGACAATTCTGAGGGACTCGTGATGAAAAATGTTACTCATTTCCAAGAGAGAACTAATGAAATCTAAGTGCCTATTGAAGCACAATTTTTTCACTTTGTTTCTTGCTTCTCTTTTTGTACCATGGCTATTGTAGAAATATGTTTTGCCTGATTTCACATGTCGATGTGAAATCACATTGCATGCCTTCTTAAGGGTTGGAAAAAGGTGTGGAAGGGAGGGAGAGAATTTAAAACAAAGAAGATTTTAAAGAATATTAAAATAAATAATTTTTAAATGGTCACTTATATTGAATATTTAGTTTCTCTCTTGAGGCTTTAAACATGATTGTTATTTCTTAGAACCCCACTATGAAATCACTGAGAAGGCAGTGCTGAAATTAATTTGAGAATGGCTGACCTTTTCATCACTGAAAGGTGTAGCAGCAAGCACCCCAAGTGTCCTCAGGGTTTGCTGCCAATACAGGTTCTTGGATCTGCTTTGATAAAGGAAAGCAACTCAAAATGGGTTAACAAGCTTACTTTAATCAGTCAAACATGTATCATTTACCTCGTTCAGGGGAAAGAGGTCAGCACCCTGAACTTCAGAATATACAGACAGAATTATCAAGACAGAAACAGATCAAGTAGACAGATTTCCAAACTGTCCAACCATTACATCCATACCAAACAACATATGGGTTTCAAAGCCAGGATGCTCGGGACAACGGCTTCCCAGAATCCAGATCAAATCACAGAACACTTCTCAAAGTGAGCCCCAAAACAAAGCTACACCTCAGGGCTTATATAGCCTTCTCCGGGCTCAGAAAATGTAACAACCTTATTGACTCACTGGCCAATCAAGAAGTATCTACTGAAAAACAAGCCTCCCACCCCAGGCTCCAGGTGCATTTTAGCCTAGGGGCAGGGAAGATCTTACAAATTTACATTCCCATTACAAAAGGGGGATCCCTTTTCAGGGAAAGGTCTATAGCAGGCCTGCACAACTTGCATCCTCATGGGCTGCTTACAGCCCTCTAGTTGCTTACTGCAAGTTAAAGAATTTCCCTGTAGTCCACAAAAAGTACAGAGGAAAACATCCTTTGTAGATAAAAGAAATCCTTTGGCTGGCTACTAGTTGTGCAGGCCTGGTCTATAGGGTTAGTTTGCCCTCTTCTCAAGGATTTTCACAAGTCATTAGAAATTACTTGGATGACACTAGATACATAACTGGAATACAAGCACAACCATTGAGTGTCTTGGTTGTTTTGTTTTGTTTTTTTTAAGTATGGATAACCTATATGTTATATAAAGCATGAGTGAACGTATTCAATTCAATAGCACAGCTTCCTATTATGTGTATGTGCATGTGTTTATTTAGAGAATAGCCTAAACAGGTTTGATGCACTATTTACAAGCTACACCTGTCAGGAAGCAACAAGGCTGTGATTAGTCTGATAATAATTACTGTCAGCTGGTCGTGGACCTCCCTTCTCTCCAAGAACCCCTAGCTAATGTGTCTTCCACCCACTAACATTGATATGGAAATGAAATTTCTCACATTTCACCTGGGGAGATCAAGTTGTATCACATATTGCAATCCTCCGAGTTTTTGTCATCTGAAAATTTGATAAAGATGCCATCTGTGCCTTTATACAAGTCATTGACAAAAATGTTGACTAGAACAGCAGCCTTCCACTCCAGCCCTGCTTCCAGTATGACATGCATTCATTAGTCAATGTTTCATGGGTCCAAGCATCCATTTGGTTCTAATCATATCTAATTAACCAGTGCCCAAACTACAGACTTTTTTAAAAGGATGAGGCACGTTGTTCAGATATAAGAAAAATCTCTGTATATCCACAGCAGAAATTCTATCATCCGTGTGGGTTATCAAGTCTTCCTATGAAATCTGCAGAATGCCACAAGCTAGAAGAGAAGCAGATATGAGCAAGGAGGACAGTATACTCTAAACCCTGATGCAACTCATTCTCAACTCTCCTATTGTGGTTGCTGATGATTCCATTTCAGTAATTTTGGACCCTTCGTGATCCCATTTGGGGGTTTTCTTGGCAAAGATACTGGACTGGTTTGCCTTTTCAATCTTCCCCAGTTCATTTTATATATGAGAAATTGAGGCAAATAGAGTTAAGTGATTTTCCCCTAGTCATATAGTTAGTAGGTGTCTGAGGCCAGATTTGAACTCAAGAAGATGAGTCTTCTTGATTCCAAGCCTCTATTCAGGTCTCCACGGAACTTCCCCATCTCTCCTCTATCCAGTCTTAAAAGTGCTTCTAGAGCTATGGGGGAACATCATAACAGAGTTGGTGAGTATGTTCAGATATCCTTCTTGTTTTTTTTCCTGTGCAAAATAAGACACATGACTCTTGGTCAGGTAATGAAATAGGATGGTTTTAGTAATGAACACATGTCATATAGACAAGAGCTTACCCATAGTTCTTCCCATAATTTCTGCATTATATTGAGAGCTATCTGTAGCAGCAAGCACCCCAAGCGTCCTCAGGGTTTGCTGCCACCACAGGTTCTTGGATCTGCTTTGATACAGGAAAGCAACTCAAAATGGGTTAACAAGCTTACTTTAATCAGTCAAACATATATCGTTTACCTCGTTCAGGGGAAAAAGGTCAGCACCCCGAACTTCAAAGTATACAGACAGAATTATCAAGACAGAAACAGATCAAGTAGACAGATTTCAAACCGTCCAACCATTACATCCATACCCAATCAACATCTGGGTTTCAAAGCCGGGGGGTCTGGACAACGGCTTTCCAGAGTTTCATCTGATCAAATCACAGAACATTTCTCAAAGTGAGCCCCAAAACAAAGCTACACATCAGGGCTTATATAGCCTTCTCCTGGCTCAGAGAATGTAACAACCTTATTGACTCACTTGCCAATCAAGAAGTATCTACTGAAAAACAAGCCTCCCACCCCAGACTCCAGGTGCACTTTAGCCTAGGGGCAGGGAAGATCTTTAAAATTTATGTTCCCATTACACTATCATAGGACCTTAATAATCTCCTATTACCCATAGTGATGTTACCATGGGTAACATCACATTGCTGTTAACTAGAAGCCAGATGGCATTGCCTAGAACAGTAACACTGGGGTCAGGGATGCTTTTTCTTATTATTATTATATCTACCCACTTTGACTAGCTGTTTGCCATAGATATCAATGTCTTCACCAACAAATATAGACCAAGTGGCCTATACCAATCCATATACCGAATACTTGCCACTGTGCTCTGACTTAACCTGGCACTTATAGAATGGGAAAGGACCATACTTAATAAGAATTGGAGTATAGGAATAGGTCTATCTATGTAACTTCTCATTTTGCCTCTACATAAACATTTTACCTCAGTGCAGCTGAAACTTTGCCCAGCTTTTCATCACTGATGATGTCAGGTCACCTTTTATATCATTATAAAAGTGTGTGTGTGTGTGTGTGTGTGTGGTGTGTGTATATATATATACACATAAATATATATATAATATGTGTGTATGTATATTATTATATTTATATAAGAATATAATAGAAATACATGAAAGTATTTATAAGTAATACATCATTAGTAAACATAGTTTTAGATGTTAGTACAGAATGAAGTGGCAACATAACACAATACCTAGAACATTAAACCTGGAGTCAGGAAGACCCAGATTTGAATCTCTCCTTGGACAATTATTAGCTCTGTAAGCCTGAGTAAATCTAACATCAAAAATGGAGATAATAGCAACTACCTCAAAGGGCTTTTGTGAGAGTTAAATTAGATAACATATATAAAGTACTTTTCATACCTCAAGATTACAAGAATCAATAATTAATGTTGTTATATCATTATTATTAATAATAAAAAGATTTAGTCTGTGATTTCACTGGTGTAGGTAATTCCAAAGAAAGAAACTCCCCCAACCAAACGCATATTGGTAACTGTTCTCTAGCTTACAGTTGTAAATAATTGCTTCATTTACTGAGAAGTTAAGTGACTTGCACAGGATAGCAAAGCCACTGAGCCAGGGGTGAGATTTGAACCCATGTCTTCCTGACTCCAACCATATCTCCCTTGCCACTATGCCACAACCTCTAATATTGTTATTATTATTAATGATGCATATAGTATATGTGAATGGTATGCTTCAGCCAAGTATGCTCCTGTTTTTATTGCAATGTGATAGACTTTTAAGCTGCTTATTCCTCGAGGGAATCATGAATACAAAGCACTTGTATAAAGAAATGGAGCAACTCTACTGTCTAGCCATTTTATAAATGGGAAAAATGCAACATGCATTCTCACAAAAATCACAGCTCTTCCTTCATGTTCCCTAGCCCCGCTCTCCAATACTAAAAGCCAAAGTAGTCTTATGAAAAAGACTTAATCGTCTGTAAAAGGTCTAAAATTATATTTTTTGATCACTGAATTCTGTAATATTAATTAGCACGGCTTAACAGCAGGTAGTCTATATAGACTTACCCTTCATGCTTCTATTTCACATGGCTACAAAGAAGTTAGAAATGTCACAGGTCAGTAGGCATGACCCTGTAGATTTAGAAATGAATGAAAACATGTTTGATAATACTAAAGTATCCCCAAATCCTCAAGAACACAAGCATGTTCAATCATGTTGTTTATTGATTGACTCTTTCAACAACGTTTACTGGGTTCCTACTACACACAGGGTCCTGTGGTAGGCACCAGACAGGACAGAGGGCTGAATCAATCAGCAGACATTTATTAACCACCTACTGTGTTCCAGACATTGAAATAGAACTAAAAAGACAAAAATTAAAGTGTCTGACCTCAAGAAAAGAAACATTCCCTGCCTTAGGGATTCTCTAACTTAGTAAAGTAGATAAAACATTTATATCAATAATAAAAGCAAAATATGATAAACAGAGATCTTAACAAAGAATTATAGGAGTTTAGAGGAGGAAAAGATTTCTCTTCCCTGAAGACCAGAGTCAGATATTTTTCAGAGAGGAAAGAGCATGTTTTCTGGTAACTGAAGAACTGGATGGAATTTCAAAAGGCAGAGGAAGGGGAGCACAGGGTATGAACAAAGATTAGAAAGAACAATTCATGTTTACCAAACAACAAATAGCTCAGATTAGCTGAAATTATACATAAGGGAGGAGTGTAAAATGTGATAGATCATAGAGGGACTTGAATATAAGTATAAGGAATCAGAAGCAATATAAAAAATTAGGTCTTTTTCTCATTTTTCCATTGCATTTAAACAGAGTCTATTCTATAATTTCTTGAAGTGAGGGGTATGTTCTTTCTTCTTAATGTGAACCAATCTTATTACTTTTATTATAATAGAATTTTTCTATTACTATTCTTTTTTTCCCTTTTAAAAATTCACTTCCCTGAAATAGATCTTTGTTCTCACTCAAAACGGATGTTCCCTTCAACAATGTAGATTACCACCCATCCATACCTGCCCATCTTGTGCCACTCTTGTCAATTACTTCCATCAATTTGCCACCAGAGGTCTAACCAATATGTTGGGGCTCTTCCTTTTTTTTTTTTTTGACATGACAAGAATATTAATGAAGCATATGAGTCATCAACGATTATCCCTTGCTTCAAAACCAGGCAATTTTCTTTGGGTCGTACATTTCTTTGATGATATCCTTTACCTCATTTGTTCTTCATAGTACCTTATTTTCTCTACTGCAGCCTGTTCACACCAACTTCTCCCATGTACCTTTACATTGCTGCCTGACTGATACACCATTTTAATTCTTGGGAGATCATAGTATCCCATGACTCAAAATTTACTATAGCGATCTGCTGGAATATTTGTATTTTTAAAATGGCTCTTCATTTCTGAAAGAAGTTTGGGGGTATTAAAGGAGCTTTGCAACTTTTCATAGGCAGTCCAGTCTACTTTTCTCCTATTTAATTCTGGTTGCAACCCATTGTCCATTTACATTAGTTTAATTTGTCTGAGACTAACCAACTAATTCTATATAATTTTATGGGGAATTAATATTTTTCATCTTGTTTGTAAAATTTCTACCTCTCCTATAATTATATCAGCAACTGTCAAATTAGAGTCAAATTGTGGTGACTGCTCTTTCTTTATGGTGTAATCTGTTTTAAAAAAAAAAGTTTTACAGAACTCTTTCCATTGTTCTCTATTTGTTGTCCTCCCAGCTTCATCTTAAAATGATATTGGGTTTATTTTGCTTAGTTGGTCTCCTGTCAATTTGTCTTTAAACTGTTTTACCATCAACTATTTTTCTGTTTTATCAGATGTTACTAATAATCTTCTACCAGCTTTCTCTGTAAGATGTTACAAGTGAATTTTTATTCTAAAAAGATGTTGCCATTGGATGCCATATTACTTTCATTGGCAAGAAAGGCAAGCTTTTGCTGATTAAGGTGCTTTTTAGGCTCTTTTGATCTTATTATGGCAATTGATTGAATATTTTTATTAAATTATTGTAATTACTGTCAGTGTCATTTCTTCCATCTGTATCCTAATGTTTAATGATCAAAAATTGTGATAAAATGTCAGGCCAGAGTCATATTAATTCCATATCACAAATTTATTCTCATTTTTGTTTGCACTAATTTCAATCTTTTGAAATAGCAAGTTATCAGATTGATTCATGCAAAAGGCTATCAATTAACAGTGTTCTTATTTATTCAATTATCCTTCTTCCCATCCTCCTCCTACTTCCCAACATCCTTTACTTTCTGCTTTTTCTTTCCTTTCCTTTCTTTCTTTTTTCCTTCCTCCTTATTTTCCTATTCTCTTCCCCTCCTTGTTTTCTTTCTTCCTTATTTACCTTTCTCCTTCTCCACTTTCTCCTCCCCCTTCTTCCCTTACCCTTGTCCTTCCATTTTTTTGTTCTTCCTTCTCCCCTCTCTGAGAAACATGCAAACCAGTATAGATAAAGAAAATTTCCATATTCTTCCTGGAATATATCCTCACCAGTGGATAAAGATTAATATTCCCTGGGGTGGCTAGGTGGCACAGTGAGTAAGAGCACCGGCCCCAGAGTTGGGAGGACCCAGGATCGGTTCCGGCCTCAGATACTTAACATACACACACACACACACACACACACACACACACACACACACACAAAATTGGCCGTGTAACCTTGGGCAAGTTAGTTAACCCCAATTGCTTTAAAAAAAAAAAAGACTAATATTCCCTACTCTGTCCTAAATTGAACAATAATATATGAGATCTGCAGGTATGGAGCAACAATAAATTATCATGACAAGCTAGTACAGGAGACTAGCATAAAATCTCGGCGATATTTGGTCAGAATGTAGGCAGATAAAGGCAGAAGTAGGACTTAGGAAATTTTGTTGCTTAGGTTTGTCTGATCTGGTCAGTCATACACCCATAACAAGGAGACAAAGTTATATACACATAAAGTAGGCAAAGCAATGGGGAGTGAGTTATTGAGCAGCACCAGGAAAAGTTTTTAGTGAGCTTATTGCCTGAGGAATGCCTAAATAAGTGAAATACTATGTCCTAGCACAAGTATCTTTCTTTTGGTTTGTTTTTTTTTCCAATGGGTCTTACCTCTGAGGCATCACCCCTTTTTAAAAGGCATTACCTCTTTTAAGTCTTTTTATTTTTAATTTTTTGCAAATTTATTTTATTTATTTTATTTTTCCAATTACATGTAAAAACTATTTTTAACATGCATTTTAAAAAATTTTTTGAGTTCTAAATTCTCTCCTTCCTCCCTCTTCTCCTTCTTGAGAAAGTAAACAATTTGGTTTAAATTATACTTGTGAGGTCATACTAAACATATTTCCATATTAATCATGTTGCAAAAGAAAACACAGTGGGGCGGCTAAGTGGAATTCACTCTATTCACTAATAGAGCACCAGCCCTGGAGTCAGGAGGACCTGAGTTCAAATCCCGCCTCAGACACTTAACACAAAAGCTAGCCATGTGACCTTGGGCAAGTCACTTAACCCCAATTGCCCTCCAAAAAAACAAAAAGAAGAAGAAAACACGGACCAAAAAGAAAGTTGTTGTTGTTGTTTTTAAGTGTACTTCAAACTATATTCAGATTCCATCAGTTCTTTCTCTGAAAGCAGATAGAATTTCTCATCATGAGTCCCTCAGAATTATCTTGGATCATTGTATTGCTGAGAATAACTGAATCATTTATAGTGGATCATCCTACAATATTTCTATTACTGTGTACAATGTTCTCTTGGTTCTGCTCATTTCACTTTGCATCAGGTTATTTAAGTCTTATTTAAGAAACACTCCTGCTCATAATTTCTAGAACATAATAATATTCCATCACATGCATATACCACAATTTGTTCAGCCATTTCCCAACTGATGGGCAATCCTCTTAATTTTCAATTCTTTGACACCATGAAAAGAACTTCCATAAACTTGTATACATATAAGTCCTTTTCCTTTTTCTTTTATCTCTTTGGGGTATAAACCTAGTAGTGGTATCACTGGGTAAAAAGGTTTTTTTTTTTTTTTTTTGCTTTTTGGAAGGGGGAGGGCAGGGCAATTGGGGTTAAGTGACTTGCCCAAGGTCACATGGCTAGTAAGTGTTAAGTGCCTGAGGTCACATTTGAACTCAGGTCCTCCTGACTCCAGGACTGGTGCTCTATTCACTGTCCCACCTAGCTGCCCCTAAAAGGTACTTTTTAAAATCTTGAAGGTTATGGAACTGAGAGACAATATTCTGATTCCCAAACAAAGGAGTTTCATCAGTCACATGTACATGTTAATAAACATTTGCATGACTGAATTTAATTGTCCAGATACCTTTATATTAGAAATAAGTAAACAAAAATAGCTAATAGGGAATTGATCTCAAAACGAATAGGGCAATAACAACAGAGAAACCAGTTGTTTCTCTGGAGACCAAGTGGCCAGGTTCAGAAAAACTATTATACTTGTTTAACTTGGACCCAATGAGCAGAACTAGGGTCAATGAATGGAAATTTCAGAAAGGCAGATTTTAGCTCAATATAAGGAAAAAATGTCCTAACAATTAGAATCACCCAAAAGTGGAATAGCCTCCTAATGAAATAGTGGCCTAAACTTTTCAGTGAAAGACTGGATGGCCAGTTATCATGGATAGTGTAGAACAGAGTCTTCCAAGGGTACAAATTGGACTAGATGACATCTGAACTCCAAATCCTGAGATTCTATGATTATGTATCTCTGAAATGAACTATATCATCATCCACTCAGGACCCCCAAATATCTGTGTCTGAAAGCAAGAACACATAGTCTAGGCATATGTGGGACTTTTCTGCATTCGGATTATTCTCTTGAGTTTGGTGGGCACTGATTCCTTAGAGGCCTCAGGTTTCCATTAATCTAAATTTTGTCTCCAAGCTTTCTTAGGGGTAGAATGGCTCAGGCAATAGAAATTATATAATCCCACCACCCCTCATACTTTTCTAATCACTTCCAGAAAAGTTTATCATGAAAATAGCCTTACTTTCCATACAGTGCTTTTAATTTCCTATAGGGAAGCTTTAATGTGACAGAAATTCACTTTTTTGTCATACAATTGTAAAGAACAACTTATTTTCACTGTCTTGTTATTTTCTACATCTGATTTACACAAAAGAAACAACTTTTTTCTAATGATTTGTATTATTCACAGTATGTGGCTAAAATTAAAGCAATAATAATGCCAGCACCACTTGTAAACTATTTTTCATCTTAGAGAAAAACATTGATTAATCCCAGAGAACACTGCTACACAGTAATCATTATTCCACCATTTCACTGATGAGAAATAGGAGGAAGAAAAACACAAAAGACAAAGTATATATGGATACCTTGCTATAATCAGAGACAGGATTTAAGGTGCTTTGATTTCAGCTATTATGGTCAGTCCCTTTTATTTTATGTACAAATATATCCCTTGAAGTAGCTACAAACTATTTTAAATTTTACTTATTCATTTTTAGTTTTCAACGTTCACTTCCATAAGATTTTGAGTCCCAAATTTTCCCCCTTTCTGTCCCCTCCCCCACCCCAAGACAGCATGTAATTTGATATAACCTCTACATATTCACATTGAAACTATTTTCATGTTGTAAATAAGAATTAGAACAAATAGGAGAAACCACAATAAAAAAGAAACAAACAAAAAGAAAAAAAAAAAGGGAGAGAGAGTAAATAATATGTTTCAATCTGCATTCAGATTCCATAGTTCTTTTTCTGGATGTGGACAGCATTTTCTATCATGAATCCTTTGCAGTTGTCTTGGATCCTAGCATTGCTAAGATTGCTAACTATCAAAGTTAGTCATCACACATTGTGGTTGTTACTGTGTACAATGTTCTCCTGGTTCTGCTCATTTCACTCAGTATCAAGTCATTCAAGTTTTTTCCAGGTTTTCTGAAATCTGCCTGCTCATCATTTCTTATAGCACAATAGTATTCCATTACATTCATATACCACAACTTGTTCAGTCATTTCCCAATTGATGGACATCCCCTCAATTTCTAATTCTTTGCCACCACAGAAAGAGCCACTATAAATACTTTTTTACATGTATGTCCTTTTCCCATTTGTATGATCTCTTTGGGATACAGACCTAGAAGCAATATTGTTGGGCCAGAGTATGCACATTTTTATAGCCCTTAGGGCATAGTTCCAAATTGTCCTCCAGAATGGATGGATCAGTTCACAAGTCCACCAACGATGAATCAGTGTTTCAATTTTCCCACATCTCTAGAATTTATCATTTTCCTGCTTGTCATGTTAGTCAATCTGATAGGTATAATGTGATAATACTTCAGAGTTGTTTTCATTTGCATTTCTCTAATCAATAGTTATTTAGAGCATTTTTCCATATGACTATAGACAGCTTTCATTTCTTCCTCTGAAAATTGCCTGTTCACATTCTTTGATCATTTCTCAATGGAGGAATGACTTGTATTCTTATAAATTTGACTCAGTTCTCTATATATTTTGGAAATGAGGCCTTTATCACAGACACTGGTTGTAAAAATTCTTTCCCGGTTTTCTGCTTTCTTCCTAATCTTGGTTGCATTGACTTTGTGCAAAAACTTTTCAATTTAATGTAATCAAAATTATTCATTCTGCATTCTATAAGGTTTTCTCTCTTCCTTAGTCATAAATTTTTCTGTTCTCCAGGAATTTGATAGGTAAGCTGTTCGTTTTGCTCTCCCAGTTTGAAAAGAGCTAGAAATGATTGCTTTGTATCTATCCTAGACAAACTTTCATCAAAGTCATTTCATCAAGTCAGCATTTGTTATGAAGTGCCTCGGATGTACCAGGCACTGTGAAGAATGAGGGTGTGATGAGAAGTAATAGGGCAGTCCCTGCTGTCCAGAAGCTCACAGTCTCTTAAAGAGACAACATGAAGAAACGACGTACAAAAAAGACACACACAGGATGTATTGGAGGTGATGTTGGAAGTACACTAGCGTTGAGGGGGATTGACAGATTTTTTGTAGGAAGTGGGATTTAGCTGGGTCTTGAAGGAAACCAGGAGATGGAGAAGAGGAGGTGGAGAATTCCAAGCATGGTGGACTGCCTATGAAAATACACCTTTTAGAGATGGAGTATGATAAATGAGGGATAGCAGCAGGCCCGTAGAACTGGATTGCAGAGGAGGGGAACAGTCAAAGACAGAGCAGCAAAGTACTTCTGTATTCTCAATGTTTCTGTTGCCTTTCTCACCTCCTCTGTTGACCAATTCCACAAGGAGCTAGAGGTGGATATCTGAGAAAGAAAAGAGCTAAAGCCATAATATTTTTTCATATATGGATTAAATTACCAAAAAAGTTTCTTGAAACTAAAAAAAAAAACTAACAAAGTACAAAAATTAACCTTACAAAAAATACACAAGTGGTTGCATTTAGTCCTTCTTTCCCACCAGGAGAACCTATCCTTTCACTCTCACTGAAGCCATGACATAAATGCCTAATGGAGCTGTGAATAATCTGTGGTAGATCCCCATAATGGTAACTCCCTCCACCAATGCAGATAGCAACCCATCAATGATTTAGGATTCCAAATTAAGATCAATCCTAGGGAAATGCATGAGTTATATAGAGGCTTAGTGATTTGTTCAGGATCACATGGCTAATAAGGTCAGCAGTAGCTTCTGAATCCTAGCTTTTGTGACTCTAAGTCCAGCATTCTATATATTATACAATGATGCCTCTACATTGGAACCATTATATTTTTAATTGTGAAGAGTTAAATCCTTTTAGAGTAGGTAGGTGATTCAGTGGATAGAGCATAAGACCTAGAGTCAGTAAGACCTGAAAGCAAATCTAGCCTCAGATACTTGTACTAGCTGTGTAACCCTGGGCAAGTCATTGAACTATTTACTTCATTTTTCTTCATTGGTAAAATGATCTGGAGAATGAAATGGAAAACCACTCTAGTATCTCTACCAAGAAAATCCTAAATGAGGTCACAAAGACTGAAATAACTGAAAAGGGGGCAGCTAGATGGTACAGTGAATAGAGCACCAGTTCTGGAGTCAGGAGGACCTGAGTTCAAATCCAGCCTCAGACACACAACATTTATTAGCTGTGTGACCTTGGGCAAGTCACTTAAACTCAACTGCCTGCCTTCCCCCCTCCAAAAAGTAAAAAAAAAGAAAAGAAATAACTGAAAAACAAAAAACTATTTGAGGAAGCCTAAAAGAAGGAAGAGAAGATATATTGCCTAATAATCTCCCTTAACTCTTTAAACCATCATATTCACTCCTTAGGCTTCAAAGATAAAACCTTAACTACTCCCATGATTCCTGGCCCTATATTTCCCATTCTGGTGAACATCTTCACCTGAGTCTCCTGCTAGAACCTCAAATTCAAAATACTGAGGCAGAGCCAAGATGGTGAAGTGAGAGGAAACAGTATAATCAAACTCTTCACAAAATTCCTCCAAACATTTTTAGAAAAAACACCCGACTGAATCCTGATGGGGAAATCCAGAAAAAGTCATAATGAGCCATTTTATCTAGCCTAGCTCAGCATAAAGAAACAAACACATCTGCAAACATTGGAGACTGGTGAGGCCTGGAGCACGCTGCAAGGAACCAGGGAGAGGTTGCACAGAGGTATGAGAAGAAGACCTGGACCATAGCAGGGTCACAGGGTCATACCAAGACACTGTGATGAGGACATGTGTTAACCAACAGCTTTGTCACCCATTGCCCAGGGTAGAGTGAGAAGAGAACCTGTGCATGAGAAAGGCATTCCCTGATAGGAAATCCGTACTATTATACCAAGAAAGGAGGAGGCTCAGAAGTCAATAATAACAGCAGGATGGCTCAGACCCCAGAAATAGAGCAGAGTCTCTTGCCCAACCTGCAGGGCAAAAATATCAAATCAAAGGAAAATCTATCACTCTACTACTCTGAACCAACCGAGATTTCCAGCTAGCTGATAGAGGCTGAATCTAGCAGCAGTCTGCTCTTGTTCAAGCAAAAGCTTTATGAATATGAATAAAGAGAAAGAGATGGATATGAAGGGGGATATGAAATATAGCAACTGATTGGCTACAGGAGGTGAGGAAGAATAAGGAGTCAAAGATCATTCCAAGAGTATGGAGCTAGGTGTATATGATATCTCTCTCCTCAAATTTCTAATAGTACTTCTTCTAGACTTGTCCCTTGTCACAATCACCTTTGTAATATGTGTATGTATATATATATATACACACTCACATATACATCTATGTGTGTGAATATATGCATATATGTAAACTACAAAGTACAAAAGTAAAACTTACAAATCATATGCAAGTGGTTGATTTTGTCATATACATGTGTTTCTGCGTAGATAGATAGATAATGTCTGCTTCTATGATCACTCCTATAGATCATAAGATCTTTCAGAGAAGAGATGGTCATAAGATCACAGGGTTCTAAAGGTCTTTGGAGATAATAGAGCTCAGTTCCATCATTTTATGTATCAGCAAGCAGAGAATTATGAAAGATTAAATGAATTGTAGTTGTTTTCCTATCACTTAACACAGTACCTTTCCTATATATTATATGAGTGCTTAATAAATGTGAAAATGCAATGGACTGCAGTTGGACTTAAGGAAGGGGGAAATCCCAAGAATTAAAACTATCTAAATAGCTTTAATAGAATAAACTGTCTTTTAGGTAATGAGTTCCACATCATTATCACTACTTGAATAGAGGGCAGGCAATTTGTAATAGGGGAAGCTATAGAGGGGATTCCTATTTAGAGTTCAGGTTAGACTCTAACTTCTCTGAAGATATCTGTTCTAGATCTAAGATTCTGTGATTTCATAGAATTCAGTTTAAGTTTCTTCTATGGACACAGATTAAACTCCTAATCTTAGTCAACCACACACTGGGTCCTTCTCCCCAGCCAGTCATACTGAAAGTAAACACCACTGGTCAAAAAAAGAGATTGGGCAAATAGAACAGATAAATTAGTGTAAATCCATCATCATTACTTGGAGGGAAGGGAGACAATTTAAAGCATATGTCTTAGTAACTTAGTTATCTTGGTGTATAATATAAAATAGGTTATGATACACTATAACAGAATTCTTCGACCATAAATCAGTGTTGATGTCCAGTGACATTAATGATAATGACATTTGCCAGGAATTCGTCTTGATTCCTAGGCAATAATAAAATGATCTTCACTTGTTTCAAATTTCTGGAAGCTTCTTATCTTTCCTCCTTTCAGGACTTTTCCTCCTTTATTATCAGTACCTTTATTATCATCTTTCTTTTCTCAGTTTTTCTTTAATATTTTAATGTTGTATTAACAACTGATAATAATTCTCATAGTAAATAATACAATTATTATAAATAAAATCAATAATAAATTCTCATAACAGAGGCATGTGGTATGAAAGAGCTGTGGTCCTCTCCCAGATAGGAAAAAGCATACATCTATTATGGAAAGGTCATTATCAGTCCTCCTTGTGGCTTCATTTATGGAACAATGAAATTACCTCTTTGATTAAATACGAACTCCTCTGGTGCTTAATGGCCTTCACAATCCGACTCCAATGTACCTTTTCAGACTTATACTTATTATATGGTACTCCCCTTCAGGTCCAGTCAAAATAGCTTTTTTTCTATTCCTCAAACACTGTCCTTCATTTCAAATCACCATGCCTTTGTACAAGCTATGCACCTTGCTAGAAACCCCACACTTATTCCCTCCTTTCTACCCCTTTAGCATCCCTAGTTTCCTTAAAAGTTCAGCTTAAGGACCACCTCCTACGTTAAGTAGGCTTTTCTTGGTCCCTCCAGCTGCTAGTGCCTCCACCACCCTAAAATTACCTTAGATGTATTTTCTATAAGTATAGAATGTATATGGTGTATTATATATAACATATGTGACATATATATTATATATCATATATATCATATATTATGCATGTAGGACATGTAATGACACATGTACACATTGCTTCTCCTCCCACACCACCCTATTAAAATGTAATAGAATGCCCCCTTGAGGGCAAGGAATGTTTCATTTCTTGCCCAGTACATAGTAAGCCCTTAATAAATGTTTGTTAATTGATTAAATGCACGAGTGCTATCTGTTATGTAGCCAGAAATGTTTCACAGTCTTCATTTGTATTCCTTAATTAATATCTTTTTGCTTTCACTAACAGAAAGAAAAAGTTGTGGTTCTTCATACCATTTCAACAGAAAGATGTAATAGGATTCCACATAGATATGCCTTCAGGGAATGTGTGTGGGGAGGGTTTCATTTGGGCATATAAAGATACACACAGGTATACACCAATGTGAGGAAGATGCTGCTAGCAACTCAGTGTGCATGAGGAAATTTAATACTATCAAAGTGCTCCAGTGATAATAAAACACATGCCTCAAAGGACAGCAACTCTCTTATTCCATATAATGTATTATGCATCAATAGTTTCAGTCTGGCAAAAGCCGACCAGTCTCTTGGACCACCACAACAGAGCCAACAAAAAGAATATTAAGCAATTCAAGGAATGGTGAAGGGGACAAGGAGAATGGAAGACAAAAAGGAAATGGGAAAAAAGCCCTCTCGAATAAGTCTTCTTATCTTTTCTCCTCTATATTTCTCTTTCAGTCTCCTATGTTTATCTACCTGGAGATTCACTTACCCACTTTTCAGTCAATCACTCTTCTCTCCCCTATTTCTCCCTCTCTCTGTCTCTCTGTCTGTCTGTCTCTCTCCCCACTTTCCAAGGTATTTAAAAAAAACATTTTCAACACTTCAAAGCACAAATCTTCAAATAGATACTTTAAATTTCTTTGGCCCTGGGTACACCACTAACTAGCGACCTGAAATCTTTCTTCAAGTCTTCCCATCCCCATCAATCTACCATATGGCCAATTCCTCACAGGTAGTACATGTCAGAAAAGAGTTTTGACTAAAACCTCTATCCCCGTGCAGCTGTCTTGTTGCTACTTGAGCAAAAAGATAGATCAGGCCCATTACTAGGAAATGGGCACTGTTGCCAATTCTTTTGCACGGAAATTGCATCCTGATCTTTAAAGTTCTTTTCTATAGACCCGTCTTGTATCATATCATATTGTACTGGCATATATTAGACAGCATGGCATTCATTTTCAGCACTGTGCAGGGAATGAAATGTTCAATTGCTGTTACTTCCTAATACAAGTCATGTGCTTAATCCCTTGAACACCATGCTGAAAACAGACCCTTTAATTGTCTGATGCACTGTCATAATGAAGCAGATTGTTCTGTTCAGTGTGTGGGAGCTTTGTAAATATAACACTGAATGAGCTAAAGAAACACAATGAGGAGATTTTCAATGTCTTTATTTTATAAATCAGGTCAATCACAGGAGTCCTGTCAGCAACTCTTTCAGTATTGGGTTGAGAAATATTACATGTGGAATAATTTCGGCAGTGGACATTTTAAAATAAAATGTTATTAATACATTTTGTTTTAATGTCACTTATATTTCCATACATATCTCTTTCCCTACTGCCTCCCACCCCACTTCTAGCAAGAACTACCCCTGATAAAAAATAAAGAAGGAGAAAATGTCCAGGAAAATCAACTAACAGATTATTATTTTTTTAAGTCTGATGTTATATGCGGTGTTCCACACTCATAGTCCCCGTCTCTTCCAAGAAGTATGTTTTCATGTCTTCTTTCAGAACAAAGTTATTATAATTTCACAATATTCAGTTTTATGGTTATTCTTTTATTTATATTGTTGTAGTCATCATGTGTATAGTTTTCCTGGTTCTACTTCAGTTTGCTTTGGTTCACCTAAATCTTTACATGCTTCTCTATAGTTATCACATTCACCATTCTTATAGTATAATAGTATTCCATTAAATCCATGCGCCACAATTTATTTGGTCATTCCCCAATTAATGAATATCAACGTTGTTTCCAGTTTTTTGCTAAACAAAAAGCACTTCTATAAATATTTTAGTATATATGGGGCCTTTCTGTCTTTGACTTCATTGAAGCATATGACAGATGGACTTTTGTATTATGGGAAGTTTTACCCTCAATTATCTGTGCTCTGCTAAATAAATCTTTAAGATAATCCAAACAAAAGAAAACAAAAATTGCATTACAGTGCCCAGGACCATGTGGCCCCATCCCATCTAAGAAAAGGAAACTGGAAGCAAATGAGCTGATACAATTCTGTTAAAATAAGCACTGCTGGAACAGATCTGACCAGAATGTGTATTCTTTGACAACAGGGGTTATTTTATTTTTGTCTTTGAATTCCCAGGCTCTAGCACAGTGCCTAACCTATAGTAGGTGTTTAATAATCAGCCCCTTCCTACCTTTCCAATCCTCTTACATGTTAATCCCCTACAGGTACTCTAAGATCCAGTAATACTGGTCTCATTGATCTTTCTTGTATATGAAACTGTATGGACGCCACCTCCCAGATCTATGTGTTTTCACTGGCTGTCCCTCAGGGATGAAATTCTCTCCCTCCTTATCCCTCTCTCCCTTTCCTGGCTTCCCTTCAAGTCTCAGCTAATATTTTACCTTCTATTGGAAGCCCTTCCCAGTGCTCTTCAATAGTAGCATCTTCTCTGAGATTTCTTCCAACTTACCCTATAGAAATCTTAGGAAGATTCTGAAGATCACCTGACAAGATAAGATACCAGACACTGAGGACCTTTCTCAAACTAAACTGCCAAGCATTCAAACTCTACAGCAGAGAGAGCAACTCCAATTGGCTGGTCACATTGTTCAAATGCAAAATGTATGCTTGCCAAAAGGTCTATTTTATGGAAAATTCACACAGGGCAAGCATTCACATGGTGGTCAGAAGAAGCATTACAAGGACACTCTCAAGGTCTCTCTTAAGAACTTTGGAATTCATTGTGTGACATGGGAAACACTGGCACGGTGACTGCTCAGAGTGGTGTACCCCCATCAGAGAAGGTGCTGTGCTTTATGAGAAAAGCAGAATTGAAATAACTCAAAAGAAACATGAGAAGAGCAAATTGAGAGAATCCACCCCAAATATTCATATGGACTATTTATGGCCATCCTGTGGTAGAACATTCTGAGCTCATACGGCTTTGATCAGCCACAGTCAGGTGCACTGTAACTTGACTGTAGCATAGTGATGTCATTCTGGTTCTCTTCAAGAATGCAGGACAACAATCAATTAACCGCATAAATCTTTTATGGCATAGTTGTTCTCATGTTATGCTCCCCTCTCCACCTACATAAGTGTTTTTGAAGCAGGGATTATTTTGGTCTTTGTTTGTACTCCCAGTACCATGCCTTGACGCATAGTAGATAATTAATAAACACTTGTTGACTTGACTATTTGAATTAACCATAGCCATAATTGTTTATTTAGCTAATTTTGATGTATCTTATGTAAAGTATACATATATACACAGCCATGACTCAAGAAAACAAAGGCCAAACTCTAACCATGCTAGTATAGGCATTAAACTGTGCCTTATAGTCTCTAGAAAATTCCTTGCCTCACTTTCCCTCCCTTGACTCTCACCCTAAAGTTCTCTCTATTGCAAGTAACTCACTCCACATCACCAAACAACATCTGGAATCTCCATCGACCACATCATTCAAACACCCCAGCAGAAAAAACAGCATTATTATGTGCTACTAATCATTGAAGAGGAGGCCCCCCATTGGTGCTGTGAACCATACTGCCTAGGCTCATTCTGCTTGCCCTTCAGGACCCCAGTCACCTAGTACATTTCCCCATGCAAGCTCCCAATAAGGCAGTAATATAGTAAAAAGATTTCTTGTTCCCATCACTTACCCATGCTTCCTATTCCCTTATCTTTAGCTCTATCCCTACTTTCCATACCTTATGCTTAATCTTTATACTCCTTACTCATTCTTTAGCTCAATGTTAAGAGTATTGGACATGGAGTCAAGAAAATCCAAGTTCACATCCTGCCTCTGACAATTAACAGCTGAGTAATGATAGGAAAGTAGCTTCATTCCTCTTTGCCTCAGTTTTCTCATTTATAAAATAAGCAGGGGTTGGATAAATGGCCTCTGAAGTCCCTTCCATCTCTAAATCTAGCATCCTATGATCCTTTTCTGAGTTTTCTAGAGGAAATGTTCCATTCCCATTACACACCAAGAACAACTCCAGTAATGAAAGTGCTGGAGTAAAGGGAATAAGGAACGTGGGAAGGGGAGCAGAGAAGAGAGGAAATTGCTTTATTTTTTAAGATACAATTAAAGTCACAATTTGTTATTTCCCTTATATGCCACTGACAAATTGTCAGTATATGCAAAAAGTAAATCCTGGTGCTTTTGGTAAACAGAGGAGGGATGGGAGTATGTTTTGTTTTGTCTTTTTTTTTTTTAATAAGAAGGCAAGATGGTGTGGTGGGGGAGAAAACAAAGCAAAGCACTAGACTCAGAAATAAAGACAACTAGATTCAATGCAAAAATCTGCAGCAAAATAGCCATCTGACTAAGGAAAAATAATGGGTATATATATATATATATATATATATATAGAAATATATATATATAAATATCTTTTTATCCGGAACTTACTGTCCTAACTAGTACAAAAAGTTAGCTCAGGTTGGTTCTGAGAGGTTGTAAGTACAGAAAATTAGGCTGTTTTTACTTAAATTATTCTAAATTTGCCTCCATAATTTTGACCATTGCTCCTGGTTCTGGTATAAAAGGTCACAAATGAACATAATTCAATAATTTACTGCTCCCCTTTTAACACAATTGTTACATTACAGAAGTTGGAATTATGCATTGGCCCTAAAGTGCTCTAAAAGTCAAAACAAGTCCCCTTTTCAAGTAGAGAGCTAGTGGTTCCCAGACAGTAGCAAAAAAAAACACAGGTTCAGTAGTTAGAACTGTTTATTCAGATTACAGAATTTGTAGTCTAAGTTAAAAAATGAAGGTTTCACAAGAGATAGAAAGAGAAATTCCAGTTAAAGTTACTGTAGACATTATAAAATATTTGGGAGTCTATCTGCCAAAACAAACCTAGGAACTGTATGAACACAATTACAAAATACTTTTCACACAAATAAAGTCAGATCTAAATAATTGGAAAAGCATCAGCTGATCATGGGTAGACTAAGACAACATAATAAAATGACAATTCTACCTTAATTAATTTACTTATTCAGTACCATACCAATCAAACTATCAAAAATTATTTTATAGAGCTAGAAAAAATATAATAACAAAAATCATCTTAAAGAACAAAAGATCTAGGATATGAAGGGAATTAATGAAATGAAATGCAGGGGAAGGTGGCCTAGCCATACCAGATCTTAAATTGTATTATGAAGCAGCAATCATCAAAATTACTTGGTACTGGTTAAGAAATAATGTGGCAGATCAGCAGAATAGGTTAAGTATACAAGACACAATAGTGAATGACTATAGTACTCTACTGTTTGATAAAACCAAAGATTTCATCTTCTGGGATAAGAACTGTAGCAGCAAGCACCCCAAGCGTCCTCAGGGTTTGCTGCCACCACAGGTTCTTGGATCTGCTTTGATACAGGAAAGCAACTCAAAATGGGTTAACAAGCTTACTTTAATCAGTCAGACATATATCCTTTACCTCATTCAGGAGAAAAAGGTCAGCACCCCGAACTTCAAAGCATACAGGCAGAATTATCAAGACAGAAACAGGTCAAGTAGACAGATTTCCAAACTGTCTAACCATTACATCCATACCCAGTCAACATCTGGGTTTCAACACCTGGGTTTTTCAAATCCGGGGGGGCTCTGGACAACAGCTTCCCAGAATCCAGATCAAATCACAGAACACTTCTCAAAGTGAGCCCCCAAAACAAAGCTACACATCAGGGCTTATGTAGCCTTCTCTTGGCTCAGAGAATGTAACAACCTTAGTGACCCACTGGCCAATCAAGAAGTATCTACTGAAAAACAAGCCTCCCACCCCAGGCTCCAGGTGCACTTTAGCCTAGGGGCAGGGAAGATCTTTAAATTTGCATTTCCATTACAAGAACCCACTACTCGACAAAAACTGCTTGGGAAATAATATGGCAGAAACTAGGCATAGACCAACATTTTAAAGTCAAAATGGATAGATGATTTAGATATAAAGGCTGATACTATAAGCAAACTGGGAGAGCAAGGAATAGCTTACCTGTCGGATTTAGGGAAAAGGGAAGAATTTATGACCAAACAAGAGATAGAGAACATTATGAAATACAAAAAGGTTAATATTGATTACATTAAATTGAAAAGGTTTTGCACAAAGCCAATGCAACCAAGATTAGGAGGGAAGCAGAAAACTGGGAAAGAATTTTTACAACCAGTGTCTCTGATAAAGGACTCATTTCTAAAATATATAGAGAACTGAGTCAAATTTATAAGAATATAAGTCATTCTTCAACTAAGAAATGGTCAAAGAATATGAATAGGCAGTTTTCTGAGGAAGAAATGAAGGTTATCTATAGTCATATGTAAATATCCTCTAGATGGCTATTGATTAGAGATATGCAAATCAAAGCAACTCTGAGGTATCACATCACACCTATCAGATTGGCTAACATGATAAAACAAGAAAATGACAAATGCTGGAGAAGATGTGGGAAAATTGGAACACTAATGCATTGCTAGTAGAGTTGTGAACTGATCCATCCATTCTGGAGAACAATTTGGAATTATGCCCAAAGGGCTATAAAAGTGTACATACCCTTTGACCCAGTAAAACCACTTCTAGGGCTATATCCCAAAGAGATTGTACAAATGGGAAAAGGACCCACATATACAAAAATATTTATAGCAGTTCTTTTTTGTGGTGGCAAAGAATTAGAAATCAAGAAGATGTCCATCAATTGGGGAATGTCTGAACAAGTTGTGGTATATGAATATACGGAATACTATTGTCTTCTTAATAAATGATAATCAAGCAGACTTCAGAAAAATCTGGAAAGACATATAAACTGATGCTGAATGAAATAAGCAGGACCAGGAGAACATCGTACACAATAACAGACACAATGTGCGATGACTAACTTTGAAAGACTTATCTCTTCTTAGGAATGCAAGGATCCAAGACAACTACAAAACACTTAGAACAGAAAATGCTACCCAATTCCAGAGAAAGAACTTTGGAGTCTGAATGTGGATCGGAGTATACTGTTTGTTTTCCTTTTTTTGTTGTTGTTATGTTATATTTTTTCTTTCTCTTGGTTTCTCCTATTAGTTCTAATTCTTCTTTACGTCATGACTAATGTGAAAATATGTTTAATACAAATGCATAAGTAGAGCCTATATCAGATTGCTCGCCATCTTGGGGAGGAGGGTGAAGAGAGATGGGGAGAAAATTTGGAACTCAAAATCTTATAGAGGTGAATGTTGAAAACTAAAAATAAATTAATTATTTTTAAAATGAAGGTCTCATGATCAGCAATGAGTATATCTTTTCAGTCCCGTTCTTTTTTTCCTTTGTGGAGTTTCACCGTTAATGAAGTAGAATTCCTATCCATTCACACAAGAACTAAAGTTCACAGTAAAACCTGGTGGCCACAAATCCTTTTTCTTTTTCTGGTGAGAAACAAAGAAGTTTAAAATGAGAGGTTGAGGCAGCACCCATTAATTGCAGCAGTTCAGGGCAGACATAGACAATTTATCTACCTTGCTTCTATGCGCCAGTTCCTAGTAACTAATTTTCTGAAAAGTGATGTACTAAGGGTCTTTTCTGTGACACCAAAGCCATAGATTATTTCTTTGGGGAAGAGAAATATACCAAGAATTTGTGTTCTATAATTTATTTTTTTCTTACTGAATTTTTGTCTTTTTTAGTCAAAAAAATAAAAAATATGTCAAACCAATACTTAAATTTAGATTTGACTTTTAAGAGTAAAACTAAGCTTTCAATACTGTAGTAATTAACCAGTATTTATATGGTATTTTACATACATACATAAGAATCACAGAGCTGGAAAGAATTTCAATGACTAGAAATCCCTTCTACAATATCACTTAAACATGGTCATCCAACATCAACTAAAAAATCCTCAGAAGAAATTCACTAAAACCTAGGGCAGGCAATTCTACTTTTGACTGGCTCTAAACAGACGGATTTTTGTCCTTAAAAAAAAATCAGAGTTAGAAAGGACCTGAGAGGTCTTCCAGTTCTATTTGTGCCTGACTAAGAATCTTACCTACAGCTCATTAGAGAACTGGTCATCCAGCCTCTTCTTAAATATCTCATATTAACTACTTCCTAAGGCCACACATTCCTCTTTTGGATCACTGAAATTATAAGGAAGTTTTTTGTTTGTTTTTGTTTTTTGTTTTACCGTTTCTCTCTGATGGACCCCTTTGGCAGTCTGGTGAGTATTCTTTGACCCTTTTCAGAACAATTCTTCTAAAAGCAAAAAATGTGATAAATAGGACTACAAAGGAAATTATATTGATATACTATTATCAGGATATTTGTTTTTAAATGTTCACAACCTCCAGGATAAGAAACTCAGCCTTACGTGAAAACTAAATCTTCTTCAAAAGCTTCTGTACGTTGTTTCTAATTCTACCCTATGAGCCAATTAAATTAAAGACGCAGAACAAGCTTAATTCTTCTTCTTTGTGATCACCCTTCAAATTCTTGAAGGCTTCTATTATTTCCTCAGCCTAAATCTTGTCTATGGACTGAACATTTCAACTTACTTCAACTGATCCTCTTGTGACATGACCTTGAGGTTCTTCCACCATCTTGGCTGTCTTCTGTCCTCTTTATGATTCCCACTTAATCAATGACCTTCCTAAAATGTGCTGGGGCAACTAGGTGACGCAATGGATAGAATGTTAGGCCGGGAGTCAGAAGGCTTCTCTTCCTGAATTCAAATCTCACCTCAGATACTTACTAGCGGGGTAACCCTGAGCAAGTCATTTCACCCTGTTCACCTCAGTTTCCTCATCTATAAAATGAGCTGGAGAAGGAAATGGCAAACTACTGTAGTATCTTTGCCAAGAAAACCCCAAAAGGGGTCATGAAGAGTTGGACATGACTGAAAACAACTGAATAGCAACAAAAATGTGGTATTCAGAGTCGAAAACAATATGCCAGTTGTTGTATGGACAAGGCAGAGCTCTTCATAATCTGGGCCCTTTCCTACTTTTCCAGTATTCACTCCAGTTCACTTTGCTTCCCTCCAAATATTACATAACTAGACACACTGAATGGCCTGCTGCTTCTCATTCAGGACACTATATCTCCCAGTATGTATTTGTACCCTTCCCTAGAATCCTCTTACTTCGCAGCACCACCCTTTACTTTCTCTGACTTACTTCAAGACTCAGCTCAGCAATCACTATCACTCAGTAATCATGCCTTCCACTATCTCTTTCAATCCTCAGATCATCCCTGTGAGGTACATATAACAAATATTATCATTCATATTTTATAGGGAGGAAACTGAGACTCAGAGAGATTAAAGAACGCCCTTGAGGTCATACAGCTAGTAAGTGCCAGACATAGGATTGAAATCTACGGCTTTCTTTACTACAATTCAAATGCCCTTTCAACTATACCATGCTGCCTCACTTTTGAATAAAGGGAATTGTTGGATCAGATTTTTAAAAAATAAAAAGCATATAGGCCTCCCAGTTTCCCCAGCTTTAGTACCCACTCCATCTTTTGTCTCAATTCTTACCTAGCCCTGAGTCACTGAGCGCCTTGCCTCAGACAAACTGAAGTCTGGGAAAGACCATAATTTAGAAAGACCAAGGTAATCCACTCCCTTCCAGCTGTAACAAAAACTTAGCTCTATCTTCCTCTTCCTTTTCTTTTTTCTAAGGTGGCAGATTAACTAATTAGGAAAACCAACCTGCACAAATGTGGTAATGGTTATTCCTCTCTGTTCTCCAATCCATCCTCTGCTGTTTCCAAAGTAACATTCCTAATTGCACAGATCTGACCCTGTCACCTTCCTACTCAAAAAATTCTAGGGGCTCCCTATTGCCTCTAGGATGAAAGTCAAACTCTTCTCTTTGGCATTTAAAGTTCTCCGCAGCCTGCATTCAGGCTTATCACACATTAGTCCCCTTCACTGAACTATGGTGCTTCCTATACACATCATCCATTCTCTCATTTCTGTGCTTTTCACTAGGCTGTCGCCCACACCTGGAATGCATTCCCTCCTGACTTCCACTTCTTGGAAGCACTAGCCCTCTTCAAAACTCTGCCTAAGTACCCCTTCCAACATGATACCTCTCCTTTGCCCCCAACTGCTAACCACCCCCCCAAAAGTTCCTTCATATATATGCAAATATTTTTTAACTTACTTATAATTTTACATATTGTTTTCTTGCAAGATTCTTGGGGACAGGTGTTGTTGTCTTTGCATATATACCCAGCTTTAGGATAGGACCTAGAACATAGTAGATGCTGAGTAAATGCACATTGATTAATTGATTAATTATTATGTTTAAGTGAGAAGGTGTAACAATAATGCAATATTCACAACACCCATGGTGGTTATGAATATGCTGGCATAGTTGTGAATCACCAAATGTAGCAGACTCTCCACATGGAGGGAAGAACCAGAACCTTTATTCAAAAACCAGAGAACTGAGTCCCAGAACCAGAAAGCCAAAGTCATTACAGTAGCCATGAAGTTGGTACACATAGTTAATGCAGTGAACTCACATTCCCAAGCCTTCACAACAGCGCAGGCTCCCCTAAGGAGGGATCCTCCTCTCTCACTCATGGTAGTTCCTCAGCCGAAGTTCTTGGAAGGTCTCTCTCAGCAGAAGCTCCAGCCTCCAGCTGCTTACCCCAGGAAATTCTGCCATTTCCAGATGGGGCTTTTCCTTATATATACCTTAGCTCCTCCCTGTCCTGCCCCCTTTCTGTTACATCAGCAACTTCCTCCCAAGGTGTTAACTACTTCTGTGTTAATTAAAGAGCATAAACAAGGAGTTAACTTGAAACAAGGTGCTAAGTACCTGCTTACTTGCCAATACAAAGGGGCATGGAAGATCTTCAGATTCCATTAACATTACAAAAGGCTAGTTCACCTGGGCCTTCCTTCTATTCTACTCCATTTTCCTCATTTTTCCTAAACAAAATATTTCATCTTCCAAATCTGGGCATTTTCCCTGGTTGTCCTCAACTTGAAATGCTTTTCCTCCTTATAGCCTGGCTTCCCTGTCTTCCTTCAAGTTCCAGATTAAATCCCACCTTCTACAAGAACTTTTTCCTGATCTCTCTTAATTCTAGTGCCTTCCCTCTGTTAAGTATTTCAAATGTATCCTATAAACGTCTCATTTGCACAGAGTTGTTTGCATATTGTCTTCCCTGTTTAGACTGTGAGCTCCTTGAGAGCAGGGACTATTTTTTACCTGTCTATATTCCCAGCATTTGAAAAAGTGCTTGACACACACCAAGAGCTTAATAAATGTTCGTTGGCTAACTCATAGTGGACTTCTGGAAATAACTTTTAATCTATTTCATGGGTCTTTTTATGACATTGTTTTACTTGCTCTGGAACACTGCAGAGCCTGCTCAAGGAAATCTGTAATCATTCAAAAGCAATAGGTTTAATGACTCACATGGGAAAAATAAAGTGAATGAAAACAGCATATTGCCCAAATTATGACATACAGCTGGATCAGAATCCTTTGAGTTAGTCAGTCAACAGATGGAGATATAGATTTAGCTAAAGATATGGATAGTAATATCTATCTTCATAAATATGTAGGGATATGTCTATATTCACATGTGCACAAACATACATCTGTATATGTGTGTGTATCCCTATAGATATATAGGGAGAGGGACTACATAGTGTAGTTGACAGGGGGCAGAAAGAACTGGTTGAAAATCCTGCTTCTGACATAATACTTGTGTGGCCTGAGGCAAATAACTTAACCTCTTAGTGTCCGAAGACAACTCACTAAGGTTGTTCATTCAACACAAGGTGCTGATTGCATTGATATAAGGAGTTTCCATATCAAGAGCTACCTACATTGATGAAATTTTTGTGCCAAAAGAGATAGGAAAGGATGGGGGGGAGGGGCCTTGGAGGAACAGCCAACAGAGCACTGCCCCTGGAGTCAAGAAGACCTGAATTCAAATTCAGCCTCAGACACTTAACACTTACTAGCTGTGTGACCTTGGGAAAGTCACTTAACCCCAATTGCCCTGCCTTTCCCCCTCCAAAAAGCTAGAGAGAGAGAGAGTGAGAGAGAGAGAGAGAGAGAGAGAGAGAGAGAGAGAGATGGGAAAAAAGATATGGGAAGGAAGGAAGGAAGGAGGGAGGGAGGGAAGGAAGGAAGGAAGGAAGGAAGGAAGGAAGGAAGGAAGGAAGGAAGGAAGGAAGGAAGGAAGGAAGGAAAAGGTTCAGGTAGTTCTTAGGCAAATGCTGCTTAAAGGCAATGATAACTCAGAAATATGTCAGGTTGGATTGCATTAGGGAAACTATAGCATTTTCAGTGATCCTAAACTATTAACTGATGATTATCCAGTGATAAGAATATTAGAATGCCACAATCTCAGGAGAATCAAAATTGCAAATGATCAAAGGAGAATAGATAGATATAAGATAAATAAAAATATGATGCAGTATATTACCAACAATTATATTAATTGACAATAAAGACATTCCCCCAAGGACAAGTCTAACTAGGAGAGGAAGTATACTGGTCATGTACCAAGAATAAAAAACTATGGATGAAACATATGAGTGCTACAATGGCCCCAATGCTGTCACTTTTCAAATCTGTATGACCTTACATAAAAATTACATCCCTTTCTGAGCCTTGGTTTCCTCATCTTTGAAGTGAGGAGTTTTATTAGGTTATTTCTAAGATCAATTTCAGCTCCAAATTACAGTTACCATACACAATAGAGAAAAAAAAATATGAAAAATGCTTGTTGATTGATGGATCCCTGTTGAAATGGTTCCTGTCCTCAAGAAAAATTACTGTATATTAGAAAAGATAAAACATGAAAATGTAAAGAATATAATGTAAAGAATATTCTGACTGTACTAGTCACAGAATGTCTCAGGAAAGAGATGGAATCAGAACTGGACATTGAGAAATGAGTGGGATTTTGATAAGTGTTAAGGACCTAGGATGGTGTTCCTGGAAGAAGAGAAATTGTGAGCATGAGAAGAAAATAAAAAATATATTTAGGGCAAGGAATAGACCATTTTGACTGGAAAATACAGTTACTATAGGAAAGAAATCGGAAGTGTTTGGTAAAGAAAATCAGGCCAGACCCTGGAAACCCTAAGATGAAAGATTAAGCAGTTTAAGAAAAATAGATGTTCTCAAGCATGTGAGTGTTTTAGGAAATTAATTTGATGCCAGTTTTCAGACCTACTAAGTTTTTAAAAGACTATTTTCGGTGGATGGCACTGGGAACAGACAGTAACCTATGCTGACTCATCCTATCAGTTATTCCTTTAAAATCTCCTTTGAAATGTCAGATTTTCTTCCTCATCCCCATCACTCCCACTTTCCTTCGGGACTTTATAATCTTATGTCTAGATTACTGTAACACCCTCTTAACTGATTTCCTAGCTTCCAGTGTCATCCCTCTTCCATTAGTCCTACATACTGATGTTACGAAAGTACCAGAATGGATCAGAGGCTGGTACAATCTATATGGCAGCATCTAGGATTTATAACCTGGGAGGCATGAGTGAAGAGTTATGAGAGTGGACTTTGAGGGTGCCTATGGTAATCAGTCCCATTGACTCTCCTATCTTATTTGTTATTGTTTCATGATTCTTATCTGATCTTGCTTTCTAACTTGGCAAGAAACAGGGCTATCTCCCAAAGCAGAATAGGCTCTCAATGTGTGGCCTATATAACATGAGTTGGTGGCATCACAGAATGTACTTAAATCTTTTTCTGTTTCCTCTTCCCTTCTGTAACCAAATCTCATCTAGGCCTCATCTTTCTGTCTCCTAGGCTTTCTATTTTCAGTCTGTCCCCTTTCCTCTCTCACATCATAGGCTGGAGATTCAACTAACCACCTCCAGTGCAGTTAGGCTAAAGCCTAGAGACAGCACAGTGGCCCTCAGGTCTTCATGGCTCCTCCTTCTGTTTTAGGGAGTTTTCATCCGAGGAAAAAATACCAGTACAATCACAATAGCTGAAATCCCCTATTTAGGAAAATCTCTAAAATCCAGACAGAAGTTTGGCTCTCTGATCGCATTTAAATGTTTTGTTGATCTTTCGCTAACCTC
Organism: Petaurus breviceps papuanus; assembly: GCF_028583685.1. Classification (NCBI taxonomy): domain Eukaryota; kingdom Metazoa; phylum Chordata; class Mammalia; order Diprotodontia; family Petauridae; genus Petaurus; species Petaurus breviceps. The sequence continues at coordinate 43,948,994 of NW_027186304.1, read as the reverse complement.
AGTCTTTATGATTAAAGCTGTTGTTCCTGAGAACCAACTCCAAAATCCAAAATAATTTTAGAAAGAAATTAATTAGGTCGTTTAATAGATTAAGCAAGCTGGAAAGGAGGTGCAGCAACGTCTCCTCTAGTTCTGGAAGATTTATGTCAAATAGGTTTTTGACAAAGATATCCACATACAAATCACATGTACTTTAGTTAAGCAATTTCACCCAGAGGGGAACTCGAAAGCAAGGTACATTGAGATGAATATGAGTAGATATAACAAGTAAAATTTGGGCAAAGATAAAACAAAAAGAGAACTAAAAACCCAAGCTTGATTGGACTCAAAACAAGTCCTAAGTGTGACAAGGATGTTTGGGGTAGATCCAGGACCTGGTGAATCCCCAAATTCCTTTTGGTCACTTCTGGAACACCTAGAGAGTTACTGGGATAAGGTGACATTCTGGGTGTAAATTACCTCTAGTAACAGAGTTGGATTAGAATAGTATAATAATTAATAAGTTTTTGAACAATATAATAAAGCACTCTTCCCAAGACAAAATCACGATGCAGAAAACATTTAGTTAAAAAAGATGGGCAGAGTTTATTACTTTGTCACCCGCAAGGCACAAGAAGGGGAAGTTGGGGCAACAAAAACATTTTAGGGGGACCTTCCTTCAATCCTTGATTAGGTGAGCACAACTGAGCTTGATTCCCAGCTTTCTGTTCCATGATGCTTACATTTTACCTTACCTCCACCTCTCACTTCTCTGCTAACTCTCAGCGTTGCTTTCAGTTTCTTTAGTTTTAAGTCCTGGGTAAATAAAATTGGTGGCATAAAGATAACAAATTATTCAGTTTTAAATCCTGGCTAAGTGGATAGAGTGCCTGGCCTGAAGGCAGGACTTGAGTTCAAATCTAACCTCAGACTAGTTGGGTTACCCTGGTCAAGTCACTTAACTCTGTACCTCAGTTTCTTCATCTATAAAATGAGCTGGAGAAGGAAATGGCAAACCACTCTAGTATCTTTGCCAAGAAAACCCCAACTGGTCAATAAAGCATCAGACATAACTGAAACACTTGAATTGAACAAGTCTTGGATGGGGCTAAGGATAAAATCTCCCCACTGTTGCTATGGTTCACCCTTTGCAGTCAGTCCTGGCTCCTTCCTCTCAGTCTGCCTCTTGTAGGCTGTCAACTTCCAGGCCTGACTCCTAACCACCTTTTGGTTCAAAGGTCAAAACAGACCCAAATCACTGGGAGGGCTTAGAATGAATGCTTGTCCCCCAGAACTACAGCTCCCCAGGATGCCAGTCAGTTTGCAAACCTCTCTTAATTTTGATTGTTAGAAACTTGCTTTAAGCATGACATTCAATCTCATCCTGTTTAGTTTTAGGACTTCACTGTAGTTTTGCTTTTTTATTTTCCTTGAGGGACTAAAAAAATTTTTTTTTAATTTTTTAAAATCACTAGGGCAAGACTCTTGAACATCAAACACCTAAGCAAAGCCTCTTATGGAGATTTGGTGGATGAACTAGATAAGAGCTCCTTTCCTATAGGAAGTAGGATCTTTGAGAAGATCTGTTCCTGAGCAGCTGACATTCACTATCTACTTTCTAATCCCCCTCTTCACAGTAGAAGCACTTAGAGAGAATGGGTCGAAACAATGGAAAGCTGCCAAAAAGTAATTCAACTAATTAAGAGGATTTGCAGATTGTGAAATGCATACTTTTGCAGAGTCAGAGTTTGCTTGTAACAATAACCCCTTGGGTCACTAGCCCATATGATTACAAAAATGTTCTATTGTTTTTCCACAGGCTTTTGCTAAACAGATGGAATGGTAGGAAAAGAGAGGTGTGAATTAGAAACCTATGAAATCTAATTAAAACTTCAATACCAACATCTTTAACCTTTGGGTTGTTTTCCTTGCAACAACCAACTAATGCCCTAATCCAGAGAGAATAGATTCCTCTAAAGGAAATTGTCAAGGCTTTGAGTTTCTTTGCAGAGCAGAGCTATCACCAGCTTCGACATTTCTTTTAGTTTTCCTTACTCTGACATTTAAATAACACTTTAAATATTGTTATATAATTTGATCCTCGCAAGGGCTCTGTGAGATAAGGACTGCAGGCATTATTATCATCCTCATTTTATAGGTAACAAACTGATCCTGAAAGATGGTCACTTGTTGGACTACACAGTTCATAAGCTGGAAGGCAGGATTTTAACCCACGTTTTCTTCACTCCAGCTCCAGCAATCTAAATGTTATTCCTCAAGATACCTACTCTAGGATTTCTCATGTTGGTAATTTTCCTTTGACACTTTGCTTTAAGTTGTCCTGTCTTGTTATTTATTTCTCTCCTTCTGTGGATTTTTTTCCTCCTTCTCAACTTTGATCTAAAAGTGCTCAAGAATTATTTGTTATATAAATCAGTGAATCTAAGACAAAAAAATCAAGGAATTCATGATGAATGAATGAATACATCATGACCAGGTTTATAGCATTGTACAAAGCAAAATACCCTGGTGTTTTTTATTCCTTAATTTACCCATGTCAATTTTGAAGGCATTCAAAAATTAATTTTAAATTATATACAATTGTACTAGAAAATTAATTGATCATTTGGAGGTCTCACATTGTGGGCCTCACAAGGAAGAATGCCTCCAGCAATTGTGCAAGTAGGACATTAAGATGCTCAAGTCCTCCTCTGTAGAATACTGCCAAGAAGAGTCTTTCTCCTTTCTTTCTCCATCTCTTCTCCATAGATATATACTTTCTTCCTGAAATTAGATAGAACTCTATTGCTACACTGGAGACTAAATTCTATAATTATTTAATAATGTGCCAAGTAATATGCTAAATACCATAGATAGAAAGATGAAAATAAACAGACCTGCTTTCAAGGAACTTACCATCTGTAACGTTAAGGGAATTTGAAGATCTTCCCTGCTCCTTAACAGGCCCATGTGACCTACTTTGAGATTTTACCCAGCCCACAGTTTGATTCATGTGGAGCCCATGGTGGGAGGACCTTGCCAAAGGGTGAGCAGAAATGGTGGAGCAGGAAGAGAGGGTAAGGCAGAGCTGAGGAGCGCTGAGGAGAAAGCTGAGGCCGAGCAACTAGTGTTAGTGAGAGAGGGAGGAATTTTGCTTAGGGGAGCTTGTTTGTGGGGAGGCCTAATAGAGGGAAGGCTTGGGGATGGCGGTGCTCCATGCATTGGTGATGTGTATAAATTTCTTTGTTACTATGGTGAAATTGGCTTTCTGATATCTGAATAAACATCTTGGTTTTGTCTTTGAGGAAGAGAGTTTGTTATTTTTATGATTCAAACCTGGAAATACATGTACATATTCATAGACGCTGCTATGGGTATCACATTGGTGATATACCATCTAACGAGGGATATTATATATACATCGATAAATAGCATACAAGGCATAATGTGATAACTGCAAAGAAAACGTCAAGAAAACGTGCTAGGTGAAATGTAAGTGTTTCCTTGGTGTAACTGTAGCTGATTCAATAAAATCCAAATGAAGGATTCAATACAGTTATTCAATACATGTTTTAAATTAAAAATAGTTATATATATTTTTCCTCTACTGTTAGTTTTTCAGATAGGTCACTTCCAGGGAGGAGGGAGCAAAAAAGTCTTCATTGTAGAGGAGACAGTACAAATGAACTTGAAAAAGAGAAATCTTGTAACATAAAAAGATGTGGAGGAAGTCCATTGTAAGCATGGGGCAGAGAGGGAGAGAACATCAATGAAAATGCACAAAGGTAGGAGTGAGATCAGGAACTGGCCAGCAGTCCAGTTTGGATGGACAAGAAAATGTTTCATTCCATGTGTTGTGTTGAAGGTGTTATTAACCTCCTTGGTTCTAAATGATTATCTCATGTTCTGAAAACCCAATCTACATAAAGAAGTTCCCATCATGCTAATAGGCCCAATTACCCTGGAGGGATATGCAGATTGAACAGAAACAATGAATTAAATGAGTTTATAAGAAGGTAGAGAAATAGACAACAGCTGAAAAGACTAGGTGGTTAGTGTTAAACAGGAATGAAAGGAGGGAATATGGAAGAAAGGAATGGTGCAGCATTATTTGATTACTTCATAACTCTTGGGTTTATAATCTTCTTAGGTAAGCTACGTTTGGAGTCTCCCTCCCTTGATATTATATCAACTCTGCCACTTATTAGCTCTCTATGACTTCCAGAAATATGGTAATTTATCTTTAGTTTTTCTCATCTTTAAAACTGGAATAATAATACCTGTACCACAAGGGTTTTTCAGAGAAAAGTACTTTGTAAAACTTGATATCTAATGAATGTGAGCTTTTATTCCTTCATCTTATCACCCTGAGGCCAAAGAGTAAATAGCAGAAAAAAGTAATTTTCATGTTTCAGGAGGTTGGATCTTTACTGGTCTTCAATGAAAGAGAAATATTCCATAGACAATGATGTGGAGGACAGGAGGAAATGCCCTATTGGAGCAGCCGGGGAAGAAGGGAATGAGAATGGAGAATGGTTTGTAGTTCAGCATGGGTATAATAGAAAATGCCCTTTCAGTTCTTCACAGGACCAACACCAAGGCTTTAACTGAATATTACCTTTTCTTTTTTGCCCTTTGATATTTGAGGAAGTATAGGCAGCTAGATGGCACAAGTGGATCATTCAGCCTGGGATCAGGAAGACCTGAGTTCAAATCCAGCCTCAGACACTTACTAGCCAGGTAACCTGTTTGTCTCAGTCTCCACAAATGTAAAAGTAGCTAGAGAAAGAAATAGCAAACCACTCTGGTATCTTTGCCAAGAAAAACTCAAATGGGGCACAGAAAGTTGGACATGACTGAAATGAGTCAACAGCAGCAACTTGAGGAAGTATTGAATGCCTCCAAATGACTTAGAGAATGTCAATTCTTAAATAAGCAGTTTGCTGGCCTTTCTAGGCAAACCTATCCAGTCGGAGCCATCATCAGCGTTGGTTAGGTGGTATTTAGGCCTCTGGTATAGAAGAGCAGAACCTAAACAGGGTTTATGAATTCAGTATTTCTTTTTTTAATTTAAATGCTAGAATCAAAACACTGATTTGCATATTCTGCATAAATTTACATATTGTTTTCAAGTGTTCTTAACATGGAGCTTGTAAAATAAAACTCAATTAATTAATTAGTGCAACCTTCTGCAATTGTATTTAAACCCAATATTCACAGCATGACACATAGTATATATTTAAACCAATCAATTGGGGAAGTCAAACACATAAAGACAAAGTGATTCTGGCAGAGAGAGACTCAGGTAAAACTTCCCCTAAACCCACAGGCTAGGACTTCATATGAAATTTCTCCTCATTTTCAATTTAGTGTGGCTGTTTCATACCAGCAAAAGCTAAGCAGAAATCTATGACCCTGCAGCTGCCTAGTGAAGGGCCCCAAACAACTGCTAGAGTAAAGCAAGAACCATCCCTTCATATCCTGGTCATAGAATGAACCAGCTTGTTCCCACTACTGTCCCAGCTTAGCTCTAAACTCAATCTCCCATTTGCTTGGTCAAAACCTACATACTACCAGTGACCACAGGAATTCACCCTCTCATACTTGCTATCCTTGTTCTGATTTGTGTTTGTGTGTGTGTGTGTGTGTCTGTTTTCTAGAGCTAAGTCACAGCAAGCAGGCTGCACCCTGACTTTGACATGTTGACATAACAACAATCATTTGCCTTCACCCTCTGAATGATCTTACCCTTTGGATGATCTCAGCCATAGCAAAATCCCAAAATTTTCCCCACCAGCATCAGGTTGTCTCTGAACATAGAGAAGCAGCTATAATACCCATGTTCTGGTCATGAAGTCCTGTTATGAATCAAACTTGTCACATTTTTACTGTTACACCTCATTGTCAAGGCTACAGTTCACTGTGTAGTCATAGGAATAAATATTTCGATCTCCCCACACTGCTTCAAGTCTCTCCCATTAGAGGCAGGGCTCCATCACATATGTCCTTGCCTGCAAACCATTTTGTTCACTATGAAATTCATTAAATTTCTGTTTGTGTCCTGACACACCTGCCTCTGGCCTGCTCTCTTCAGCCATTCTGAGGTTAAAAACTGTTCCAGTCTGGACCACATTTAAATTTTGTTGATTGTAGATATGCATGTATTCATGTATGTATTGTGCATGTGTGTATATGCGTTATGCATGCGTGTGTGTATGTCCAGACATATGTGCTTATTATTGCCAAAATTTCCTGGTCCTAACCCTTCATATGATCTGTCTTTTTTTCAGCTAAGAGGTGTAAGGACGGTACCCTCACTGCCCACACACTCTTTGTCTTAAAATCCAACAGATTGGATATGTGAAGTGAGAGTAAGGAATTGAGGATGATACCCATCAAGACAGGAAATAGTTGAAGCCTGGCCCACATGCTATTCAATATCAAGAGAATGTGATGAAGGTCCCTAGAATATTGGGTGGACCTTCTGTGGTCTATTTGTGAGAGCACAGGAATAAAAATATAGGATGGGCAGGTATGAATGAGAAATACCCACATGTATGAAATCATGCCTCCACTGGAATATAACAGTATTATAATAACTAGAAGAATGCCCCTAGCATATTCAATAGATCATTCATGGAGGATTTGTCAAAAAAAAAAATACCTAGACATTGGGGTGGCTAGGTGGAGCAGTAAATAGAGCACCAGTCCTGAAGTCAGGAGGACCTGAGTTCAAATCTGGCCTCAGACACTTGACACAACTAGCTGCGTGACCTTGGGCAAGTCACTTAGCCCCGACTGCCTTGCCTTCCCCCCTCCAAAAAGAAAAACCTAGACAATAAGCATAAATGTTGGAAATATAATAATGACTTGTGGTCTACAACAATAGAGGAAGAACCACAGCTTATCAAGGCACTCATATAGTTTCTTTAGTAAATTGTTTCTATGTTTAGTAAATTACTATGTTTAATAAAACAGATATTTTTAAAAGATTGCTGGGTTTTGTTTTGGTGTGCCTTTGGTAAAGATCTATGTTTTCAATGCTGTGAGGAACCCACAAGACAAGCAATCCACTTGTCCCACAGAGTGTTGGTTTAGGATGCTAAGATGTTCAGTGACCAGCCCATGGTCACCCAGCAAGGGTCTATCCCAGGTAGAACCTGGGCCAAGATCTTCTCTGTGAGCTGACGTCCAAGTAAATCATTGTTAGTAATATCATATTTGTTAGAGTATGACAACACTATGGAATTTATTAGTTATAAACCTACCGTGGTATCCAAAAATTAAAATGCATTCTTTCCTAAATCTGTGGTTGCTAAATAACAATAGTTTACATTGATATAGTCCTTTACAGTTAACAAAGGTAGTCTTTTAGTCTTCATAGCAACCTGTTTACATAAATGTTGTGGGTATTATTAGTCCTGTTTTGCAGATAAGGAAACTAAAGTGTATGGATTAAAGCAATTTGCCCAAGGTCACAGTTTTACTTTTTTTTTTTGGAGGGCAATTGGGGTTAAGTGATTTGCCCAAGGTCACATGGCTAATGTGTGTGTGTGTGTGTGTGTGTGTGTGTGTGTTAAGTGTCTGAGGCCAGATTAAACTCAGGTCTTCCTGACTCCAGGGCCGGTACTCTATTCACTGCACCACCTAGCTGCCCCCCACGGTCACAGCTTTAAATTTGATCACAGCTAACACAAATATATTCTAGCTCTGAAATCAGTATACTTTTAACTATGCCAATCTACTTCTTAGATTCAATTTAATTTAATTCAATTCAGTTCAACAAACCATTATTAACTAGATACAGTGCAAAGTGATCTAGTAGAAAGAACACTGGACTTCTAGTCAGAAGGCATGAGCTCAACTCCTTACTGCTATGTACTACCTATGTGACCTTGGGGAAGCTGCTTCTCCTCTGATGGCCTCAGTTCCTTCATCTCTAAAATGAGATCAGAATAGATGATCTCTGAGTTTCCTTCTAGCTCTAAATCTGAAATTCTAGGATAGTGATATCACTGATGTTCTACTTTACTTCCTAAAACTCAATGTCATTTCATATACTTTATCTGTTGAAAGTATTTCCTTCATAATCCCCAACAAGTTGCTAATGAATATCTACAGTTACATAATAGACATTTCGTTTTCAGTGACTGGAATTTCAGAGTATATTCTGATTTCTATAGTTTGTGATGAAAAGGAAGGATGTTAGCAGGTTGCTCTCAGTTAATCAGAGATGGTTTCAGGAAGAAAGTGAAATTTCAGAATGTCTTTGAAAGGAAGAAGGGTAAGGGTGTATCTAGGGAGATTTTGAGAAGGTATTCTAAACATGCAAAAGGGGATGTGAAATACAGAGTTGGATGAGGGAAAAAATCAGACAGGAAAGCAAGAAGTTCCCCCAGAGTCAGTCTCCCTACTTTGGCATGAGTAAGAAGCAGGCAATTCTGTTCAAAAACCTAGAATGTTAAGGATCCCCTTGTACTCCTCCTCCTCCTCTTCTCAAGACATATCTTAACAAAATACTAACTGTAAGTATGGTATTAAATTAAAATTAAGTTGTGACATCTTTCTTTGCCATCAAATCAAAAAGACAGTGCAAAACACATAGGATTTGTGGTCAGATGGTGTAGCAGCAAGCACCCCAAGCGTGCTCAGGGTCGCTGTCAACACAGGTTCTTGGATCTGCTTTGATAAAGGAAAGCAACTCAAAATGGGTTAATAAGCTTACTTTAATCAGTCAAATATGCATCCTTTACCTAGTTCAGGGGAAAAAGCTCAGCACCCCGAACTTCAGAGTATACAGACAGAATTATCAAGACAGAGAAACAGATCAAGTAGACAGTTTCCAAACTGTCCAACCATTACATCCATACCAAATCAACATCTGGGTTTTTTTCAAAGCCGAGGGGGGCGGGGCTCTCAACAATGGCTTCCCAGAGTCTCATCTGATCAAATCACAGAACACTTCTCAAAGTGAGCCCCAAAACAAAGCCTCAGATCAGGGTTTATATAGCCTTCTCCTGGCTCAGAGAATGTAACAACCTTCTCGACCCACTGGCCAATCAAAAAGTATCTACTGAAAAACAAGCCTCCCACCCCAGGCTCCAGGTGCACTTTAGCCTAGAGGTAGGGAAGATCTTAAAAATTATATTTCCATTACAGATGGCCTGAAGTTGAATCCTAGTCTTGCCAGTTGCTCAAGTAAACTAAGGCAATTCATGTTAACCACTCTGAAGCTCAGTTTCCTCATTGAATTAGATATGGTCTCTAGGCTCCCTTCCAGCTCTAAAATCTATAAAATGTCTGAATTTGATAACTTCTGCAAGTTAAAAAAATTAAAATCAACCAGTACTACAACTGACCCCATTAATTGTATTTTAGATACTACTGTTGGGTTGAGCATTAGTCATATTATTATATCCATTAAAAAGAAAAAATCTTCCCTTTAAGTATCAAAAGCTTTTCTCCACTAGGAGTTTGTTTCTTTTGTATTATGAGTATCGTGTATAAGGAAGTTTGAATTATAACTTAAGATACTTTAGGAAATTGAGACTTCATATTTCTGCTCTACATGTAACTGCAAAAATATTTTTAAACAGAAAACTTCAGAACCATGTCCTAAGAGTAAAAAGCAAAACGTCACAGCATTAATCCTTCATTGTTTAATGAGAAATTGCTTCAGTCTTCAATTTTAACAGAAAAGTCCTTAATGTCCACATTTCTGTTCCTGTGGCTGAGCCTTGTAGTTCTATGATACCAGAAAATAGTTTCCCAGCATGTCAGAGAAGGAAACTCTTCATTCCCCTGGTCATTATGAAAAACTGTAGCTAATCTTATTGATGCTAAACTTGGAAGACTGCAAAAGAACAGTCTTCCTAGTGCAAAGTGCTTTTATCAGAAGATAAAAGGACAAATGTCCCTACTGACATAGTGCTTAAGAACAAATTCCTGTCCCTTCTGATTCTTCAATAGAAATTCAGTAATACATAGACTAGGGTTGGGTTTTTCGGTTGGTTTGTTTTCATTTCAGTTTTTCTTTTGTTTTGTTTTTGTTTTTTCCAGCACAGCAGCAATTAAACTCTCTGTTATTCCTTGCTATTTTGGAAAAGGAACAATTTTAATCCACAAAAATTTGGGGGGCACCAAAAGTAAGTAACACATTCCAGTGAAAAGTCCATTGTATTTAGAGTCAGACAATCTAGTTTCCAATACAAGTTCAGCCACTTTTGGGGTTGATCAATCAAGAATTATTAATTCATTAAACTCTTACTAAGTACTGGGCATTATACTAAATAAAAGGGCATACAAAAGCTAAGATGAAACAATCCCATATCTTCAGGCCCTTTCATACCAGTACAGGAAATAGCTTGTACACATATAACTATTTATAAAAATTAATATTGCAACATTTTACATATGTCTATAAATGTCTCTCCATATATGTTTCCACACATTGCCAGAGCTAGCTCAGTGTTTGGGAGGCTCTGAAGGAAAGTGTGGGAGAGAGAAAGTATTAGACTGACTACCAAACTGAATGTCTACAGAGTTATTGTACTGACCTCGTTGTCAGATGTCTGTGAAACCTAGACAGTCTTACCAGCACTATGCCAGGAAATCGTTTCCATTTGAATTGTCTTAGGAAGATTCTGAAGACCACCGGGCAGGATAAGGTACCAGACACTGAGGTTCTTTCTCAAACTAAACTGACAAGCATTCAAACTCTGTTTCAGAGAGAGCAGCTCTGATGGGTTGGCCGTGTTGTTCAAAAGCAAAACATAGGCTTGCCTAAAAGACTATTCTATGGAGAACTCACAAAGGGCCAGCATTCACAGGGTGATCAGAAGAAGCATAACAAGGACACTCTCAAGGTCTCCCTTAAGAACTTTGGAATTCTTCGTGTGACTTGGGAGATACTAGCCCAGGACCACCCAGCAGGGCTTGCCCTCATCAGAGAAGGTGCTGTGCTCTATGAGCAAAACAGAATTGAAGTACTTTAAAAGAGACATGAGATGTTAAAATTTAAAGAATCCACCCCAAATGTCCAGATGGACTATTTATGCCTGACCTGTGGTACAACATTCCAAGCCTGTATTGGTCTGATCAGTCACACTCAGGTGTACTGTAACTCATACTCTAGCATAGTGATGTTTTCATTTGGTTCTCTTCAAGAACAAAGGACAACAACCAACCAACCAAATATATAGTTCCCTATTTCTATGTGTATTTATTTACGTACATATACATATACATACATATACTTATACATCATATACATATACATATACACAAGCTCACCCTACATCTTCAACAAGCTCCAGTTGCTCTCTTTTACCTCCAGCATCAAATATAAAATTTTCTGTATGACTTTTAACGCCCTTCCTAATCTAGTCCCCTCTTACCTTTCCAACCTTCTTACACCTTACTTCCCTTCAAGTACTCTATAATTCAATGACGTTGACCTCCCAGTTGTTCTTCAGACAAGACGCTACATCTCCTAACTGGGCATTTTTTACTAGCTTTTCCTCATACCTGGCATTTTCTCCCTCCTCATCTCCACTTTCTGACTTCTCTGGTTTCTTTCAAGTTTTAACTAAAATCCCACCTTCTGCAACAAAAGCTTTTCCTGATCTCCCTTAATATTGGCACCTTCTTTCTATTATAATTTCCCATTTATTCTGTATATCTCTTGTTTGTCCATGGCTGTTTGTATATAGTTTCTCCCATTAGATTATGATCTCCATGAAGAAAGAGACTGTTTCTGCCTTGTTTTGTATTCCCAGCACTTAGCCCAGAGCCTGGCATACAATAAGCATTTAAAACATAACTATTGACTTGATATATATGAGATCTAGACAACTTTCTGAAACAAGTTGTGGACATAGAAACGATAAAATTTGCCAATCGACTGGATATATGTAGTGAATGAATCTAAGCAGAAGAGAATAAGAAGAGAGCAGTTTCATAAAAATCCGAGTAAAAGAGAGTATCTAGGAAGAGAGGGCAAATAAAGCTGCAGAGGGGTCAAAAATAATGAGAATTGAAAAGGTGCCTAGATTTGGCACCTGAAAGACCACTTGTAAATTTGGAGAGAATAGTTGAATGATGAGATCAGAGGCAAGAGAGAATTGAATTAAGAAGAAACTAAAAAGAAAGGAAATGAAGGTACTGAATATAAATGTTTTTTCAAGGATTTTGACTAAGAAGATATGACAATAATTAAAGGGAATGACAGGATCTAGTGAAGATTTTTTTCCACTAAGGGTGGGAGAAACTTGGGCATATTTTTAGGCAGCGAGGAACGAGCTAATATAGAGAGAAAAATTAAAGATGAGCAAGACCTGGGAATTAAAGTGAGGGAATCCCCAGGGGGGGGGGGACTTGTAGGGTATAGGATCAAGAGTACCGGTAGGATTGGCTTTGGCAAGGTTAAGGGCCAGAGGCTAGAGAAAAGGAGAAAACAATGGTGGATAATGTCAAGGGTTTGTGGGATGAAGAGAAGGGATTGTCAGGAGAGAAGAGGAAGCCTTCTTTCAACGGCCTCAATTTTTTTCAGTAAAGCGTGAAGCAAGGACCTCATAGAAGGGGTGCTATCAAAACCCAGCATATGTAGAAATGTGAAGAAGATAAGGTTTAGAATGGATTTGTGTAGTTTGGAATAGAAAATGATTTTGGGAGGAGTAAAGAGATTGCTTTGCTGCAGTGAGGACCTGGCTGAGATTAGATAGCATAAACATGCCCCAGTCAGCAAAGTCTTCTTTTTTCACCAGTGAATGAATTGGAGTGAAGAAGCAGTTGGTAGAAGTAAGGCAGGGCTGGTGTTTGGCAAGTCAGGAATGGTGATGAGACAAGGTGTAATGGAAATGCAGATTTAAAGATCTTCCCTGCCCCTAGGCTAACGTGCACCTGGAGCCTGGGGTGGGAGGCTTGTTTTTCAGTAGATACTTCTTGATTGGCCAGTGGGTCAATAAGGTTGTTACATTCTCTGAGCCAGGAGAAGGCTATATAAGCCCTGATGTGTAGCTTTGTTTTGGGACTCACTTTGAGAAGTGTTCTGTGATTTGATCTGAATTCTGGGAAGCCGTTGTTGAGAGTCCCCCGACTTTGAAAAACCCAGAATGTGGAAACCCAGATGTTGGCTGGGTATGGATGTAATGGTTGGACAGTTTGGAAATCTGTCTACTTGATGTTTCTGTCTTGATAATTATGCCTGTATACTTTGAGGTTCAGGGTGCTGACCTTTTCTCCTGAACAAGGTAAACGATATATGTCTGACTGATTAAAGTAAGCTTGTTAACCCATTTTGAGTTGCTTTCCTTTAACAAAGCAGATCCAAGAACCTGTGGTAGCTGCAAACCCTGAGGACGCGCTTGGGGTGCTTGCTGCTACACAAGGGAGCAAGAGATTTGAGAGAAGAGGACAGTGTAGAATAGAACTCTTTCACTAAGGAGTCAACTAAAAAAGGAAGAAAAGAAGCAGAGCAGGTCATAGTGAGGGATGATAAAGAGATGGAATGCTAAACAACAGAGGTCAGATAAGTGAATTTTAAGTTTTTTGATCAATGGAATGGAGAACTGATGGTAGATAAAAAAAAGATCCTGTGTGATGGATGTGATCATCTCTATATGTAAATGAGATGGAGGCAGGAAGCAGAGGATGTAGAGTATTGGTATTCATTAGTCTAGGACTCAGTAGGAATGGGAAGACTGAAAGGGCATGGGAGTTGCTTAACCATTGGAGCATGAGTCTAGGAAGAGTGTTAGTGGGAACAAGTAATGCCTTTGATGAAGACAAGTAGTAGAATGCTCTCCTTATATCACCTTGCTGCCTTATCTCCAAAATTTGTCTCCTAGTCTCAGTGCTTCCTATAGGCTGGGTGATAGGTGATCTATCTGTGTATCTGAACCCTTAAGTAGGAATGGCAATAATAGCCTGGTGCCCTTGAGCCTAATGGGTGCAAGCCCAAGTCACCTGCTTCATCAGTTATAAAGTCAAGGTATTTTAAAATAAATATAATAAAAATAAATTAAATTAAATTTAAAAGCTATAAAACAAAAGTATTTTGAAATAAATCAAATAAAAAATAAATTAAATCAATTTTAAAAGCTGTAAAATAAAGGTATTTTTAAAATAAAGAACTCCTGAAGTTCTTCCCAGCTACAATTTACAGTTGTAAGAAAGCATGAACATTTCAAATCTTGTCAGTCAAAATAAACAGAACCCATTATTATTCTAAGGAATTCAAGATTCTTTAACAACACTAGAACTACATATAGTCATATATTAGTTGATAAGTATATTATCTGGATAGTGATGCTATACTTCCATAATGGTCATTTTTAACATTTAAATAATATATCTAGAAAGAAAATGTTATAAGGGATGTATTTTTCATTGTTTGTGTATGTGTGTGTGAATTATTCTCTTTCATCTTGATTACATCCAAGAAGAACGACTTGATTTCCCTTTCTCATTCTGTTGATCAATTGTTATGATGAGAAAAAATATATTTTCATGGTTTCTAAGAGTTTTCTTCTTTGATTGAGGATTTTTTCCTTGAACATAGGGTTTTGGTATTTTCTTTCATTTGTATTATTCTTTGAATACATACTATAATCACATCTTCCCCGTGTTCTTCCTGTCCTCTCATTTTTCTATCGTTGTATTAAACTGTCTTGATCAGTGAAGAATGTATTTTACACTCTCCTCCCTCCCACCTTTTCCCTTTTTAATCTTTATGTTTTCCATGAATTTTCAATATTTTCCTTCAATTATGGATCCAAGTGCCTGTCCTATTTGAATGATGAAAAATGCCTTAAGATGTTTGAATGTTTTATATAAAGTCTAAGTGGAGAAAAATGTACTTTTGTACTTTCATTTTGACCAGTTAATAATATGCCATAATATTTACCCTATTGTTTTTTGTTTTTTCCCCTCCTTGCATTCATAGCAACACCCAAGAAGGTATGAATGCTATTTTTCTCTTATTTTTCTGCACATGGCTTTAAGTCTCATTACTTTAGGTCATTGGTAGTTCAAATAGACTCTCTGCCTTTTTTGGTTTCGGTTCTATTAGTGTTGACTTTTCTGTTTTATTTCTGTCATAAACAAACAGAAAAAAAAACCTGAAGCCTTTAGCAACCCTAGTCCACTGCCCCAATCGTAGAAAAGCCACAGCAAAATGCTGAGGATTCGCCTTCTAGAATACTTGACATACTTACATTATTAAGTAAGCATACTTAGTTATTATTTACCACCATTTAGGGTATTTTCATTTCAGAGGATTCTCACAGTACTTTTTTGAGAGGCAGACAGACATAGTGGTTAGAAAACTTTCACGTCAAGAAGACCCGAGTTCTAGTCATTCCTGACACAGATTAACCACAGACATATCACTTAACATCTCCATGTCCTAGGCAACTCTGTAAGACTATGGGTTCTGGATGTGAGGCTAAGCATTATGGTATTTCATTAATTGGATCAAATTACAGGCCTGGATAAGGAAAACAAAAGAAATAATCATTAAAACAAAATTAATTTTCTATTGTCAAAAAAGAGATGCTAGTGCTTCCAATAAGTAACTACTGTTTAAGCAATAGGTAATGTGGTCCCTGGTCTATAAATTAGTTTTGTAATGACACAGTTCATATGTTACTCCCCAGAGGCACCTTCCTTGATCTAATATCTATTCAAGGTCTAAACTTATGAGCTCTCTGCTTTAACTACAAATATGGAGCATGATATAGGTGATGATCCAGAAAAGGAGATGGAAAAGGAACGGTCAAACTGGCATGAGGTGAACCAAGAGGGAATAGTGTCATGGCAACTCTGAGATGAGAGAATAACTACCCAAGAGGAGAAGGTGCTCAAGAAGTTGTATCAAAAGCAGCAGAGACCTCATATTGGATAACGGTTGAGAACTGGACAATTAAGAGCTCATTCATAAAATAGAAGAGAGCATTTGAGTGAGCAGTCAAGGATAATAAGGAGTTTGAGGACCTGGGAGTCTGGAAAGATGACAGTACCTTCAAGATTTATAGGAATATTTGCTTTAGAAAAGATGAGCTTGATGGAGGGAGGAAAATGTAATTGCCACCCATTTGGGATAGGATCATAGTTCTTCTCTCACTATACAACATATATTAGGCTAATTTTCCCCTGAAAACAATGAAATTGTCCCCTAGCCCTTGGAACAAGACTTAAACTGTGCTTCCCTTGACCAAGCTTCCTAGTAGCCTCTGGTTGTTGAAACAATGTCCTGGTTACCTAAGTACATGAAAAGGGCCAACTATGTGAAATTAGGGCTCTTCAGGGTTTGGAAGATGTCCCAAGACCATGCTAATGACCACACTTTGCCTTGCTGACCAGACACACTTTCACTTGGAAATTAAGGACATTTTCATAACTACCCAAACTAAGTTCTAGAATATCCTTGTGAAATATCCTTTCTGTGATTTGATTAATTAACTCTTCTGTTAACTGTGGAATGATCTATAAAATGATCTTGTCCCAATATCAAATCTGAACTGATAGTAAACCGGCTTGAGTCAGGGCCACCCTTGACTCAAACTATTCTTGTTCATTCATCTTGTGCTTATTTACACTTTGCACTCAAAAAATGAAAAGGATGGGGAGGGGTTAGGGAATGGGGTTAATTGCTTACTCATTCACTGCCTGTTGCTCCAAAGTGCAGAGCCATCACACTCTAGTACAGAGTGGTACCTGAAGTCGCTTTAACATAATGAAGGGTGAAGAGAACAGGATATAGGGTTAGTATTCTGGGAGTAGGGAGGAGGAATTTTGCCTGTGCAGCTGCTTCCATGCCTGGATTAGTTTGAGTTACAACATCCCAAGGGGCCCGCATTAAGTATAGCCATGGAAGACCAGCATTGGAAGGGTAAAGAGTAAGGGAATATTGAATAGAATGGTGTAATTATATTAGAAAAAAACAGGATTATCCATGCAGAGAAGATAGGATGTTACCCATCTTTCAGGAGACTAAATGGTTGACCACTTTCCCCTTGGGATCAGGCCATAGCCTCCAAATTGGAAAACATTGCTCTCTATCCCATTTAAATACAAATGTGAATATAAAGCAGTTGTTTAGGACTTCTAAAATTATCTAGTCATGCTAGATGACCAGCCCTTTTAAACCAGACTGACATCATGGTGGGCTGTTATCCAATAGCATCATATCAAAAAAAGTACTTCTCTGGTTCTTGAAATGTATGTTGTTGCATTATATTTGAAGCAGACACATATGTAAAATTTTCAATCCTTACAGAAATTTTGTAGTTGTAAAAAGTGCTACCGGAAAGCCAGGGTCAGGTTTTAGAAACACAAATAATGAATAAAATAACTTGTTACTAACGAGATAATTGAAGATGAAAAATGAAAGCATGTCAGTTTGCCAATTTTTCTTCTGTCATAGAAGGAAAGACAGCATAGTTGACCAACATTATTATGACAAGTAAGAGATCTTGACCTGAACAGGATTATTGTGTTATTTCTGAAAGGTGATGATCTAATAAATGTATTTACTGCAAGGTATGTATATATTGCTTTAACAAATAATCTTCCAGAAACAATTCAATCAGCTTCTCATTCATCTTTCTATTGTATAAAGTAGATTAGGGATAAATCAGAGAGAGTGCTAACTCTGACCAATATGAGTTCACATGTCACAGAGATGAAAATTCAAACTGTCCTTAAAGTCCCTGAGAAAGAAAAAGAGAAAAGTACTTAGCTGGATCTATTAGACTGTCTTCTTTGATTAGTTGTGGAAAACCAGCTCAGTCAAGTTTAATCATCTGTTTTACTTGGATTCAACTTCTCCTGACTTAAAACATAGCACCTAAACATATCATACTTTCCTCTCAATTCACTCTGATTCAGTTGCTTTTATACTGTTTTCGAAATACATCACTGTTGATAACTGCCTAAGTACCAATTCCTAAAGAAACAGGATTATTGTTCTAAAGCACAAATTTTAAAAGCCCATACCTGGGAACTCTGTACCTCCTGTCATCACATTTTTTTTCCTGCTCTTAAGTCACTCTCAGAGAATCACAAAATCTCATAGCTGACAAGAATCCCAGCTACTACCTAATCTGACTTGTACTTTTTAGACTCTATAATTTCCCTGGCAAATAGTCCTGGAAAATCCAGAGTTTTCTTGAAGATCTCCATTGATTAGGAGCATGCTACCTTTGAAATATCCCATTCTACTTTTAGACAGCTCTAATTGTTTGGAAGATTTTTCCTTAAATGGAGCCAAAATCATCCTCTTTCCACATTGTACATAATGGTCCTATTTTTTTTTCCTCATGGACCAGGAAGAACATGTCTAATTCCTCTTCTGTATGACAGCCTTTCAAATACTCAGTGACATCTTAAACTAAAAATGACTACCATTTCTCCCCAAGTCTTCTTTTCTCCAGACTAAACATGTCTGCTTCCTTCAATATAGCTTAACTTTTTTTTAAGTTTTCATTCATCTATGATAGTTTCCAATCCTTTCTCCAAACCTAGTCTAGATTAGCAATGTTTTTCATAAATCGTGGCCATCAGAATTAAGCACAGTATTCTACGTGTTCCCTGATCAGGGTAGAGTATGATGGAACAAGAAGTAATTGTCAACTTTTTTAGCTACCCTGTCATACTTTGATTCATAACGAATTTACAGTTCACTAAAATCCCAAGATCTTTTTATATGAACAACAATTCTAGTTGTTCTTCTCTAGCCTATATTTATGAAATTTATATTTTGAATCCAAGTATTGGACTTTACATTTCTCCCTATCAAATTTTAAACTGGATTTTACCTATAAAAACAACTATAGAGAGTCTGTCAAGATCTTGGATCCTTAAGCTGCTGTGCAATGTGTTAGATATCTTTGCAACTCCATGTGATATGCACATTTGATTTATGCCTCTAAATCATTGATATACATGTTAAAACATACAGAGCCATGGACTGATTCCTGGAATACTGAACTAGAAACCTCATTCCAACTTGACATTGGCCCATCTCATTGATTTTGTTTGATACAGAACTGAAATTTAATAGGAGTATCATCATCCCTTTTAAGGGCCTTGTTTATCAATCCTGTGTTTCTCATCATGAATATATCTGCAATAATAATAATAAAGTAATTCTGAGCACTATAAATACTCAAAGCAACTATAAAGGACTTATGAAGGAGAATGCTATCTGCCTCTAGAGAAAGTACTGATAAATGGAAGTATGCATAGTAAGCTTTTACACATGTTTATAAATCTGTGTCAGATAGTGGCCTTTGGGGTAGAGAAGGAGAGAAGTAGACAGTTTGGAACTTAAAAGGCAATTTAAAAATTTTTAATTTAATTTTTAAATTTAATTTATTTTTGAATTATTAAAAACTATTTAATTTAAATTTTTATTTAAGTTTTTAAAAAGAAATAATGTTATTTAGTACAATGTCTTCATTTCAATGATGAGGAAATGCTGACTAACAGAGATTACATGCTTTGTTCAAGGTCACAGAGATAGTGACACAGACAAGATTCAAACTCTCTGCCTCTCATATATTATTCTATGAATGAAAACATATTAATTGAGATCATTTGCAGTTCAACAATGAGTATCATTTCATCTCGATCTCTTTAATATACTCAAGAATAATAATTCCTTATCCAACATTCTCTATCTCCCTTTCATACTCATTCAGTACACATTCCCTCATTGGATACTAAGGGAAAAATAAATTGAACCCTGATCCTTTTTTTCCATTGAATGAATGTCATATCTTAGAGGTTCTATTATTATTTTAATCCTAAGATTTTATTACAAAATAGTGCTACTTTGCTTTTTAAATTATTACTGAATTACTAACGATGAGTGATAATCTCTACTCTTATTTGTCATACCCAGTAGTGGTACATTCCCCCAAAAAGACTACAGAATAGTCATTTCTGGTCCAGCCTTCTTTCCCTAACCGATAGCATGCCTCTGGAAGACAGTGACTACTGCATTCATGTTTTCAAATTCATTTCAAATTAATGTGTTGCCACGATACTTGGGATATTGGGTTTATGCCTGTGATATAGATAACTGATCCTCAGGTACTTTTTGTCCAAAGAAAAGCCCTTTATTATATTCTGTGAAGGGAAGAAACATTTTAAGGGAAAACAAGAAGAACAGAGAATTCACTTTGCTTGATAATCCCTTTTCGAACTCACAAGAAAAAATTAGTCTTCTCTCTAGAAATAAAAAGGTATTTCTTTAAACTTTCACATACACATATGTGAATATCTGTGTATACCCTGGAGCCTCCCTACCATGCCATCCTAGGGGACATTGGGGCCAATTTATAATGAAGCCCTTTGGGTGCTATACTAATGAAATCCCCTCGAATTCTGCTCTATGGCGAACTGTCACAGAGCAAAGTACATGAACTGCTTTTCATTGTCAGAAAAGATGCTGCTGAGGGCATAATTTCCATACCAGACTTATTGCCATCAGCAGGTATTGCATGAGAAGTAAAAATGGTTTTGTCTACATTGTCTGTGCTCTCCAGCTCAGTGAAGCAAGTGGGGCCAATTACATTAACTGATGGGCAATGTACCAGCCACCTAATAACTGTCCATAGAGAGGAGGGATTGAGAGCCTTTTTTTAGTAGCAACAGGCTGCCCCTGTATTCCTTTCAACCAACTCCTTATCCATATCTTAAAGAATTTCCTGATAGCTGTGCCCTTCCTGCATTCCTGGTCTAAATCATCCTGCACTGTGTTCCAAATAGTTGCTCATCAAGAGATTATTTGTTTGGATATTTTAACTCTAAACTCTGTGTGTTTAGCCAAATTATGTACATTTCAATTTTGCCTGTATTTTCATTTTTAATACATATCTAGGTGTGCTTACTAATTATATAACATAGAAGGCAAATTCTGATTGAAATTTCTTTTGTGGCCTCATAATAGCTCAGAGTCCAGCATATCAACATAGGAGGGATTTTCCACATGAGGAAAATGTGGAGGGGGGATCAGGAAGCCAAGTAGGAGCAAAAAGAAGAAAATACAAACTAAAGAATCTTTGTTACAAGAGGTGTGAATCTAAGAAAAGAATCTAGGTATAGACACAAGATAACAACAGCTACAAGGATTCTTGATACTGAACTTTGTTATCTACCTCAAAGCTAGAAATGATCTGAGTAAGAGTGGGCCACAGGTAGAAACAGAAATACCTGGCTAGAATGGGGGGAGTAAGAGAATTGTAAGCTCTTTGAGGGCAGAAACAATACCTTCTTTAACAGTCTTTTTATTCCTAGCACATTGCACATGGCAGTCTCGTAATAAGTGTTGTGGAAATGAATCTGTTAAACTGAGTCAGGCAGTTTCCAAACCCTACCTGATCAACGTTATAAGCTATTCCTATTCTTTCTGCACTTCTGGAATAGTGCGAACAATCAGGCATTAATCCACAGACCAGTTTGCAAAATGTTGCTATTACTATCTGGTTTTGTCCAACACAAATTACTAGCATTCTTTTTAGTAACTGGTGCAAAAGAACCAGGGTCAAAATATCATGTCAGCGCATACTTAGCTCAAGTGGAAACAAACACTTAGTTCTTCTATTCCCAGATATCTTCCTACCACGGAGCCTTTATGTTTAAAGTTGGAAATAATCAACAACATGAACACTTCACAGAATTATGGGGACAATCCTTTTCCAACTCAGGGATGCCAAATGTACTCTATCAGTACTCTATGGAAACACATGTTATGATATAACAGTACCAACAACTTGAATAGGACAATGGAATGCATAATGAAACTGGTGAGAATAATCTTATTTTTTCTTGTGGCTGCTTCATTCAGATCCCAATGCATTACCTGCTTTTGGCTTTTGTTTCCTTCCATTATGAACACAACAGTTTCCTTAGCTGCAAACTCACATCTGATTACTTCCTGCCTTTGAATAAAGCATTCATAGTATTGACTCTAGACTACAATAATGATTTTCCTTAGGTGTTTTTTCTTTATTAAGTTTTAAAAAGCCACATTTTTAGAACAGTGACAAAAACACCCCAGCAATATATGCAGTAAAAAAGATATGGCAAAGCTTAACAGTGGCTTTCCTTGGAAATACCTTGAAAGAAATCTTAGAAGTTGTTAAAGACATTAGACTAGAACGAGTTATTATATACTTTTTTCTTATTGCTATACTATTCGGTAACACTCTATTATCATAAAATACACCTTTAATCTTGAATAAGAACATGCTAACTTTTTACTAGAAATCTATATGCAGTTGATCCCTAATTCCTTAATGAGGGAGAATTGCTTACTTCTATGGAGTATGTTGGGGGACGGGGCAAGAGGAGAAGATAAGGATATGTCTGTTGCATAGAATGTATTACACACTACCAGGATATCATCCTTACTCCACCCACATCTCAAATTACTTTGCATTAAATAATGAATATTCTACGTCATAAGCATATCAATGTACATCTATACAAGAAATGATAGGGACATAATTTGTGTTTTTAGCCTGGTTGTGATACAACCTTGTCACCTCACAATTTATTGCTTTTGGGGTTGTTTGCTATCCAACACATTAGACATTACTGAACTATGAGGAGACAGTGTGTCTTACACAATGGAGAAGGCATTGGACTGTTGGTTAGGAGGCCTAAGTCCAAATTTCTAGTTCTGCTACTATTTAGCTGTGTGATTCTTCCTTCCTTCCTTCCTTCCTTTCTTCCTTCTTTCCTTCCTTCCTTCCTTCCTTCCATCTTTCCTTCCTTCCTTCCTTCCTTCCCTCTTTCTTCCTTTCTTTTCTTTCACAAATCACTCTTCTCTCTGGGTCTCAAATTTCCTCATTTATAAAATGAGAAGAACACAATATCTCCAATGTCCCTCTCTTAGAGAGGCAGGATGGGAGAATGGATTGAGGGCAGGCCTTAGGGTCAAGAAGATCAGCTTTTGACCTCCTCTTCTGACATATACTGGGTACATAATCCTGGGCAAAGAAAATTCTAAGTGACTCAAGCAACTCTCTATTAAAGTCATTTAAAAGGTGAAGTAGAAAAATCTGAAGTCAGGAAGACTCAAAGTCAAAGCCTGCAGATTCTTTTTCTCTATGTGACCCTAAGTACGTCTCAGCCTCAGTTTTCTTACCTATAAAATGAGGATAATAGCACCTACTTCACAGCATTGTTATGAGGACCAAATAGATAAGGTATATAAATTGCATTGCAAATCTTAAAGTTCTATATGAATTTTGGCTATTATCACTAAATATTGCCCAATCTACATTGGCAGAGGATGTTCTCTACTTGGAATTTCATACATAGATGAAATTATAGCTCCAGAACAACAAAAATGTCCCTTCCAACTCTGACATTCTAGATTCCTTTTGCAATTTGTATTAGGTTTTTAGAAAGAGATCTAATTTAGATTGAATTAGGATTACTAAAGCTTTCATTCTTCTTTGCAATGCTTCCATTATGCAATTTATGAAATAGTAGAAATTTGCCTCCTGAGTCTCCAGTCTCTACTTTCAATGCCTTTATACCTTTTTCTTTTTTTAGTAACTCCCTTCCATAACTCTATGTATCACAATGCCCTCAGACTTTTTCTCCTACCCCTTCCTCACCACCACTCCCTCCAACAAAATTTACTTTCAAGAAAGACTATGAAATGACATGCCTAGTCCTGTGACATTTAGTTGGAGGGGGAAGGGGAGGGCCCCACAGGTCATTGTACCCACCCCATTGTTCTTTTCACATTTCTACTTTTCCCATAGCCTTGCCTTCTGACTTTTCACCCTCTCCTTCACCTAATGGCTATTTCCTTCACTAAAAGGACAAAGAATCATGTTATTATCCATGAATATTCCATGAGGCAAATGAAGACTGAGGGATGTTCATTGTGCAAAATATCCCTCCTTGCTGAGGAGATAAGTAATTGTAGTGAGCTTATAGTTGCTTACAAAAGAAAAGAATGCATCATCTCAAGTTATAAACTGAATAGCTGATGGAAAAAAAATTTTGATTTAGAGTCAAAGGACCTGGAATTAAATCCTGAGTCTGTCATTTCCTACCTGTTTGGCCTTGAGTAAGTTATTCAACGTCTCTGTGTTCAGTCCTCATCTCTAAATTGCGGGAATTGGACTAAATAACCTCTAAAGTCCCTTCAGTTCTAAATATATGATCCTACAGCTCTAGAAGCTGTTTTTCACTTTGCATGGCCCAGCAGCTCACATAAATAGTCTCTTGAGAAACATTTCTGATGACATTGATTAAGAAGAGAAACAGAGAGAGAGGAGATACTGGGTCACTTATAGAAATTTCAGACATAGGAAGAGATATGCATATTGTTGCCAAGTTCAGAAAGGGAAGGAGGAAAATGATGGAGGTAGGACAAGATTCTAAGCACCAAAGCTGAAAAAAGTAGATCCGTGTGTGAACATAGGGTGAGAAGAAACAATCTGGTAATATAACATAAGGCTTTAAAAGATAGAAAGAGAGAAGTAAAAACTGAAATTAGTAAAGCATCTCAGATCATCTCTTATGCTTATCTCACTACCTCATCTCAGTAAATCGTCTCTTATGTTACAGTGGAACCCCGTTCTAGGTCTAATCAGAGGACCTCGGTTCAAATCCTACCTCTGACTCTTACCACTTCTGTGGCCCTGAGAACTTCACTTAACCTATCTGGCTTTTAGTTTCTGGGAAAAAGTTTGGGAGGAAAGGAGGTTGGGCTGGGTTAGATGACCTCTGAAAAGTCTCTGAAAAGTCAGCTCCAAATCCATGATCCCTTGATCTTGTTAAGTAAAATCCTCAAAAAAAAAAATCTGAAGCCATAAAAATGACAAAAAACAAAAGGGTATATCCTTATCTGAATAAGATGTTTTTCATTAAAATCTGGGTTTCTTGTTTGTTTTTTATTTATTTTTATTTTTTTCTTGTTTGTTTTTTAAAGGATGAACTTTCCTTGTGCTTTTGTTTTCAAGACAATAAAAGTAAATCATACAACAAAGGCAATGGAGTTGAATACAATTTATTTTCATTCTTTCTAAGACAAAACCCAGAAACTATAGCAATTTTATCAAAGAATTGCAAATGTACTTCTGGGATAGGGTAGGAGCAGTGCAGAAGTCAGACCTGAAATATCAGTGACTAGCAAACTTGCATGTTTAAAAAAAAAATCTTTAAGATCACTTCCTAAACTGCCATATGGTGGTGGGTGTCACCAATTAGACTCCTCGCAGGACATAGTGGCATATTCTATGTACATGTGTAGCTATAGCTGAGAGAGAAACAAGGAATGCTGCTGAATTTTTTTCATTGTTTGAATGATTTTTCCCCAAAAAACTCGATAAAAATATATGAACGCCAAAGAGCTCAGCATGGGGTTATCCACAAGTCAGAAAAATATCTTGGTAGTGACTTATTATATCCAGTGCATTAAAATTTACCTAGGCTATATGTAACTGTGCAGGGAAAAAAGCCATAGTTTGTTGACTTGTCCAAGAAGTAAATGCTACGATCGGTATTTTATGTCTCAGTGCTCTTAAACACATCAAAATGAATTTCTCCCAAAGCTTGTGCATAAGACCAGGATAGTCTGAATAAAAATAACTGTCATAAGAGCTGTCTTCAATCACTTTCTCACTTACTTCTCTAAGCAGTCTCTGGGTAAGCTATCCTATTATCTTAGATAATATTTCCTGGATTTTCCTCTTTCTAGATAATTTTCACTAATCCATTGTTTTC
Source organism: Petaurus breviceps papuanus (assembly GCF_028583685.1). Taxonomy (NCBI): domain Eukaryota; kingdom Metazoa; phylum Chordata; class Mammalia; order Diprotodontia; family Petauridae; genus Petaurus; species Petaurus breviceps. Next base: position 43,923,257 of record NW_027186304.1, on the reverse strand, counting down.
TTCAGCTTGTCTGATATCAACACTTTAAAATATACTGCTTTATTCTATAGGCTTTCCTGGCTTATTGATCAATGCAGATCTGGCAGGGAGAAGGGGTGAAGGGGTTTTGGCGGGGCTTAATCCATTTCCCCATCTTTCAGCAAGCAGGTTCTGTGGCCATTAGGAGAGGAAAGCACACATGAATTTGTCCTTGCTGCATTCGTTGCTATGCATCCAATTTTTACCCTTGTCTACTGACATTTTGACCAAGGCTGAGCTTATAATAAGAAGCATTTACTAGTTGATTCAAGGTACTCTGCTCCAAGCCCTTCATTTAATTCCTCAGTCATTTTCCTCCACCCAGTCTGCTTTCTGATTTGGCTCTGTAAATGGGCTATCTGTGATACAGAGAGAGAGGATCTAGTTTCCCCTTTGTGAGCTCCTAATACAGGTTATTCTATGTCAGCCAGCCAGGAGGAATAGCTTAAAGCTTTTCAAACTTGCTCACAAGGGCCTCTGGGATCAGCAGTCTCATAAAAGTGTAAAAGGATGCTCTGGAGTCCCGAAATGAAAGTATAGGGTTGTTTGTTCCTTGTTTCCCTGGTCTGTGGTTTATGTAAAAGTTATATAGAGAAAAAGGAAGTAATGAGGAAACATATACCTGGAATATTCTCCTCCAACTAGACAAGGCTTTTTTCTCTGTTTTATCCAGTAGCTGAGTGATCTCAGATAAGTCACTTAATAATCTCCCTCTCTGTGTCTCTGTGTCTCTGTCTCTCTCTCTGTCTCTGTCTCTGTCTCTCTGTCTCTGTCTCTCCATCAGTATCCTCATGTGCAAAATAAATACTAGATAATCTCTAAGGTTTATTGTTATTGTTATTGAGTGGTGTCTGACTCTTTGTGACCCCATGCCTCATGGATCATATTGACCAAGGATTTTCTTGGCAAAGAGCAGTCTGCCATTTCCTTCTCTGGATCCTTTTACAGATGAGGAAACTGACGCAAACAAGGTAAAGTGACTTGTCCAGGGTCACACAGCTAGTGTCTAAGTCTAGATTTGAACTCAGATCTTCTTCCCCCCAGACTGTTATAAAGAAGACCCCAGACTCAATTCCAAAGTGGGTGTCTCAAGCTTTTTATTTGAAAGGCTGAAGGACTTTCCCTTCAATTCTCCTGAGAAGTAGACACACCTCCTTAGTAAGATTAGAGTGCACCGAATACAGAAGCAGAAGCAAACTTTATAGGGTTAGTAATCCTAGCTCCTCCCTTCCAGATCAGGATTGGCCCTAATTCCTTATATGCCCACCCCATGTAACTCCTTGATATGTTCTCCCTCCCTGGTCATGCAACACATGTTCACTTAATGAGGTCTTAATTTTGTACAGGGTGTGTAAGATAATATGTATGAGGTTCATTGAGCATGTGCAGTAGCAGGAAGTCACAGGCTAGGGATTAACCTTACTTATTGGAGTTGGTTTACCTAAAGCCCCAAATTTGTAGTTTCTGAATTTTTTTTTCACCTTCTGCTGATTGGTTGGCAACCCTTATCACCCTTATCTTGCCTTAACAGTTGTCATAAGGCTGTGACTCTTATGACTTCAACTGAGTGGAAACTTAACTATTACATATACACATATGTGTATATGTGTGTATGTATGTATATGTGTAGATGTATGTGTATGTGTACATGTATCTCACACAGACCCAGTGCTTTTTTCCCTGAGACATCTAACTCCCTTATAAGGTTACAGCCTACCCTAAAAACATGACTCTGGGTTCACTTCAATGAAACCTTCTCCAATCGGTGGAAAGAGAAGGGGCAAACTAGCCCCCAGTTTTGTCTTCTATAAAATCACAGCTCCCTTTGCTCTCCACACCAGAAACTAAAGACACTTCTTTATATAATATCTTCAATTATGTATAAGCCCAATTTTGTTCAGTTACCTATTTGTCCAGATTGGTGTTTTCTGCCTTTGCAGGCAGGCCTATTTATTTTAATACTTAGCATAATATCAAGCCTATTTAGTATTTTCACACAAAATCACCAAAGTCTTCTCATGCCACATTATGATATGGAATGGCTCTGAGTAATGGCATAGAATTTGAGAGTTGAAAGTGACCTCAGGTGACATCTGGTCCTATGCATGCAAAAAGTGAAACTCCATTGTAACATACCTGATAAACAGTCATCCAGCCTGTTCTTAAAAGATCTCCAAGGAAGAGATCCTCCCTATACCTCTAGGCAGCTTATTCTTCTTTTGGACAGCTCTAATTATTCATTGATATTGACTCAAAATTTGCCTCTGGACACCATCCACGCATTCCTTGCTTCTGGTTCTGCCCTCTGACGCCAAATAGAATAAGTCTAATCTCTTTTTCACATGACAACCCTTCAAATACTTTAAGACAGTGATGATGCCACCCATCTCAGTCTTCTCCAATTTAAAAATGCCAATTTTCTTTAAACAATCCTCATATGACAAGGACTCTTCCATCATCCCATCCTGGTTGCCCTCTTCTGGCCACTCTGTAGCTTTTCAATGTCCTTCTTAAGACATGGTGCCAAGAACTGGACACGATACTCCAGATGAGGTCTGATGAATAGCAGTCTCTTTTATTCTTGGAAGCTATAGCTGTCTTAATGCAGCCCAAGATAGCATTAGCACTTTGGACTGTCAAATTACAGAGCAGGCTCATACCAAGCCTGCAGACCACTCAAATCTCTAGGCCTTCAAATACTTGAAGATGCTACTGGAAAAATAAGCTCTGGTCTGTACTACCAAGCATAAAAGTCTCTCAAATGTACCGTTTCTGAGGTCAGACTTCGCTAAATTCACAGATTTGGCTATCAGATATGAATCTGGGGCTTGAAGGAGAAGGAAGAGGAGGAGATAGAAAAGCCCATTAAACCATCTATTAAGACATGGAGGGACTCATAGTAGTCTTACCAACACAAATAATATTCTAACTCTTTGAAGTATTGTAGTAAATCATACAAAAATGTGGGCAATAGGCAGACAGAAATGGTTAAATGGTGGTTAGGGCCTCCAAAGGCAGGCCCTGTATGATAGAGTTAGAAGCAGAACTGTAATTAGCACAAATGTATGCATGGGGAAAATTCATTTGGGGAGGGGATCCCAGGTGAGGAGAGCTAAGTGTGTGTATCTGTAGTACAGAAGACAATTTAGTTTGACTGTGGATACGATTGCACTAAGAGAACCTGGAGAAAGGGGTATCAGTCAGTCATTAAATCAATCAATCAATAAACATTTATTAAGCACCTATTTTGTACCAGGGACTGGGATAAACATTAAGGATAAAAAAGCAAGGTAAAAGACATTCCTTGCACTCAAGGAGCTCACAGTCTAATAGGGGAGACAACATGCAAGCAATTAAGTACAAACAAGTTATATCAGAATAAAACAGAGATAACATAGAAAAGCCACTAAAGTTAAGGGATATCAAGACAACGAGATTGTTAGAGTTGTGATCTGAGAATGAAAGCACCTATTTTCCAGATAATGGCACCCTGGGGGAAAGCCCTGTTCACCATGTGCCAATTACAGTCTGACTGTAGGTGAACTAAGAATAAAGGGAACTAGAAAAGCCAAAAGCTCGAGTATAATCAGTTTTGAAATGTCAATGACAAGCACCCTACCTAGAAAATAGAGAATTACAACATGGGCTAAAGGATCAGAAAGTAATCACAACCTGCAAAAGGAAAGATATAACAAAGGAAGTAACAAGAAGGACTAAAGATTTGTGACTAGGAATAGGCCAAGAATTGAGAATCTAAAGAGAAGGGGGAAAGGAACGCCTACTATGTGCTAGCCACTGTGATAAACACTTAGCAATTAACTCATTTGATGCTCAAAACAACTTTAGAAGGTAAATTCCATTATTTTTCCCATTTTACAGTTGAGGAAACTGAGGTAGGCAGAGTTTCAGTGACCTACTCAGAATCATACAGGCAACAAGTGTTTGAAACTAGATTCAAACTTGGGTCTTCCTGATTCCAAGTCCAATGCTCTATTCACTGTTCCATCTAAATCACAAGAATCTTGGAATCATCATATAAATGTGGTAAGGAGACAAGTAAGAAATCAAGAACTAAGGATTCATGAGAGGCAAGGCAATAAAAATCAGGGATGAGACTTGATTCTGAGATAAGAGCTATCTGCTCAGATCTTCTTTTAACATTCCTTCTTGGACAGGTGTCAGGAATGGGGGAAGCACTGGACCCACACAAGTGAGATGTAAGAAGTGTAAACAACTTCCTTGGGATTGAAAACACTGATTGCAGAGGGGTGTGGGTGCTAACTAGAGCAGAGGTGTGAAATGCAGTTTGCTCCTAATAAATTCTTTCCCTGTGATTTAGGGTAATGGTTTCATGGGTTGCCATGGCATAAGTAAACAGAGAGAGAAATAGCTAGCTAACTAGCTAGATATAGATAGATAGACAGACAGACAGATAAGTAAATAATAAATACATCAGCAAGTGACCAGCCCATAAGGTGATGGGCCTTTCCCCACTTAGCTAGACAGTTCTTGGAAAATAGATTCTACCTGTTGTCAGAGCCATACTTGAAGCCTTTCCAGCATTGTAGGACCTTCCAGAATTTGTGCTATACCAGGATTAATTTTGAGAACCCAGGGTCATTTTCATGCCATGATGATACATCAAAGTAAAGTGTTCTGCATGAATTGGTCACATGGAAGGAGCAGGAAATAACACGTGGCCAGTCAAATTACTCCACTTGTTGAATGGGTCTCCTAAATTAAAATCTTGGGCAGGCGTGGACAGGAATTGGAAAGGATCAGCAGACATAGATTAGGTTAAGATATGCTTTATTGGAGTGAACTCTCAAATTAATGAGATCTCAGAATAAGCTGAGTATTTGAATATAACATTGCTAGCCCTTCGTAGGGGAAAACAAAACAGTAAAAATTGGTATTAAGAAATTATAATTTGAAAGATTTTAAATTGCAAATTTTAAGTTCTTCCACAAAAGGCCTATTTCAGTGATTCACTATGGTATAGTAGTGACCCTTAGTTCTTACCTTTGCATGACTATCATGGTGAGGAAAAAGAGCATTATCAAATGGCACAGAATTAACCAAACAGCTGGAGGTGATCACCAATATCTTTGCCCCTAATTTCCCCTCTAAAATCTGCCGAACTGCACAATTTCTAAACAGTTAAAAAAGAATAATGGGAAAATTTCACTTTTAAAAAGAAAAGAAACTGTTTTCAATTTAATAAAACTTAACATGCCCCCTATTTGACAGGAACATTAAACTTAAACATATATTTAAGTATATTGGAAATAGAACCCAGTCTTGGAAAATTTTTTCTTCTTATGTTTTGCAAATGCAATTAAAATGAAATCTAGGAATTAGATAAACCTATTTAGTTTTTATTTTAAAGGAAGACATGAAAATACAAAAAAAAATACATTTTGTCAGTTTTCTGGCATCAATCCCAAACAATTCATGCCAGCTTGGTCAGGGTTTATATTCAATAGGGTAAAGACATCTAAATAAAGTGAGGAAATGTTTGTGTGAAGACCCCATTGTGTCTACACTTCATATATGTGGTATACCAGGAATAATATGTATTGTGGTTTTCGAAGCTAAACCGAATCTAAATTTTATGCTTAGCATTAAGAGGACAATTACAAATAAGAATCACTTGTGTTATTGTAATAGCATTTTTAAAACACAAATATATGTGCATACTTTAGTTTCTTTTTAAAAAGGAAATATTTAAGATAGAATGTTCTAATTGTCCCCTAGGGTAATTACTACAAACACAGTAGGAAGAAAAGCAGACAATAGGAAATAACTATCTTTATTTAGCAGTTATTGAGAACAAACAGGGGGGTTGTATACCTTTTAAAATAGAAAAATACAATTGGTTGCTCTATGGTAGAAGGGATAGCTGAAAGCACATGGGCTTCGAGCCACAAAATCACTGAATTATCAGATTTCAAAGTTGGAGGTACCTACTTCAGACTCCCTGGACTTTATCACCATATTTCAGTGGCCCTCTCATGCTGGAAGTGCCCTCAGTGACTGTAGCCCAAGAATTCTACCCAGAACCTCTATTCTGAAGAGCTCAGGTCAGCTCTCTTTATTCCTTTCTTCTCCCATCTCTGCTTCTAACTCTTCAGCCTTTAAAACTACAGTGCTTTTTGTCAGCAATTACCTTCCTTCCTTTCTGTATCTGTCTTTTCAGTTTCCTTTTATGTGTCTTCCTTCATTAGAATGTAAGCTCCTTGAGAGAAAGGAGCATTTTCTGTCTTTTTTGTGTCAGGTGGGCTTCATACTGCTCCAACAACATGCAGTCTAAACCAGATGAAAATTTAATTGGGAAATATTTAGCAAAGCAAATAAAAATCCAATAGCACACAGGTAATGTTAATATGTGGCTTTCTACGTCAACATACAGTTCATTAGGATTATTTTATATATATATATAATATTTCTATTTGAGTTGGACACCAATGCTCTACAACATATCTAACAAATAGTCAGTTAACCTTTCCTTGAGGTTCTTTAGTGAGGGGGAAACCCATCACTTCCCAAGGCAGCCCATTCTAGTTTGGGCTAGGAGTTGTTTGGGTTTTTTTTCTTTTTCTTTGTTGTTGTTGTTCAGTCATTCTATCATTCAGTTGTGTCCAACTCTTCATGACTCCATGGACTATAGTATGTCAGGTCTTGCTATCCTCCACTATCTCCCAAAATCTGTCCAAGTTCATGATGCTATATACCAATCACATCATCTGCCATCCTCTTTTCCTCTTGTTTTTAGTCTTTCCCAGAATCAGGGTCTTTTCTAAAAATGAGTCCTATCTTCTCATTATGTGACCAAAGTATTTAATCTTTAGTTTCAGTATTTGACCTTCTAGTGAATAGTCTGAATTAATATCTTTAAATATTGACTGATTTGGTCTCCTTGCTTTCCAAGAGACTTACAAAAGCCTTCTCTACCACCACAGCTTGAAGAAGAGTCTTGCTGACTTTAAGCCAGCATTATCCACTAGCTACCCTAAACTTGTCCCTTTACAACTTACACCCGTTTCTCCGCATTCTGACTATGGTGCAAGAAAGAAATTTCATCTGTGTGGCCTATGATGATCCTGCAAATAATTAAACATGGAGATCATGAGTCTTCTCAGGAGATCTTTATTTCGATCATGGCTCAAATATTTGCTGTCCCTGTGAGTATGGGTAAATCATTTATTCTCTAACCTTTCTCATTTTACAAATAAAGAAATTGAGGCTAAAAACTAAGTAATTTGCTCACAGTTAAATCAATAGTGAGTGGCAGAGCCATTCTTCTAGCTCTAAACCCAATACTACCTCTCAAATCTATGTTGCAGGGTTGTTGTGAGGAAAAGATTTTCATTTCCTTAGCCCTGCTCCAGGATGCAACTTGTTCCTCATTATTACACTGGACTCAAGTTCATTTTATCGTTCTTTTTGCTCATATTGCTGAAGTCACTGTAAACTTTAGTTTTGAGGTGCTGCTTACTTCACTCAGCATCAGTTCATAAACTATTTCTCTGAATTTTTCACATTTATAATTCAGGACCACTATTTGTATCACAGGTAGGCCACCTGGGTGCAAAGAAACACTGGCAGCAGCATCCTTTCCCCTGGACTTCTCTTTGCCACGCCCCTGTCCCCTGGGACTCCTCTACTGAGCTTCTGAAAGAGTAATGTGGCTATTTACAACCAGTTGGATGATGTGAGAGTCACTAACCATAAGCTTTCCAATGAAATAGAGGAATGCCAGACCTTACCATCTACCCTACAAGTATGCTCTCTGCAAATATATTCATGGGTGCTATCATCTGACATACTGATGTACCCTAAGGACCTTTGGGCCTTGACACCTATACCACTGTTAAACCCTTATGATTTCTGGACTTTTCTATGTTCCCTCAAGCTAAAATATTTTATATGTGTTGTCTTTTCCAACTAGAATATGAGCTTATTGAGAGCAAGGACTGTCTTGCTTTTTTTATTTGTACCCACAAAACTTAGTAATTTTTTTATTTGTACCCACAAAACTTAGTAATCACTTAATAAATGCTTTTTCATTTATTTATTCATTCACTAAGCCATATACCAATCAACCAGCTCGATGTTTGTTGTACTGTTATAAATATTTTGGTATCATGGGTTACATGTCTAATAGTAGGAGCTCTCAGTCAAAGGGAATGAAATATTTTAGTCATTATTTTATGTAATTTAAAATTGTTTTCCAGAATTTCTGAACCAATTCAAAGCTCCACTAATAAATTACTAAGTGTGCCTGTCTTCCTGCAGTCCCTTCAACACCATTTCCATCTTTGTCATTCTTGAGAATTTGTACAGAGAAGATAAAAATACAGTTCTTTTCATTTGCATTTCTCTAATCATTAATGATGGAGCAATCTTTCATGTGATTGTCAAGAATTTGTTCTCCTTTTGAGAATAATTTACTTATATCCTGTGGCTATTTATCTCTTGGTGAATCACTCTCAGTCTTAAGTGTTGTGTTAATTCCTTACATAGCCTGGATATTTTAATTTCATCAGAGATTTTGATGTAAAAAATTTTGCCCAATCAGCAACTTCCCTTTTTATTATAGCAACATTGCTTTGGTTCATGCCAAAGCTCTTAAATTTTATATATGATAATTGAAATGTTCTGCAGTAGTGTATCCTTTATGGGCTTCTCTATCACTTGTTTGGCTAAGAATTGCCCCTCCAATTATAAGTTTGAACAGCACCTTCTTACATTTTCCTGTAGTTTTTTATGTCATGAATTTTCTATTGTAATGGAGATCTAAAAACATATACAAACCACTTGAGATGCCACCCCTCCACATGGAGAGGCTGGAAGACCACAGTAGACATGGACCCTCTGTGCTGGCCCAGAATGTTTGGGAGGAGCATTGCTTCCACTGGCTGGGTAGATATAACTGAGCGTGTCTTCAGTACAGTTTGACTCACTACTGGCTGTAGCTTGCTCTACTGGCATGAGGGGAAAAGATAACTTCCTCACACACAGCTAGTAAAACCATGAAATATGAGGGGATGGATGTGGGCAGAAGACCTTAGGACTTCCTCATTCACTCCCTTCCCCACAAAAGGTCATGTGGATCCAAGAAATGTGGCTGAGTCTTTGGCCTTTTCTTTTCCACTCTAGGTGTAGTCTCCAATCTGGTCAAGGAGGAAAAACCCAGAGAATCGGAGAGTACAGGAATCCAGCTAGCCCAGCAGAGAAGTTCTAAGGATCAGGATGCCAGGATTCCAGTCAAGCAGAAGGTAAAGTGAACTTGGTAGGACCAATGCTATATGGGAACTGAGCTAAACTATGAGGATACTCTGACTAGCTCTCCCATGCAAGGTGTACATGTGATTATGCCCTGGAGGTGTTGAAGAAAATGTTTATATTTTGTTCTGGCTATCTCTTTAAAGTAAATATTCCTTTGCAAATATCCACTGTTAAAAGGCTAAATGGAATGAGAATGCTAGCCACTGAGCCCTTAAAATGGAGGGGGAGAGGGTGACGAGGTTAGGGCAGGGAATAAGATCAATGAGGTCTAGAGTCAATGGCAAAGAAAGAGAAATCCTAAACCCTTCAGTGTGTGGCAACCCTGGGAAGGGGGTGGAGACAAGAAATAGAATAGTTCTATCCATGAGAGGGAGAGGCCAAATTTAGCCATATTATACTATGATTGTCTCATATTTCAGTACATGGTATGAAATTATAGTATAAACCTGTTGTTGTTCAGTCTTTTTCAGTCATGCCCAACTCTTTGTGACCCTATTTGAGGTTTTCTTGGCAAAGAGCCTGGAGTCTCTTTTTCCTTCTCCATTTCTTTCTCCAGCTCATTTTACAGATAAGGAAACTGAGGCAAATACGATTAAGTGACTTGCCCAGGTTCACACAGCTAGTAAATGTCTCAGGCCAGATTTGAACTCAAGAAGATGAGCCTTCCTGACTCCAGGCCAGGCACTCTATCCACTTTGCCACCTAAGTGCCCTAATATAAACCTAATTTTTACAAAACTATTTTCTAGTTTTCCCAACAGTTTGTGGCCAATAGTAAGTCTTTCTCCAAGCAGTTTATGTGCTTGTTTATCCAACACTAGACCGCTAAGCTTGATTGTTTCTTGTTTATGCTTTTCTGATCTATTTCACTTTAACCAATATTATTTATTTTTAATGATTACTTTTTTGTAATCTAGTCTGAGGTATACTATTTCCTCTTCATTGCTATTTTTTCCCACCATTTCCATTTAGGATTTAGACTTTTTATTTCTCCAAATGATTTTTTTTATTATTTTGTCTAATAGTTCTTTGATGTAACTCATTTGTGCTTTGATTGGTAAAGCACTAAATATGCAATATCAGGTAATATCAATTTTATTATACTGACATAGCCCAAACAATGAGCAAATAATCTTATTTATCTTTGCTTATTTCTGCATAGAGTATTTCATAATTGCATTTGTATTGTAATTATATAAATACTAATTGTCTTATCATATATTGATTCCTAAAAAAGTTATACATTTGGAGTTATTTTGAATACAATTTCTCTTTCATTTCGTTCTGCTTATTATTTCTATGTAGATATGCTGATGATTTTTATGTATTTCTTCTGTATACTAATACTTTTTGAAGCAATTAATTGCCTAAATTAGATTCTTTGTGAATTCTTTGAGATTTCTAATTAACTAACTCTACAATGCCTTTGCATTTTCTGCCCCCCATATCTGGAATGCACTCCTTGATTACCTCTACCTCTTAGGATTTTTGGTTCTTTCAAAACTTAACTCAAGAATCATCTACTACAAATCTTTCCTGAGTAACAGATGCTAGTGTCAGAACTAATAAGCAGAGAGACCATTGTGTCTGTGTAATGGTGATGGTAATTTAAAGATCTTCCTCGACCCTTAATAGTCCTAGGGGAATTTGAAGATCTTCCCTGCCCCTTAATAGTCTGAATGTAGTTACCTGGAGCCTGTGGTGGGAGGAGTTTGCTGAATGAGTGGAGCAGAACTGAGAGGAAACCGGGAGTGAGAGCAGTTAGAACACAGGAGGAGAGGATGCAGGCAAGCAGACAGCTAGTATTGTAAGTATATTTTTGTGGGAAGGCTTTGGGATGATATTGCTTCCTGCAGTGATAGGTATATTAACTTCTTTCTGGTGTTGCGATTTGGCTTTCTGGTGTCTGAATAAATGTTTTTGCTTTGATTTTCATATGGAGAGTCTGTTATATTTTGTAATTCAGAATTGTGCCAGCACATACATAGTCACCATTGGTGCTATGAATAGTGCATTGACACTACAGCCTGGGAAACTCATATCTTTCTGAGTTCAAATCTGGCCTTAGACATTTATTACCTGTGTGACTCTGGCAAGTCACTTAAATTCTCTCTGCCTCAGTTTCCTCAACTGTAAAATAAAGGAATGCACACCCCTAAGGAACATATTGCTAGAAATAATACATATTTATCTATATTGATATCAGTAATGATTTGGATATTCACATATCATGTATAGTTAGGCATATAAGGAAGAAAGGAGACAAGCATTTATTTAGTACCAACTATGTGTCAGGTACTGTGCTATTATTTTCTTCTTTGCATTTTTAGTTCCTGCTATTAGTTCCTAGTACATAGAGTGGGGTGCAAATTACTTGGGATAAGCTATAATTTTGATATGATTTCATGTTGTAAAAGCACTGATCCAGCATATATGCTTCTTTTGACAATAGGCTGACTAAGAATGCCTGACCCTGACCAGATGAGATCATGTTGAACTGGTTTGTCACCTTCATTTAGTTCCTCTAACTTGGATAATATATTTTCTATCATATATGTATTCCAATTCTCCCTTTTGTTTGGTTTTTATTTCTATGGTTTTTAAAAATTTATGTTACTCTAAGGAAATGCGCAAAAGTTTTAGATCTTAAAATACACACTTCAATAACTACTGGAGATATTTCTGTGGCTTTTAGTGAAGTCAAGTATTTCAAGGATCATTCAAACCCGCAATGAAACAGGATCAGTCATACCAAAGAAAATCAGTCACATCAAAGGGGGAAAAAATCAATACTAAAAATTGACAAACTATTTTAAAAGACTAATTAATTCTCAGAAAGGAGATATATAGATATAGATATATCTGATATATATGTATATATACACACTCATAAGGATGTATAACCTAGATTTTTGATTCCTCAGCAGTGAGGTATAGGTTTCTTGAAGTTGGAAGAACAATAGGAAGATGAGTCTTTTAACAAATGGTTAACCATCACTATGAAGAAAATCATTTGTCATGGGCAATACAATAAAAAGACTGAAGTACTGAAGATTAGAAAAAAAGATAGTTTTTACTAGTGAAACTTAATTTTTCATTTAAGCAAGACCAATGACAGATGAAGTCTGAACAAACCTTTAAGAACTGGGCAATTTCATCATCCTGAAAATCATCTGCCCAAAATATGTTTTGGACTTTTTTTTACTTCCAGTAGTCCTGGAAGTCTTTTTTTCCCTTAGGGGAACAATGAACTCTGATAAATATACCAAGATATTGGTATGTACCTTGATATATCAAGAAGCAAATTTGTTCCAGAAATATAGAAATTCCCAAACAGAAATGGAATACTACTACACAGCCTTACACTACATCACTCATCAGAAAAGATTAAGGAATTTACTCGATTTAGATAAAACATGCTTCAATGCTCTGACTTAAAGGCCATTGAAAGCTATAGATTAGACTTCAAGAAATGGACTATTCATCAAGGACACACTTAACATCCACGTGATAAAAGAGTGGTTTAATAACAAACAATAAAATAATGTTTCAAAATATTGTAAATTCAGTGCCAAATCTTATAAAAGAAGTGATTACAGAAAAAAAAATAGATACTGCATGCCCAAAGTTCCTTCAAGATATAAAGCATTGTAAGATTTATTGTATAAGTGAATAGGTTTAATTCATCCCCATTAATATATGTATATATATATATATAACTATAGTATTTGATAAATGCTTATTAATTAATTAATTAATTAAACCATCATGTTACCAAATAGATAATTTTCTCCCCTCTGCCAATTTATTCTATCTATACCTTCTTTCTCTTGTTTTATTGCTATGGCCTGCATATGAAGAACTATGTCAAGTAATAAGAGGTGATAGTCTTGCTTTATTTATCATTATATTTATTTAGAAAGCTTCTAATATTTCTCCACTAAAAATGTTGCTAAGTTTTTTTTCATTTTGGATATATTAAGGGATAGATTTCATGTGTTTAGCATAAATAAGTGCCGCATTTTGTGTATCGATAAAATTGTGACTTTACTTGATTTTGTCTTTAATATGATTAATTGCATTAATTATTTTTCTCAGGTTGAATAATCTTGGTATCTTTGGTATAAATCCAACTTGATCTTAGTTAATATTTTTTTGAAATATTATGGTAGTCTTATTGCTAGGATTTTTCTTATAATTTTCACATAAATATTTATTAGCAAAATTGTTCTATGCTCTTTAGTTATCTTCTTTATGGCTCCCTGGCTGAGGTATTAAAAACATTTAGTCTTCTGAAAGGAATTTGTTAGGGTGCTTTATTTCTTACATACTGAAAATAATTTATATAGGAAATGTCTCAATTGCTCTTAATGCATTTGATAGAATCACCTGCAAATTTGTCTGAGTCAGGTTTTTGTTTTTCCACTGGGTAGTTCATCTATAGGATGTTCAATTTTATTTGTTTCATTTCCTGTTTGTATTTTTTATTTTATATTTTACAGATAATCATTTATTTTCATCAAATTCTTATTTTTGTTAACATATAATTTGTATAGTAGGTTCTGGTAATCTTTCAAAAATTTCTTCTCTGTCATTCATTTATTGATCTTGTTTGGTTGTTGATTTTGTTAGTCTTCAAAGAACCAACTTTTAGTTTTAGTTATCATTTGTAGGATCCTTTTGTTTTCCATTGTTCTATTTCTCCTATAATTTTCAAAGTTTCTTCTTTTGTACTTATCTTTTGTTTATTTATACTAATTTGTTGATTCTCTAATTTGTATTAAAACATGCTTGTTTTATTTTTAGTCATATTAATGAAAAGAGGAGGGTCACAAAGACTAGGACTACCGATTTGAGTGCACAGGATGTTATTAACCAGCAAGTGAGGGGAAGAGAAGATGCTCAAGTCTTATTTTTTTCTCCTTTGTCTGCCAGGGAACCTGATTTTAGATTAGAAAGTCCAGACAGTAACAATTGATAGGGTTTTGACACTCAAGATAAATAGGGATACAGGAAGAAAGCACCTACAAACCTTCTATGGGTACATCATTAGACTCAAATAAACTACTACATTTTAACAGAAAAAATTGATGAACCACTGCCAGTGATCTTTGAAAAATTACAGAAAATAAGTGGAGTATCATAGACTTGGGGGAAAATACCCTAATTTTTTTTAAAAAAAGGAAACAAAATGGAATTCCAAGCTATAGGCCAATTAGATCATCTTCAAGTCAAGGCAAAGTCAGGGAATATTGTAGGGATGATTGGTGGACATCTAAAGTGAGGAAAAGTGAACAAAGACACAGTTGAGGCTTTATAAATGAAAAGCATTTATTAAACACTTATTATGTGCAATGCATTGTGCTAGGCATTGATGGTAAAGCAAGATAATCACTGTTCTCACAGAGTTTACATTCTAATGTAGGAGAAAGAGTCCCTGGTCATTAGGGTGGAAAGGCGGAGTAGATGGCAACATACCTAGAACAAATCATGCCATACTGTTTTCCTTTTGGACGGTATTCTGGAATTGATTAATTCATTCACAGAATAAACATTTTTATTAGTGCCACCTATGTGCCAGTCACCATGTTAGGCACTGGGGCTACAGAAGCGAAAATGAAAGTCACTGACCTAAAGAACTTATATTCTATTGGATCATGGAAATTCTTTGGGTTTATATTATCAGGGTTTTAATAACATCTCTCGTGTTATTCTTATGGGAAAGATAGAGAGATATGAACTAGGAAGTTTTGAAATTTGTTTAAGAATTAGTTGAAAGATTAGATTCCATAAACTTAAAAGAAAGTTTCCAGTGGAATTTCCCAGAGAACTATGCACAGCCCTGTAGTTCAGAATATTTATCAATGATCTGAATGAAAGCATAGGTAGCATCGTCATCAAATCTGCAGGTGACATAAAACTGAGTGGAATAGTTAACACAATGGATGACACAGAATTCAAAAATCATCTTGACAGGCTAGAACCATGGATCTAGTAGGATGAAATTCATTAGGGGTAAATGTTGACTTTTTTACATTGTGGCTCAAAGGATTAGTTTCACAGGTACAACATGGGGAGGTTTCACTATGCTTTTTTGAAAAGACTTTTTTGAAAAGACTATTATAGTGGACTGCAAGATCAATATCAGTCATCCATGCTAATGTAATCTTAAGCAGTCTGAGAAACATGAGGTATCTAAGATTGGGGTTGTGCTGGTCCTGCTGTTCTCTTTTGTGCTTAGAGGATAACTCACATTATGTTTTTCCTTCAGGGTATCACATTTAGAAAGGACATTGATAAATATGGTGCACTAAGAAAATCATTGGATCTGGAGTTAGAGAAACTGGGCTCAAATAACAATTGTGCTATTCACTGCCAATGTAACTTGGGCAAGTAACATCCCTTCCATTTCTTCATATTTAAAGTGTTTGTGCAAGTCATTGTCTAAAAGATTGGTACAAACAAATTGTGTTAGGATGAATTTATCTATAGCATTGCTGACATAGGTTTTTTAAACTACTTGAAATTTCTCATAATTATTGCTAAATACTTATTCTAAAGCAGGAGTCCTTAAACTTTTTCCTTTTGTGGACCCCTCTGGAAATCTGAAGTCTAGGGACCTCTTCTCAGAATATTTTTAAATACTTGAAATAAAACACATAGGAAAAAATTATTAGAAAATACATAGGAAAGAAATAGTTATCAAAATCTGAGAAAAAAAATCCTTGTACTCCCTGCACTTGTTAAAGTGCTATTTCTTTAAGAAAGGAATTTTTTTATAAATGAATTTTCATTTTATACAGGCTTTATATTTTTTTTTGCCTGCTAGATTCCTTAGATTAATACTAAATTCTACTAAAGCAGAGAACAGGTGAATAAGAATTCTCACAAGCAATTCTAAATGTCATGGATTACTAGCCAGGCATAACAAGGGGAAATCTTAAAGTGCACATATTATAAAACAGTTTAAGGAAGGAAAAAATATTTTCCAGTTGTTAAATCCTAGATAGGGAAGAATGATTCCACAGTTAGTCACATCAAAAAGAACAAGAATCAAAGAAGCCCACAAATCTATGAATAAAAATGAGTAATAATGAATATTCTTCTTTTGAAATAAGATCTACAACCCTAATACTCTCAATCAATTGATCTGAGTATTCTCTCCAACAAGGCAGATCACAATCCACTCATACCTGACTATCCTGTTCAGTTCCTACCCATTTTACCTATAAATTCACCACAAGTGGTCCATCTTGGGTGCCTTCCTTGCTACCATGTGACACCAGAAGGATACCAATGGAGCACAGGGGCTATCCATTTGCCTCAGTTATGCCTCCCGAACAACTTATTGTCTTTGCCCCATATAAATATATATTTATGTGCATATATGTATGTATATATACACACATACATATGCGTGCACATATATATACACATATACATACATCTATATATTTCATCTTTAATGCAATTTTCTATTATAAGTCTTTGTCAATAAAGTATTTATAATTACGTAATAAGAACTTATATAACATTCTTTTGCCTACTTTGTTCCTCTTGCTTGACCTTTGGGTAACCCTCCATTTTAATTTTTGAGAGAGTCTAATATTCCATTATTTATGCCAATAAAGCAACACCAAAAGGAGAATGACATTGGTATTAAATATATAGGTCTTTATTTCAGGATTTTTTCAACTTTTAGAAAAATGATCATTATAAAACAAATTTTCATCCCTTCATCTAGGGGAATAATGACTGTAGAGAAGGGGTCCTTCATCCCTACCAATAAAGCTATTTCCACAAATGGGCAGATAAGCCCAATATCCCCCATTAATAATTCTTGCCCCTCCCATATGACTAGTCCAGTCTGCCCCCATAGCCAACAACCTTTAGAGAGATACACCCTTGCAACTTCCTCTCTAAGTAGCCTCCATCTCAACAACCTAAACAAAGGCCTAGAAAAGAGTTGTAGATGCCCAAGTCATTAGCCCCTTTGAATGGTTCAGGATCAGAATCTAATAGGATTTTATTGATGGAAATGACACTCTAGACACATAATAGCTATCTGCCTTTTTGCTGTATTCTAAAGACCACTGGGTCTTTCTGCTGGTCCTGCAGCACTTTCTATACGTTATCTCCCCCATTAGAATGTGAACTCCTGGGGGGTGGAGTCAAAATGGCAAAGTTAGAAATAGGACTTCCACGCAGCTCCGGGCTTCCACCTCCTCCGATTCATGTAAAAAAAAAAAAATGACTCTAGACAAACTTTGGAGCTACAGAACCCACAAAATGACAGAGAGAAGCTGACCTCCCACTGAAGACAGTCAAGCAGGCTGGCAGGAAGGGTCCAGAGCAGCACTCTGGGAGTCAAGGCTAGCCCGCGGTTTTAGCCTCAGAGCAGCCTGAACAGCCTCCGGCTGGAGGGACTTCAGATCACCAGAAGCTGTGGCAGTTTCCGGAATTATCAACCCATAGATACTAAAGACAAAGTGAGAGGTCAGTGTAGACTTTGCGGGAACAGGGAATTTGAGAGTGTGGTTTGTCCTTTGTCCCCAGGGCTAGAAGCAGTTGAGGTTCCACTAGCATGCAGGCACCCGCCATGTGGCTACTTCAGAGCCCCAGGCCTGCAGATTGTAGGGGGACCACACGACCAGTCTGAGGGGTAATTGCTCTTGCTTTAACCTGCTTGGGTCTGGGTTATTGTCAAGGGTGGAGGTCTTGGGGTGCATGACCAGCTTGCCAGAGTGTGTGGAGGCTTCAGAGAAGGCACCCAACTAAGAGCTACAGCACCTGAGAAAACCCCAGCGATTGGGATAAAGCTCCCCTTCCTGGTAGCAGAGTTCTACTGTGGCAAAAGGCTCAAAAGCCAAGGAATTGAGTGGCAACATGGGCAAGCAAAGGAAGCAAAGCATGGAACAGGAGGAAGACAGTAAAGTCAGAACTACTGCACCAAAAGCTTCCAAAAAAAAAAAAAATACGAGCTGGTTACAAGCCATAGAGGAGGTTTAAAAGGATTTTGAAAACCAAATAAAAGTGGAGGAAAAATTGGGAAGACAAATGAAAACAATGCAAGAAAATTATGAAATGAGAGTCAACAACCTGACTGAAGAAAATAACACCTTAAAAATAGACTAACCCAGATGGCAAAAGAGGCTCAAAAAGGCAATGAGAAGAATGTCTTAAAAAGCCGAATTTGCTAGATGGAAAAAGAATCTGAAAAGCTCACTGAAGAGAATCATTCCATCAGAATTAGATTGGAGCAAATGGAAGCTAGTGACTTTATGAGAAATCAAGATACCATAAAACAGATCCAAACAAATGAAAAAAATAGAAGGCAATGTGAAATATAACATTGGGAAAACCACTGACCTAGAAAATAAATCCAGGAGAGATAATTTAAAAATTATTGGACTACTTGAAAGCCATGATCAAAAAAAGAGCCTAGAAATCATCCTTCAAGAAATTCTCAAGGAAAATTTCCCTGATGTTTTAGAACCAGAGGGCAAAAGAGAGGTTGAAAGAATCCACTGATCACCTCCTGAAAAAAATCCCAAAAAAGAAAACTCCTAGGAATATTATAGCCAGGTTCCAGTGTTCCCAGATCAAGGAAAAATATTATAAGCAGCCAGGAAGAAACAATTTAAATATCGTGGAAACACAATCAGGATAATACAGGATCTGGCAACTTCTACACTGAGGGATTTAAAGGCTTGGAATATGATATTCCAGAAGTCAAAGGAGCTGGGATTAAAACCAAGAATCACCTACCCAGCAAAACTAAGTATCATGTTTCAGGGGAAAATATGGTCATTCAGTGGAATAGAGGACTTTCAAGCATTCTTGCTGATAAAACCAGAGTTGAATAGAAAATTTGACATTCAGATACAAGAAGCAAGAGAAGCATGAGAAGGTAAACAGGGAAAAAAAATCATAAGGAACTTATCAAAGTTGAACTATTAACATTCCTACATGGAAAAAATGATAATTGTAACTTATAAAATGTTTCTCAGTATTAGAATAGTCGAAGGGAATAGAAATGTTTGTGTATATATATATGTGTGTGTGTGTGTGTGTATAGGTATATGTATGTGTATATGTATACATACATATATATGTCTATATAGGAGGGTATATGGGCATATGAATGTGTATATATGTGTACAGGTTTACATAGATAGAGGGTACAGGACCAATTTAATAGGAAGGGATGATACTTAAAAGGTGAAATTAAGAGGTGAGAGGAATATAATGAGAGGAGATGGAGAGAGATAGAATGGGGTAAATTATTTCATATAAAAGAGGCAAGGGAAAGCTGTTACAATGGAGGGGAAGAATAGGAAGGCAAAAGGGAATGATTCAACCTTATTCTCATTGAATTTGTCTTAGGGAGGGAATGAAATACACACTAAATAGGGTATCTCACCCTACAGGAGAGTAGGGGGAAAGGGATGAGATGGGGGATAATGAAAGGGAGGGCAGGCTGGGCGGGGAGAGAAGTTGGAAGCACCCACTTTTGAAAAGGGACAGGATCAAAGTAGAGAATAGAACAAGTGGAGGGGTGGGATAGGATGGAGGGAAATATAGTCAAGCTTTCACAATATATCCACTATGGAAATGTTTTGCATAGCTACACATGTACAACCTATATTGAATTGCTCATCTTCCCAGTGAGGATGGGTGATGAGGGAGGAAGAGAAAGAATCTAGAATTCAAAGTTTTAAAATCAAATGTTTTATATATATATATATATTAATATTATCTTACATGGAACTGGCAAATGAGATATACAGGCACTGGGTCATAGAGATCCACCATGCCCTACTGGAAAGTTGGAGGGGGCATGGGAGAAGATATAGGAGAGAGTAGATTCGGGGAGGGGATATTCATTGGGATCGCTGTTTTGGGGTGGTGGGTAGGGGAAAATGGGGAGAAAATTTGAACTCAAAATCTTGTGGAAATGAATGATGTAAACTAAAAAATAAAAAAAGGAAACTTACAAGTAAAAAAAAAAGAATGTGAACTCCTTGAGAGCAGGAAGTCTCTTGCTTTCCTATTTGTATGCTCATCTCTCACATAGTGCTTTGTGCATAAGTAAGCATGTAAAAAATGTATTTTCATTCTTTCATTAATTTGTGGGATATTTTTTCTGATAATTTTTAGAATCAATAATATTCAAAGAACACTCCTTTCTTATCTGTTTATGAAATCAATTCACAACACAGGCAGTAATAGACTTAGAATAATATAATAATCAACCAAAGAGCACTTATTAAGTACTTACTTTATGTCAAGTACTGTACTAGGTTCTGGGGATACAAAGACATAAATGAAACTGTTCCTGTCCTTAGGGGGCTTACATTCTATCAGAGAAAATAGCATGTACACATATAAGTATATGCAAAACATGTACACAGTAGAAATAAGACCATTTTTCAAAGCAGGAAGTAGCTATGACAAATTCTTTTCAAATTCCAAAACCTATGACTCTATAATAAGTTTTACTTTCACAAACTTAAAAAGATTATCAAGCTGTTGGATTCATTTCTGCCTGATTTCAGATATTTACATCTATTAGTGAACGAATGGCTTCTATTTGCAAGAAAAACCACGGAATTGTGATCCTCCTAGGCTTTAAGATTATTGCAAAGAAAGTCTATTGCATGACTGCTAAGATCCCACCAAAATTCATTTTTATTTGCCAAGTTAAATCTCTTCACTCTGTTGTTGGAGGGAGTGTGCTGTTGGATACTCATATGCCCAATAATCCTGACCAAACATTTGTGTTTGGTTACTAGCTTGTTCTTCACTAAGGGAGAAAGTTCAATAAATTCTGGCTACTACTTTTCAGAACTTATAATAAAATCACTGCAAACATAAAAGAGCAGGACAAAGTAAGCACAGGCCTGGAGGGTACTTTTCTCTCAAAAGACGAATAGAATAAATGTAACTGCCGGACAAAATAACTGCTCAGACAAAATGGATACAGAAGTTGCAATCAGAGAGGTAACAAAGAAAGGAGCAAAGTTGGAGGGTTTATTTCCAACTGTACTAAACAAGTGACATGCATAGTGAAGGCTTCTTCAAAAGGAAATGTAAAACTTAAAATAAATTCAACATACCAGATTTTTAGAACCATTAGGTATCTTCTGTGTTCAGAGTTGTCACTTCAGCTAATTCCGAATCATTGTAAGAGAATGTCTGTGTGTCTAATAGGCACTAGAAAAATCAGTTACTGTGAAAATATCAGTCAAATGAGTTATTTGGCAATATATAAACAAACAAAAAAAATGTTCTGAACTAATATTTCCATTTTCCAGCTAATTATTTATCATTTTTCCTTTTATTCCACGGAGCAATTTTATGGATGAAATGGCAAGGACTGAAATGGCAGGGTGGGATGCACATGAAGAGAGATGAAGGTAGGAAGGTTGGAAGAAGCAAAGAAACATAAGGAATTCAAAGTAGTAATATTATTCTACCAGGAAAAAAATTCAGCAGTAGATAATTTTTTAAGTAAAGTTTGATTTTTTATGGAATCTATCTTTGTGCTGGGAGAAGTTGATTTTGTATTCTGGAAATCTTTTCTATAAAAGTAAAAGAACTTTAGTTAAGCACTGAAATATTTTCTGTCCTGATTATTGTTTTTACAGATTTATCATCCTTCACTAGTATTGCTGCCTCTTTAATCTTCTAGAGTCCAAGATTAGACTACCATTGCTAACCAGTAGCCGTCTATGTGGAGAATTATCCAAGTTAGATTCAAATTAAGCCACATATTTTTTATTCCGTATTTTAAAACAAATCTGGCTTCTATAAAGCCTGAACATACCCTTTTAAAATGTGTTCTTTTTCAGTGAATGGGATTGGCTTTGGAGCTTTGGTTCATATTCTGGGTTCATATTTGGTTCATATTCTGACCCTGCCAAATGTGTGACCATGAACAAGCAACTTTGTTTCTCTCCATTTCATCTTCTTCACTATTTACATCACAGAATTATTATGTGGAAATAACTTTGAAAGCATTAAAGTTGTTTAGAAATTTGAAATGGTGTTAATGCTTTTATTATTACCTGAATGACCTTGCATAAATCACAGCCTCTCTGGATCAATCAATTTCCTCTTCCTTAGGGATGTTGGGTGAGATTAGCTTTAATGTGTCTTTCAACTCTATGATACCTCATATGTGTATACATATGGAAATGCATATAGACATATATGTGTATATATGTGATATTTATTTCTGATACATTATTTCCAACAAGTCACTTTCCATCAGGGTCCGCACCATGGCCCTATTCTCCAAGAATTTCAAACTCTTCAGAAACTGGGAATCAACCCTGGAGTCTCACAGTTCTAACAAGTGAGCCTTTGCCTTATCTTGCCAGAGCCCGGGCCCATATACCACTTGCCGGTAGTCTCCTTAACATGAACAGGTGCCCTTGACTCTCATCCTTCAGGTTTAGTATTCTCTCATTAGAATGTGCTTTAATATAAAGATAGAAAAAAATCCCTAAAGTGGTCAGTGGCCCACAATCTACTCTGTCCCTGGTGTCCTTCCTCTATTAGAAGCAGAGGAGCAAAAAAAAAAAAAAAAACATTCTCTGAACCATGAGTATGCAAAAAAGAATCCTCGACTTTCCTGAGTTCGCACTATGCATTTCATCCAGGTCTAGCAACCTCACCCATCTGCCTAGGAAAAAGGGATGCTCCCAGAGCACTTTTGGGGAACTTTTCCTTACCAGACTGGCCAAGAATGATTTTCTTTCTGTCCTCCAGAAAATCCTTGCCTATTCCTACCTACACCTCTGCATACCACATTCACTTTCTCTTTTTGCTCAGACTCCTCCTCTAATTTCTACATTGAGCTGAATTCAATAAAGAGCTGTAAATACTATTGAACTGTAAGGTATAATCTTAGAATATTTATCTGGCACTGTGACAAGCCCTAAGTTGCAAACGGAATGTAAGCTACTTGAGGACAGGTACTATCCTGCTTGCTTGCATTTGACTCTCCAATGCTTAGCAAAGTGCCTAACACATAGTAAGAATTTTACAAATACTTTATGTATCTATCAATTTTATATAGGATAGTGAACTATATTTTTGGGAATAGGTTATCTTCAGAAAAATAAAATATTGTGATTAAAGAAATCTTTTATTTTCTTTCAAACATTTATTATTTTAAGGATATTACTTGTATTATGAGATGATTTGACAAATAAAAAGTAGAAAAGCAATTATGCATGTCTTGAATACTTTCTACCATCAGTTTATGCAATTCTATAAGAACATTTCCATTTGTCTTTTTCGAGAAAGTCTCTAAGGGATGAATATGTGCTTCATAATTAACCTTGCACCACAAAAAAATAGCAAACCTCAAAGAAACAGGCTAAAATACGTGGGCCAACATACCATACTGTCATCATGTCAACACAGACTCAGAATACTGTTACTGTCCCCATTTCCCTCACTCCCTACCACACACACACACACACACACACACACTCCCACTCACATTGCCATGATTCTCCAGGACTCAGTTATACAATGGAAGTTCTTGGTCAGATCTGAGAAAAGATATCTATACTCACCTTTCACTGTTAAAAATTGCAAAATAGAAGTGGCTAGGTGACACAGTGAATAGACCACCAACTCTGGAGTCAGGAGGACCTGAGTTTAAATCTGGATCAGACACTTAACTAGCTGTGTGACCTTGGGCAAGTCAATTAACCCCAATTGCCCTGCCTTCCCCCCTCCAAAAAAGCAAACAAAAAAATTGTGAAATGGACCAATGGAGTCTTTTAATTTGATCAAACAGACAAAGACTGGCTTTAATGAGAAATCAAAAGATGTAGAAGAAAGATATAATAAGTAGCCAATGGAATTTAAAAGATGAAAAAATCTGTTAGGTTAAGGAAAACAAAAGAGACTTTTTAAGTTATGTTGGGGCCAAGAGGAAGATCACATAAGGAATAGGACCATTGCACAGGATTTGTTAGTCAAAACATATTTAAGTACCTATTTTGTACTGGTCACTGTGCTAAGCTCTGAGAACATAAAGAAAGGTAAAAACCCTGCCCTCAAAGAGTTTACAGTCTGATAGAGGAAGACAACACACAAAAGGAAGCTGAAAAGGGGGCAGAGATAGAAAGGTACCCAGTCAATGGGCATGATAAGAGAAATGCAGCAGGCAGGAAATAAAGAGATGACTGACCTAGACAATGTAAGTCATAAGAGGAGCTCTTCACCTTCCTATCAGAAGGAAAGAAGGGCCCTACCCAAGGACAGAAGACATGGTGTGTGACACAGGCTGATGGAATCTTGTAGGATGAAGAGGTTCTTGGGGCATAATGGAGAACACTAGAGGAGTGTGCAGGCAGGGATGATGATAAGAACAGGTAACAGAGAAGGCAGCACTACTCATTTCTAATTTTAATTCTTAATTATCTGTCAAAGACTGAGATCATGGCCTTAAAAGAACAGAAGAAAAAATGATTTTTTTTAAATTGTGGAGAATAAAAGTGCTACAAAACTGAATAAGGACAAATATCCCAATTTTCATCAAAAAGAAAAAATTTGTAGGATTGTCAAACCAATGCTTAAAGATTGATATCTATCAAAATTCTAAAATATAGAATTAGAGAGATGGTTAATGAATTTTCAAAAAGGAAAGCACTAATCATTAAGATCCAACACGGTCTCATCAAAGGCATGTCATGCCAAAGTAACCTCATTGCATTTTTCAACAGATTTTCTAGACTGATGCTATTGTGTGTCATTTCAGTCATGTCTGACACTTCATGACCCTTTAGGGGTTTTCTTGTCAAGGATACTGGAGGGGCTTGTCATTTCCTTCTCCAGATTATTTTACAGATGAGGAAACTGAGGCAGAGTTAAGTAACTTACCCAGGGTCACACAGCTAGTATATGCCTGAGGCTAGATTTGAACTCAGGTCTTCCTAACTCCAGGTCTGGCATTCTGTCCACTGCATCACCTAGCTGCCTGACACTTGGTAGATGAAGAGATTAGGCTGCATTAAAAATGTGGACAAAGTCTCATGCTATTCTATCTTATGCTATACTTATTAATAAGATCCCAAAATCTCAAAACTTGAAGGTTCCTCAGTAGCCATTTAGTCCAATCCATTCCTGATAAAGAATTCCCCTTACATCATACCCAAGAAGTGACCATCCAGTCATTGCTTGAAGACCTCCAACAATGGGAACCCACTATCTCGGGGTGAGGGGAGAAATATATCCCATATTTATGTAGCTCTTATGATTTGGACATTTTTGTTTATATAAAGCCTAAATATATTTATTTGCAATTTTCACTACCTCATTCAAAATTCTACCCTCTGAGACCAAGTAGGATAAGTCTAATTCTTTTTCCACATAAGGTGAAAAGATTTGTTCTAAAAGATAATAAAGTTGCTTGGATTTGGGAATGAAAGATTAAAGGATCATCATCAGTGAATACATTGTATTAACTTGATGGAAGATCTCTAATGTAATTCTTCAGGGATCTATTCGTGACCTTGTGTTGTTTAATACATTTTATCAATGACTGACTCCAATCACTATATGAAAGCAAATCACATTTGTATATGACACAAAGCCAGGACCGATACTAAAGGATTACTACTCTCACACCTATTCATGGCATCCAGAAAATGATTCTGGGTTTTTGAAGAGTAGGGCAGCATACTTGAAGTTCAAACAGATCTTACAAAGTTATAAAGGTTTGGGGTCCAGATCCAGAGAACAGCTCAGATACATTTGGAAAATCCTATAACTAGATGAAATTATAGATCCTTAAAATATCAAAGTAATAATGAAAGGGCAGCACAGAAAGATCATGTATTCTCTCAGATACTCAAATTCAGACTCAAATTCATAGACTCAAAATCCAGAGTCCCCTCCAAGAATGCAGATCACAGTCCATCTTTGTCTGCCCATCATGTGCCACTCTTGTCCATGTCCTCCCATAAATTTGCCATAAGGGCTATTCTTAATGTGCAAGAGGCCTTCCTCCATTTCTCCCAGTATTTCAAGGTTACCAGTGTGCTATTCTGGCTGTTCACCTGTCATCTCTCATTCTGACCATGTGGCTAGCCCTTCCTATCATCTTATCATATGATATCATTTATTTCTTTGCTTCTTTGGAATTCTCTTCGGTTATATGGTGAACTACGTTGTGTAGTGAGTGAGTAAAATACTAGACTCCATTCTAGTTAGAAGGACTTAAGTTCACATTAGTCCTCAAACACTTAGTAGCTGTGTGACCCTGGGAAAGTCACATAACATCTGTTTGTCTCAGTTTCTGCATCTATAAAATGAAGGTAATAATAACATCTACCTCCCAGGGTTGTTGTGAGTATCAAATGAGATCACTGGAAAGTGCTTAGCACAGTGCCTGGAACATACCGTGTTTCCCTGATAATAAGACACTGTCATATTATTTTTTTGGACAGAAAAACACCAGAGGGCTTATTTTCAGGGGAGGGCTTATTTTAATGAACATTGACAGCAATTTTAATAAACAGGTAAATGTGAACAAAAAATGTACCTTTATTCAATAAGCAAATCACTGGGGAAGAACAGGATGATGCACTCACTGCTGCAGCTCTGATTGGATGCAGCTCGGAGTGCGGCGTGCGTTTCGCCCAGGGGGGGGGGACGGGGACGGTGCATACAGAGGGTACCGTAATGTAGCGTGTAGTGCAGGGGATCACCTTCACTACAGTAGCAATCTCAATAGGGCTTATTTTCGGGGGAGGGCTTATTTTAGAGGAATCTTACACAGTAAGGGGAGGGCTTATTTTCGGGATAGGTCTTATTATCGGGGAAACACGGTAGTGAGCACTATATAAATGTTAGCTATTACTATTAGTTGAAAGACGTCATAGCAAGTAGCCTCAATAAAGTCAAGGAAAGGTCATCACTGTGAACACGGTGGTCTTGAGTGGGACTGAGGAGAAAGGAGGAGTTTTTCAATAGGTGCTAAAATCAGGATAACTGTTCCTTCACTTCTATTCCTAGAGCAGCTATTTTCCCTATCAGATTTGAATATATTCAAAGTTGTACAAAGAAAATTGTGATATTACTACTTTCTGTTTCTCTCTTTTTTATATACCTGAAAGACAAATTCATTTCCAGGCTAAGATCTTGTTGGCCATAGGGAATATTCTGATCTCATTATGCAGGGATTTATATGTATAGCAATGAGACACTACTCCTACATTTTTTCCTGAAGTGGATTTTTAATGCCAGAATGATATAATGGTAACATCACCAGGCCCTTAATTCTAGTGTTGCTACTGAGCCTGTTATTATATTTCATGTATCATCATTAAGGGCTGAGGGAAGATCTAAGATATAATTTTGTTTGGATAAACCTTGAATACTAGAAAGTAACCCATTAGAAAGAAGGAGCCCCCTATAAAAAGTTATTTGGAAGCATTTCTTTGTAGGAAAAAGAGTGTCCCATCGTCTTAACATTAATACATTAGCATATTTGAGTTGTTTGATAATTATGTATGAAATTTTAACACAGATCAGCCTTCTTATTTAGAGCTGATTCTAGCTTTTCTAAGTATCAGATCCTGACATTTTGTTAAGTATCTTCCCCAGACTCTGAAATTTAATTGTAGGATATGTGTGTGGGGCTGTCTATATATAGATGTGTAACTCTTGGGTGGTATGGCTAGATATGATCTGGGATGTGTCTCACCTCTGTGAAGAATAATAAAAGGTCTTGTTGGCCTTGTCAGAATACTAGGTGGGGGTGTGGGGGGGAAGTAGGCATTGTTGTCAACAATCTCTCCTATATCCAAGACGGGTATTTGGTTAGAATTATATCTGTCTTTCTTTCTTCCCCAGTATCTCTGGTCTAAGATTCAGAAGAAAAGCTACTTCTTTGATCATTTTTAAGAAGGAGATAGGTACCAACATTAGTTTCACAGAAGACAAAGCATACAGCAAGTAAACATTATTAACGGCAAGTAAACACAGAAATTGGAGAAGAATTCAAAAAGTAAAAGAGCTCTTCAGCCAAGAGTGAAATAAGATTTCAAATTATACAACAATCTCACCTAGGGAAGTTTATTCTCAGCAGCCTCTAGAGTTACAAAGCCTGGGGGTCAAGGAAAATGATAGAACCAGGGGCGGCTAGGTGGTGCAGTGAACAGAGCACAGGCCCTGGAGTCAGGAGGACCTGAGTTTGAATGAAGCCTCAGACACTTAACACTTTCTAGCTGTGTGACCTTGGGCAAGTCACTTAACCCCAATTGCGCTCCAAAAAGCAAAAAGAAAAGAAAATGATAGAACCATTTCCTATGCATTTCTGTAGTTTCAAGGAATCTAGTCCACCCAGAGCATCTCTCTCTCTCTCTCTCTCTCTCTCTCTCTCTCTCCCCTCATCTCCCTGAAGGTCCTCTCTCCATCTGTGTGTCCAAAATCTCTCTTGGAGAGATTTTACAACTGATTGAAGTATGTCCCTTATGCTCAGTTATGCCCACAGTTATGCTCATCATTCTCTCAGGAGTAGTCTTTTGCTCTGAATATGCCAGATGGAACTGACCCTAATAGAAGCCCACCCAAGCCTGGGTCAAAGAAGGATTACATAATAAAATTTCATGCTTGTAATGGTGAGGTAGTGATTGGTTTTCTGGTTGAAATATTTTTTAAAACTTCAACTAGTCAATCCATACTCATTAAGCAATGTGCCAGGCACTATGCTAAACCCTGGGGATACAAAAAGAAAAGAGAAAAAGGAGGCACATGTTATAAACATCCCTTTCAGGGAGTTTAGCCTCAAAAGGAGGAAGAGAAACAGATGTTACTTAGACAAGACGGACAGAATCAGATAGATTTTTTTAAATTCTTAGATTATAAAAATTGATGATAGTTTACTTTTCTATAGTACTTTACCCCTACAAAATCTTTTCTACATATTACCTCATAATAGGAACTAATGCTAAGAGAAATTTTGGTTTAACTTTCTCATTTTTCAGCCAAGGAAAGTGAAGCCCAGAGAGGTTGTGACTTATGAAAGTAAAAGTTTACACAGATACTAAGCAACAGAGCTAAAATTAGTACTCAAGTTCTTTGACTCCAAATACAGCATTTTTCCCATTATACTATGCCACTATGAATACAATTCTAGTGAATATAAAGTTCTTTTAATATAGTACCAAATACAAAGAAAATTCAAATACTTGGCACCTATATTTTTAAGATTCTTTAAGAAAACACCTTACTTCCAGAGAAGCACTTGCTTGTATGCTAGGGCTTCTGAACTCTTTCCAATGATCTATTCAAATATTTTAATATTCCCACTAACTTTTTTCTAGCTAGACAAGTTGCTTAACTAGTTATGGGACATATCCCATCATACTGTAATAGAGAGGACTGGGGTTTGAATCCTGGTTTTTCTGATTATTACATTGAAGATTTTTCAGCCAGACTCCTAGGAAAAAATAAAAAGCTGTCTATACTTGCTGTCATCATTTCCTCTCTTCTCATGTATCACTCAACTCTGCAAACTAGCTTCCAAATTCATCACTCAACTGAAATTTCTCTCTCCAAATTTGCCAATGGACTCTTTTTTCTTTGCTTTTTGGAGGGCAATTGGGGTTAAGTGACTTGCCCAAAGTCACAAGGCTAGTTTTTTTTGTGCTAAGTGTCTGAGGTCGAATTTGAATTCAGGTCCTCCTGACTCCAGAGCTGGTGCTCTATTCACTGTGCCACCTAGCTGCCCCCGCAATGAACTCTTAACTGCCAGATATAATGATCTTCTGTCAGTTATCATCCTTTTTGAATAATATAAAAAGAAGCAGAAGCTGAGGCAGAGGAAGAAGTAGAAAAAGAAAACAAAGAATATGAAGAGGAAGAAGGAGGAGAAATAGAAGAAAAAGAAATAGAAGCAGCAGCAGAAGAAGAAGGAGGAGGAGGAGGAGGAAGAGAAGGAGGAGGAGGAGGAGAAGAAGAAGAAGAGGAAGAAGAGAAGAAGAAGAAAAACAAGAAGGAGGAGGAGAAGAAGAAGAAGGAGGAGGAGGAGAAGGAGAAGAAGAAGAAGAGGAAGAAGGAGGAGGAGGAGGAGGAGAAGAAGAAGAAGAAGAGGAAGAAGAATGGGAAGAAGAAGATTGAGCAACATTTTTGGAATGCAGCCAAAGCAGCCCTAAAATTATAAATATGTATATATATATACATACATACATATGTGTATATGTCTATGTGTGCATATATACATATGTATATACATACACACATTTATGTATGTGTATGCAAGTATGTATGTATGTATGCTACTGGAAACGTACATCAACAAAGTAGAAAAAGAGACAAAGAATTGAACAGGATTTTTTTAAACCAACAAAACCTCTTCCACAGAAGAGGAAATCCTGAAAATTTGAGGAGAAATATATGCATTAGAAACCAAAAAGACTATAGAAACTAATAAACAAAATTAAAAGCTGGTTCACAAAACTAAAAGAGAGTTAATGACCTCTTGACCTAGGAGCTTTTGATTTTGGCTATGATATTCCTAGGAGTTTTTATTCTGAGACTTATTTCAGAAGATGATCAATTAATCCTATTAATTTCTACTTTGTCCTCTAGCTCCAAGACATCTAGTTTCTTTTATATGATTTCTTAAAATATGATGTCTTTGGTTGTTTTTTTTTTGTTCATGGCTTTCATGTAATCCCATGATTTTTAATCACTTGTTTTCAACTTTTTTTCTAGGTCAGTTGTTTTTTCTATGAGATACTTCACATTTTCTTCTACTTTTTAGGTTTTTAACTTTGTTTTATTATTTCTTGATGTCTTATGGACTCATTATGTTCCATTTGACCAACATCACATATAGTTCATCATCCAAACACAGAAAAGATCATTGAACTAACTGTAAAGAAGCTAAAAACAAACAAAAAAAAAAGAAAGCGAAAAATACTCCTGGTCTAGATTGATTTACAAGAAATTCAGTAAAATTTTTAAGGAATATTTAATAACTACTATCAAAATAATTCTCAGAAATTGAGGTGGGGGGAAAGAAGGAAGAACTCTATCAAACTCCTTTTATCACAGGCAAGGTTTAGTGAAATACACAGAGTTTAGGAGCACCCTAAGACCATCACATTAAGTATGGACAGAAAATCAATCATTGTATCCATTCTTTATTTGGAGAACCTAGTACAAAAAGGAGATGTGGCTAGCAGGAATCACCCAGAATACAGTAGAGACAAAGCTTTGTGCAGTTTCCTGAAAATATTTTTAGTAGCAGATTTTTCACAGGCAGATACTAAGCAAGTATTATAAGTCTCTGTAATATAAACAGAGTCCAATGTTTTTACAAGATATTTTTTTTTACTAAAGCCTGAGCTGAATTGAGGAACTATCTACCTTCATGGACCAGAAAGGTGGATCCTGGGACTATTTTGAGAATTAGGATCCTTCTTTCATCTTTATGAAGTGGTATACATATTTATAGCCAGATACAGATGAACTCATCTAGGAATTTGATCCCAAACTCAGCATGATACTTCTGGCCAACATGGCTTTCTGAACAGAGGCAGACATATCTACTGCAGCAAAAACCTAAAAAAATAGAATATGGAATAATGATCAAGAAATATAATGAGAAGTTATGGTAAATTATATCTTCTACTCCAGAATTTAAAAAAATCATCCAGAAGCCCACAGGCAAAAGGGAGTCTGCTGAAAATCCATCATCCTCATCATTTTCATCCAGGCAAATAAACTAGTAACCTCCAAATATTCCTGACAGTAGCCAGAGAGTCACATATACCATGCAAGATTCCGTGTCCAGAGGAAGCAAGAGCAGAGGTCTCCCCACAAAATGCAGTGGTTGTCAAAAACTCACAATTTGAAGGGAACCAGGACCTATAGTGCCTGCAGTTACACTAATGCTTGTATTGGTACTTTCCAGGTCTTGGACTCTGAGGTCCCTAACACTGTCCTGAGATGCCGTAGAAAGCTGTGAGATTCTAGCATTCTGAACCTCAAAGATACAGAGAAGCTTAACCTTAGAAGGTGGAACTTAATCCATGTACCAAAGTGATCTAGGTCAAGATGAATCAGGATTGACTGTCCCACCCAGAATCCAGTAGGGAACAGAATCTGGTTCCTGTTTTTGTTGGTTGTGTTTGTCCTGTTTTCAAAGAGGAGCACAGTATCAGAGAAATGACTCCATGATGTGCAATTGACTTTGATTTGAATGAGGGAGGACTGTGCAAGGCCACCAACTTTACTTTATCCTCCAGAGAAGAAAGGAAGGAAGGAAGAAAGGAAGGAAGGAAGGAAGGAAGGAAGGAAGGAAGGAAGGAAGGAAGGAAGGAAGGAAAGAAAGAAAGAAAGAAAGAAAGAAAGAAAGAAAGAAAGAGAAAAAGGCTAACCAATAAACATCAAGTTAACTGGGCAGCTTCTGGTCATCAAAATTTATATTCCTTTGGAGAGGAGAAGAAGAGGGAGAGGACAACCTGAATTACCCAACTAATTGAGTCCCCATTCAGGCAGTTTGGTCTACTTACAGGTTGTGTTTTACCACTAGAGAAATGAGTACAAAAAATAAGTCGCTGACCATTGTAAAGAATTATTGTAGATTCAAAGATACCAAAAATCCCAATCCACAAGATGAAAATAACTCCATACTATAACAACTTTAAGCAGAGACTTAAAGGGAAAAAACAGATTTTCCAAAAATACTACATGGATGCTAAAGGAAAAAGCAAGAATTTTTTTCAATTAATAAAAGTTCCATAGGAAAAAATTGAAAGAAGAAAAAACAGTTTAGAGAAGAAAGAGATAAGGCTTACACAAGTATCAGACACCCTGAAAATTAAAATAGAGCAAGTAGAAATCAAGGACTCTATGAGACAACAACAACAAAAAAAGAATGAAACCAAAAGGCTCCAAATTAAAATAGAAAAAAAGAAAATGCATCTCCTATCAAAAAAAAATTTTTGAGCTGGAAAATTAGTTAAGGAGAGATCATCTAAATATCATCAGACTACCTAAAAAAACTATGACCAGAGAAAAATCTGGGATGCTTTATTTCAAGAAATCATAAATGACAACTCTTTTGAATCTATTAAAACCAGAGATCCATGAGTTATTTTATGAAAAACTCCTCAAAAGGAAAAGTACCAAGAATATCATAGCCAAAATCTAGGGCTTCCCCATCAAAGAAAAAATATTGCAAATAGCCAGGAAGAATGAGTTCAAGTACCAAAGAACCACAGTTAAGATCAAATAAGACCTGGAATTTCTACCACAAATGAAAAAAGAACTTGGAATAAAGTATTTTGACAGGCAAAAAATAAAGGCTTATAGCCAAGAATAACTAACCCTGAAAAACTGAGTATAATCAGACAGGGGAACAAAAACCTAGATCTTTAATGGCAAAGAAGTGTTTCAAGCATTCCTGACCAGTTTTCAGTAGAAAATTTGAAATGTAAACATACAGCTCAACAGAAATCTAGAAAGGTAAATGTACTTGATTGATTACAAAAGGCTGTATGATGATAATGGACTGTTCTAATGGGGGAGAAATATCCCCGCAGAATTTAAATGTCTTCAAAACATACTGAAGGAGTTTATGAATAAAAAAAAACAAAGGAGCTGGGGTTAGATTGTTTCTCTTTTAAGTTAAGAGGGGAAGGAGAAGGCAGGGTAAAAGAAATACCAAAGAGTAGAAAAGAAGAAAGGAATGGAATGTGGTATTTCTCATAATTTATATGAATGAGAAGATTATATAAGTGTGGGGGAAAGGGTACGGGAAGTAAGCATCAGATGAACTTATACTCTTATCTGAAATGGACAAAGGAGAGTTAGATATACCCACAGTTATAGGGGGAACACACCAAGCACAACACAGAAAAAAGTGAAAAGGGAGGGAGGTACGGGGTTTTAGTTAAGAAGAAAGAGAATACTATAGGAGGAATAGTCCAGAGTAAACAAACTTCCTAATCCCAAAGAGAGAATTAAAAGAAAAGAAAATATCTGGAAACTAATGGGGTACCCATCAATTTGAGAATGAGTGAATAAATTATGGTATATGATTATAATGAAGTAGATTCATTCATAGATTGGAGAAATGTACAGAGTCTAGCACCCTAAGGCCATCACATTAAATACGGACAGAAAATCAATCATTGTATCCATTCTTTATTTGGAGAACCTAGCGCAAAAAGCAGATGTAGTTAGCAGGATTCACCTGGAATACAGTAGAGACAAAGCTTTGTGCAGTTTCCTGCAAGTATTTTTAGTAGCAGATATTTTCCCAGACAGATACTAAGCAAGTATTATAAGTCTCTGTAATATAAACAGAGTCCAAGAAATGATGAGACATTTTCAGAGATTCCTGGAGTGCAAAGTAAAATGAGCAGAATCAGAAGAGCAAGTTATACAATGACAACTTTAAGAGACTTAATCATGAATATTAATATCTGATACTTTTGATCTGTTTGACCTTGGTCAAGTCATTTAATCTCCCTGGGCCTCAGTTTCTTCATCTTCAAATTGAATTAGACTAGATGACTTCTAATACCTTTATACCTCTAGATTTATGAAGCTATGACCTAAGCCACATATTTAGTTTTCAGGCTGACATTCTTGATTGTATGTATCTTGTATGTATTATATGTATCTTCTGTTTCCTCAACTAGATATTTTTTTTCAATTAGCAAGCACTTATTTTTTTTTCTCCCTCTCACTTCTCCCAACCCAGGATGGGGAAGACAGGGGAAACCCTTATAAGAAATATACATAATCAAGCAAAACAAATCTCCATATGGTCCATGTCTAAAAATATGTCTCATTCTGCATATTTCGTATATCATTTTTCTCCTCAACCATATGATAACATTGTTGAAGGTGGGTTCCACTTCTTATACATCCATTTATCTTCAGTCCATTCTATGGTCTGGTGCTAAGTAGTGGCTCATTAAGTATAGTCATTTGTATTAATCATAGTGATTTTCCCAGGAAGAAAAGTTACTATCTTAGGCAAAAAATAAATTTGTCCATGAGCTTTTTGGTTGTTTTTGCTTTTAAGGAATTTAGATATATTGTTATCTATTCTATGGGGACACCTGTTTACTTTCTAAAATAAAAATTACCTTGCTCTTGCTTCACCAATTGGGATAATACATTTTTATAAAAAAAATTCATGTTTTTCTTTTGAATTTTATGCATTTTCCTTTGAACATTTTATCTGTTTAAAAGTGTACATTGTGGTTTAAATACCCTCAGCAGGATGCTATGTAGGTGGCCCCAATTCAAACCAAAGTCATGGAACATGAGCCAGTGTTTCCATCCCTCTTTTACTCACAGAAAACAGCAGGATAAGCTGCACAGTGCATTCATATTTTTAAATCCATCTCAGAAACACTGTTTGAAGAATATCCATAAAATGTTCTGTACTGAACTAACATCATGAATCTGAAAAAAAATTACATAAGCAGAAAATCTACCATTAGAAATATTTTCCACCTTCAATTTGCCTTGCTGCACTCCAAAACTGCTGGATTCTCTGTCATTGCTGATTTTTTTAGTATAAAAGCATATGTCCTAAAACTGATAATATATTTAAAAGAGAGGTATCTTAGCTTGCTTGATGGAGGGTTAGTCTTAGAGTCAGGAAGGCCTGAGTTCAGATCCTTCCTCTCATACATACATACATACACTCTATGACACTATGGATGAATCACTTGCCATGCCCCAGACGACTTCTCTGAGATTGTGAGTTGCAGATGAGTTTGCTGATCTTCATGGATGGGAAGGTTTTTATGCCAGAAATTAAATGTTTTTTTAAAGTACTTAACTAAATGTTTGCTATGTACAAAGCATTATTCTAAGTGCTGACAATACAAAGAGAATATTGAGACATTTCTGATATAAGAAGCAAAATAGAAAAGCTAGAGATAATACGTAGGGGAAAATTAAGCTGAAGGTTGGTGGGAAGACTATAAGTGGTCCTTAGGCTACTGCAGAAGGCTATATGATTAAGACACAGGGATCTAGAGAATCCAAAGGTAGCATCCATAGTATTGTCCAAGGCTGTGGAGGGTTCAGCCAAAGTGCAGATGGAATCTTTTGGGGTGATCCTTTGGGTGCAAAAGACCTATATCAATTTAATCACAGATATGGATTACTCCCCACTTCCAGACTTATATAATACTTTACACCTATGTTGAAACTGACAGTTTCCAAGACACTTTGAAATACCTAGTTCATTTATTTCTCAAAGCATCCCTGTGAGATGGACAAATGAGAAGCCTGAGGAGTGCTTACATGACACGCCCAGGGCAATGTAGCCAATAAATAGACTGCAAAGATAGAATTAAAACTCAGACTTTCTCACATCACGTTGCATTGACATAAAAAGAGATAAAGCAAATTTATATTCCAATTAGGTCAGCAATTCAGTGAAGATGTTTACTGTTTGGTGTTTGAGTTATATTATTAACTTTCATATTGCCCCGTTTCATTTTTGTTATTTTCTTTAACATTTTTCCTTAATGTTAATGTCAGATCTGCTAGCATCCCCTCCAGATTTCTTCAGATAAGAACATCCTAAGGTCCCAAGTTCACTATTTATGTATTACTTTATCTTTGAGATATCCTATTGCATTCTAGGCTGCTTACTTCCACGCCCTTTTAAAGAAACAGAGGCATAATAACATTCTAAAACTACAAGACAACTGTGATGGAGAACTAAGAAAAGTGCAGAGAGAAAAATATTATCCACGTATGTTTGATCTTTCAAGTTACCAGCAAAAAATGCCACTTCTGAAAATCTGAACTGAAGCACATTACTATTAACTACACAATTTTTTCATAGATTATGTCATTGATCTCTTCATGTGACTATAATTTGAAAGCATAGCGCCATTATTTAAATGTAAGGGGAGATTTTATGGAAGAATCCCTAAACATACAAGTAATCATATGAGTGGAGTTGTTATGGAACATTCACTCTTCCTTTACATTTACAAACAAACAATATATTGTAAATTGTTCACTTACAATAATACGCAATATGTAATGCTACCATGTGTATTATGTCTGAAAGAAAGATAGTATAGCTTAATAGATCCATTCAGGAAGACCTGGTTTTAATTTCTGCCTCTGACATATAGTGACTGTTTGACCATAAATTAAGTAACCTCTCAATGCTCTAGGCAACTCTCTAAGACTAATTTGCAAAGAAGATGCCTGCTGCATTTCACAGCATGATTGTCACCACCACATAATCGTCTCACCTTGTTGTTTTTTTTTTCAGTCCAAAAACTGATTTATAATCTTTTATCATGTAATCATTGCATGGAATAATTCTGATCCTCACACTACTTAAAAGGTAAAGAGAACAGCAATGTATTCACCAGCGGTATATGGACATACACGTATCTCTCTTGCATTGCGAGTGACAAGCCTAGAATTCTCAGTCCATGCACATTGTCAGTATATTTCCAAAAGCTGACTTGCATGATTTGTTAGAGTGCTGCAGTACTAATGGTATCGTCATTCAACCCAATGAAAAGCCATCGGTGCAAAGGGAGCAAGTGACCTGCCAAGTTGCCATGAGTAAGTCATGTGATATGGGACTTGCATCTTCCCAATTTTAATGTATATTCACAAGTATTCCATGCACCCTAGTCTTGCACCAAAGACAAAGTTTGGTAATAAATGATTTTTAAGTAATGCCAGTACAATTTAAAAACACACACAAAAGATTCACATACGAGTCACACCTCACTTTTTGCAAAAAAAAAATAAAAATTGGCATAAAATCCATAACGATTATGCAGTGAAATATGGTATGTACATTAGTAGATGAAGTCTCTCTATCTGGGATTTTTCTGTGTCAACAAAATCACAAGTCTAGTCACTACCTCTATATAATATGGATTGTGATGCTTTTTTCAATGCAAAATATGATACTTGAGAAAAAATATTCCTAGAGGGACATGACCATACTCTTTATTCCCAAGAGATGTTCATAAAACAAAAATAAATATTTCATTGTATTATTGAGCTGCTCAATGTGGTTGTAAAATTTCTCCTTTTCCCCCTCCTCCCTGAAAAAGAAAATTAGGGATATTAGCAGGGAAAATAAGATTGGGGTGGGTGATGCCTATCTTCTCTAAGTGGTCCTGGGATAGAAGACTTTTTATTTCCTTTAAAGAGGTTTTAATAATCTCCTTGTTTGTGCCTTGTTTGTGTTCTCACCAGGAAGAGCAAATGATTGATGCCAGACTCAGAGAATAAGACTGATAAAATGGACAGAAATTACTTTAAAACTGAACTTCAGGCTCTTAGTCATTTGGCAGGCTCCTGTTTTCCTCATCTCCTTCAGTGCTTCTGGAACACAAGGGAGGCTTTACAGGGCTTCTTCAATTGTTGCACTATAAATTCAGCAGTGTTCATTATGCTGTGATCTTATCTGAAGAGGAAGCAAGGACTCCTGGGTGGGAATTAAACATGGGACTGAATAAAGAAAAGAAAGGTGCAAAGGCCACACTTCTGGGAAAAGTGGGAATACCCCCAGAAAAAGGGGTGCCTGGAATGATGGCAAGATACAGGAAAAAAATTAAATACAGAAGAGGTAGCATGTGAGAGTCAGTTGTAAAGAAATGAGATTTTATTTTCTGTACCTGAGAAAATGTGGGAACCTGATAAGGTATATTTTGATAAGGTATATTTTAAGGTATATCTGTAGCTGATAGGGTATATTTGATGCAGAGGTAACAGAAAGAACATGGAGTGACAAATTCAAAAATTTAAGGAAGATATTCTGATAGTTGTTTTGTAGTTATATATTGTGGAGCTGTACTAATGGGCTTACAGAAGTTTTCCTTTTCCCCTCCACCCTTAAAAAGACAATTAGGGATGTTATCAGGAAATATAAGATTGGTGCAGGGGATCCCTATCTTCTGTACACGCTCCTAGTATAGAAGACTCCTTTCCCTTTTAAGAGGCAGGGATAGTAAACAGCCTCTTTGACAACATCGAATAACATTATTATTGCTCAGGCCATCCCTCTGAGAAAAGCAATGTGATCTAAGATAGAATAATGAACTTCAAGAGGAAGACATTGTGAATTATAGTCTCTACTTGATCACTGACTGACCATTAGACCCCAAGGAAACCACTTAATCTTGCAATGTCTTGTGTCTTCATCTGTAAAATGAGGCTGACAGTGATGATCTTAAAATACTCTTGTAGGGATAAATGAGTTTATCTTGGTAATGCATCACCAGCCCTCAGATAACAGATATTACATAAGCATCAGGTAGTAGCATTATGTGGGTGTATACAAAAATTTCAAGGTAAAATAGACCATCTTATGTAAAAATATCACAAGATATTATGCTCTTTGAAGCTGCATGTGATTTAGGAAGGTACAACCTTTATTTTCTCAGATGTTCTAGTGGCACAAAATCTGATGAGGAAAATAAGGTCTGTTACTGAAATGGAGGACACCTGGAGACAGATGAATTGGGAAATGAGGTTTGAACTGAATCGTTGAGCTAATACATAAAAGCTGTGGGTTTAAATATTTTATCTATGCTTCCTCTGCTAATTGTATTTGTTTCCTGCTGTTGTGTCTATTGTCATGGTGGGGTTTTTTAATATTAAATATGTTGATATGATGAATGTGGTTTGTTGTCTTTCACAAGTTGGATCCTTGGAGAACTGTGGACTAGATTTAATTTCAATGATGAAAAGACTTATGAGTACTCTGTGGGGTGGCTGATGTTACCATCATTTGCTAAATGACTTGCTTATTGATCTGAGGGAAAACTGATTGATTTCTGAAACTGACAATCAAAATGTTCTTTCCTCCTTTTGCCTCTTCCCACCTTATGCCCTCCTCAAGTAAGGCAACAGCTTGATTATCTGCTCATGAGGCCTATATACCAACTTTATGTTTCAACCCCCCTTTATTTCCTGTACCTGGGAGCTTGGTGATATGCTCTGCATCTAGAATAGCATCTTGCCACCTTGGTAATATACAATTAAGTACCCCATTAATTATTTGCGATCATTGGTGTCTTTCCCAAATAAAATCTCAAATAATCAGAATATTTAGAAATGTTAAAATAATTTTTCAGGTTAACTCAAGTTCAAACTTCCTGTTTCAACCATTATTGTGTAATTGTTTCAATAATAATTAACACAGCTAATGCGGAATCATTGAGTCATAAAACTTTAGCACTAGAGGGGATCTTAAAGATTTTCTAGATCAAATAGGGGGAAGAGAAGGGAGGAAATGGTCTTTTGTCCTGACTTACTAAGTGTAGTACACTGAACAAAATTTAATTTTTCTTTGATAATTGCTACTCTAGCAGTGACTCAAAGCTATTGTTCTGAAATTCACTCATCATGTAGTATGAAAGCAGTGGATGCTAAATAAAGATGGGACATATATACATACATGCACCCATGCATATATATGTATACATATGTGTACATATATTTGCCAAATTCCATGGAAATTGTATATTTACCTAAAGCCTTACTACATGCTTAAGTTTATTCAAGTTTTCTGTTTCTCCTACAAATAAAACGTAAAAAGAAACAAAACAAAAAACCTCCAA
Source organism: Petaurus breviceps papuanus (assembly GCF_028583685.1). Taxonomy (NCBI): domain Eukaryota; kingdom Metazoa; phylum Chordata; class Mammalia; order Diprotodontia; family Petauridae; genus Petaurus; species Petaurus breviceps. Next base: position 43,882,324 of record NW_027186304.1, on the reverse strand, counting down.
TTCACTGAAAGTTCCAGTGAATGGCCTTCCAGTTTACTTGATATTTGATTATATCATCTAATTAGAAACTCCATGTCTCTATTTCTCCTGAATTTTTTGATGATTAGTTTTTCAGGGTTAATCATGTGTCCAGTAAGATCTTGTCATTCAATTCAGTCGGGCCATAATTTAAGTGGTCATCTAGTGGTTTTTGAGATAACCTTCACAAAGGTGCACTTAAGGCAGGCCTGCACAGCCTGAGGCCCACAAGCTGCAGGTTGTGCAGGCTTGAACTAAGAGAATATTAATAAACAACTTATAATATGCAAACCATCTTTCAAATAACTTTCCCATTATTTTTTGTATTCTTTTACATATTAAACTACTGAACAGCTGAATGGTATTGGTCAAGTCCCTGAAATTTATCACTAATAAAAATGGGTCTCAGTTTTATCTTGTGTAAAATAAACAATTGACTTAAATGATCTCTAAAGTGCCCTTTAGCTCCATCATTGATGATTTTATACTCTAAATAAGGGCTCAACAACCAACAACCCACAGCCAAACTTATCCTTGCCCACTTTTGTACAGCCCCTTCAACTAAGAATTGTTTTTACATTTTCAAATAAAATTTTTTTGCACTGAAAAATTTTTAAATTTCTCTGTTCACAGAGGTACAAAAATGGGCTGCTGGTTGAATTTGGTTTTGGGGCTGTAGTATGCTGACCCTTACTCTAAATGAATAAATGGTTTTATTATAGCAGATCACAATGCATCATTCAGCAAATAATTAGTAAGCTCTGTCTATCCATTAACATGTAAATTACCACTGGACCCCTTCACCCAAACCCCCCTTCCTTATATTATCTCTAGACTCTCTCTCTCTCTGGTCTAGCTTGGTCATCCAACATGTACTAATACTGGCAAATCAGGGGTTCTGAGAGTAGGCAGACACTGATGCAATTCACTCCCTCAGGGATCTAGAATTAACCCTTGTAGGGGGACCACTTAACTACTAATATACACTCAATTTCCTGAGCCCCTACTGGTGTGCTCCCCATTTAATAATTCAGTGAAAAATAATAAAAAAACACTTCACTCATAATGCAGGGATATGCCTTCCCACTGTAGACTGTGGAGGGGCATGTGGACACAAAATCATAGTCATAGATGAGAAGAATAAATGTAAGTATAGATATTGTACAAGACAACTCACCACTGAAGTGGTGTTCTATTTTTTCCTAAAAACAGACTATACAATACTAATAAACAGGGTGGTTCTCCACTAGCTTCTCTGCTCAAATTCTGAGGGGGTTCCACCTCTCAAGCAGGAAGTGGCAGAGGCAAAACCTTTGTTCCTTTTTTTTTTAAGCAATTGGGGTTAAGTAACTTGCTCAAGGTTACACCAGCAGGTGTTTCTGGGTGGGTGCTAAGTGTCTGAGCCCGGATTCGATCCCAGGTTATCCCGACTCTGGGGCTGGTGCTCTTACTCGCTGAGCCACCTGGCCACCCCTAAACCTTTGTTCCTTTTGTTAGCTCTTTCAATCAACAAATGCACTCTGCCAAAGATCTTTCAAATAGCAGATATCAATGAAAACTGCAGCCTCTTCCAAAACCCAATCAGAGGTGTTTCCTGTTATCAGCTAGTAAGTTCAGTTCAACTACCCTAATGATCCAAAGCAGCATCTCTTAAATGAGATGACTTAACATCCATCTCATGATGACAAAGCAAAATCTGTTTTTCTGCAGCCATAAATAGGCAGTGTACATGTATCTTGTAGTCATTAAACAATTATAGGAACTGACATTTCTGACTTATTACATTCGAAGTGCCCATTATCACTTACATGCAAATTAGATGGTATGAAACAGGATACTTTGGCCATCTTAACCTTAAGTGCCTTTTCTCTGAGTGGTTTAAGTATTTGTTGTTCAGCCCTTTCAGTCATGTCTGACTTTTTGTGAGGCCACTTGGGATTTTCTTGGCAAAGATACTGGAATGGTTTGCCATTTCCTTTTCTACCTCGTGTTTTAGATGAGGAAACTGAGGTAAACAGGCCTAAGTGACATCCCTAGGGTTGCATAATTATTAAGTCTCTAAGGCTAGGTTTGAATTCAGGTCTTCCTTATCCCAGGCCCAGCGTTCTGTCCACTGTACCACCCAGCTGTCCTACGATGACCTAGTAAGTTAAAGAATTAAGTAGAGAAATAATTTCTTTTTCAATGTTTATCTCACAACTATCCTTGTTTTTTTTTCTCTTGTTCAAATTTGAAAGGATCATGCCCTTGTTCAAAATACTATGCTAGACATTGAGGAAAGTACAAGGTTTAGATAAGACACAATCTCTTCCCTTTTAGAAGTTACAATGTAAGAGAGGTACAAAACACAAATAAAGATTACTAGGAGACCAAGTTTGACATAACAGAAAGAAAACCAGCCTTGGAACCTGAAAGACCTGGGTTTAAGGCTTGTCTATGACACATACTGGCTGTATGACCCTGGGTAAGTCAATTAACCTCTCACTGCTCAGGTAACTGCAACAACATGACACGGTATAGTTGCTCTATGGAGTTTCCTCACCTGAAGTTTTTCTCACTCATGAAATCACAGACCTGGATGCATCTACTCTCTACCCCTGAAAAAAACAACTATAATATAAAAATGTAAACATTTACTCCTTAAGAGAGTTGTGAAACAAAAATTATAACAGAAATGAAAGAAAAATTCATTACCACCCCAGAGGTCAGGAAAAACTTTTTGGAGCAAATGACATTTATTTGGAGCCTTGAAGAATGAACAGGAATTCAATGGTTATAAATCACTGCACTAGTAGAATATATGCTCCTTGAGAACAGGGACTGTTTCATTTTTCATCTTTGTTTCTTCAGCACTTGGCAGTGCCTTGAACTATGAAGTAGGAAAAGAGGATATTAAATAAAAGTCTTTGAAAAGAAAGACTAGGAAATGAGAGAAGAAGAATTAAATAGTTAAAGAAGGAAAAATAACTTTAAATATAAATATAAATAACTTTAAAAATAACTGTAGCCTGATTATTGAGTGCCTTCCTTGAATGTTGAGCAAAGGAATTTGAACACTAGACAGTAAGGAAGCAATGATGTTGGACCAGTAGGGTGACAAGACCATGAATATAAGCAAGAAAGATTATTCTGAGAGACTTATGGAGGATTGGTCTCCATTACTAAAAGTCTCTCCTCTCTCAAATTCATCCTCCCCATAGCTACCAAAGTGATTTTCCAAAAAGTATAGGAGTTACATAACTACATTCTTCTCCCTCATACCCTTGCCTCAACTCAATAAATGGCTCCCTATCTAGGATAAACTATAAACTCCTCTGTATAATATTTAAAGCTCTTCGCAACATGGCTCCTACCTACTTTCCCAGCTTCGTTATGTATTATTCTCATTCTCACTGTCTATGAAACTGAAACTGGCCTTCTTGCTATTCTTTATGTATGGCAATCTAACTTCATCTTCATTCCTTTTGTGAAGGCTATTTCTAATACCTGGAATGCACTTTTTCCTCAACCATAGAATCCCTTACTCTCCTCAAAATTCAGTTCACATCCCCACTTCTTCATGGAGACTCTCATGACAACTACCAACTTGTGATTCATGGGGATACAAATGACATTTCCAGAATGAATCTAAAAAGTATTACTAGCAATGATGAAGTCTTGAGATAATAATTTTAAAGCATTTAAAGGCACAGTGCCTAGTACCAATTAGGTACTTAAGAAATGCTCATTCCCTTGCCTTTCTTCCCTCTTGCTTCTTGTTTCTCAAGAAACGTCTGTCCCTTCAGAATCTTACTACTGCCTATTGAAGGAATGGGAGGCAGAAAAGAAAACATAATTGGGGAAATGCATGATTAGGAAAATGACGGTCGGAGAATGGGATTGAATTTCTCTATCATGGTTTACAAGATGGCGATGACAAATTTCTTGTCAGAGACAGAGTACACCTAAAGGAGACTGTTAAGAATATCTTTTCCAGGTGTCCTATGAATCTATTCAAAAGAGCTTTAAACAAAAAAAATTCAGGACGGGGAAGGGAGAAAACTGTTTATATTTGTACTCCAAGTTAAATCTATAAAAAGTATCCACAAAGAAGGAAGAAAAGCTTCTGAGATATATAGAAATTAAAAAGAGCAAAATCCAAGAAAAGAACCAGAAGTAAAGCTCATGATCTAAAATTACTATTTGCAAATGTTCAAAGTTTAGAAAATAAACAAGAAGAATTGATATCCTAATGCAAGAGGCAAATTACGCACTTCATAGATAACACTGGGAGAATGTGGGTTAAAAATCCATCACTAGACCATGGCTCTGTATTGTTCAAAAGAAACAAGATAGATAAAAGAGGCAGGAGCTTACATTGTATGTTAAGAAAGTAAACTCCTTGGGGTGTCCAGGTGGCACAGTGAGTAAGAGCACCTGGCCCCAGTGTCAGGAGACCTGGGATTGAGTCTGGCCTCAGATACTTAGCACCCATCCAGAAACACCTGGCCGTGTAACCTTGAGCACGTTACTTAATCCCAATTGCTTTAAAAAAAAAAAAGTAAACTCCTGGGAAAATGCAGAAACTGGAACAAGGAAACATGGAGGAGAGTTTGGGGGTAAAAGTCAATGGAAAGAAAGTGGGGTTTGTCATTGGGATATACTACAGACCACATGGTCAGAAAGAATACATAGATAATAAATTTGGGAAACATCACAAGCCTAGCACAGAGAGATGATATAGTGATGACGGGGGTTGGGGTGGGGGCTTCAATTATCCAAATACCTGCAGCTAGAGCGCTCTCTCTTCCAAAGGCAGAACTGAACTAACAACTTTTTCATTTGCCTTATTGATAATTCCATCCTTAAAAAACTGTAAGAATAAAAAAGGGAAAATTATTCTGGATCTGATTCTTCTAAAAGAAAGAAAATGATTGTTGGGTTGGAAATGATGGGAGCCCTTGAGAGAAATGACCACTCCATCCTAGGTTTTGTGATTTTAAAAAAAGGAAAGGAAATGAAGGCATAGTCTAACATGCATCCTAGATTTAGGAAAAGTAAATTTCAGGGGAGTGGAGCCAAGATGGCAGAGTGAAAGCAGGGACTCATCTGAGGTCTCCCACAAATTCCTTCAGCTATGTCTAAAAAGTAAATCTAAACAAATTTTAGGTTGGCAGAATCCACTAGGAGGCAGAGTGTGGCAGATTTCCAGCCCAGGACAACACAGAAAGTCAGAGGGAAGGATTTGTTGAACCAGGCAGGGGAGCACAGACCTGACCATAGGAGAGCAGATGTGGGCACTGGTAGACTGAATCATGTGCAGCAGTGGCAATTCCCAAACCAGACAGGGGTCTATCAGAGCTGGATGAGAGGCAAGCACAGTGCCTGCAGCAGTGGTAGCAGCTACTCCTAGGGATATCAGCCCACAGACTAAATTTTGAAAGTCACCTATTTGAACTTCCAGGAGCCAAGATGGCAGAGTAAACCATAAGTGCTCTCATCCCCTCCCCCCTTGTTGACCCTGAAAAACTCAGAGAGTATTGCCCCAAGAAAAATCCTGGAAAAGTGGACCCAGCAGAAGGGGTACAGCAATCTTTTAGCTCAGAAAGTCAGGGAGATTGATGAGAAGGGTCCCTCTTGCTGTGCTTGAAGGGAACTAGTGCAGGACAGGAGTCATCTCAGCAAGCCCCACTTCAGTGGAGCAGCAGATGCTGAGCCCTGGGGGGTAGGATCCAGCAAGCACCAACACCAGGAACCCAGGCCTGCCTTCACACAGACAGGGGAATCAGAGACACCAGCATGATCAAGCATCCACCAGTGGTTGAGCCTGCCTGTGCTCTAGTGCAAACAGGGGAGGTGGAGACCTCCAACAGCCAGACCACTATTCCCTCACACCTCATGCTGTGAGGTTCAGTATTACCTCAGGGAAACTCAGAAAGACATCTCCTGGCCTTGGACTTGGTACAAACGATCCAGCTCCAGCTCAGTACCAGCTGAGCAACAGCATTATATAGCTTCTAACTGATAGATCCAGAAGTAACAATACATAAAGTCAACCTCTCAGCACAAGAAGCATGGGACAGAGGCCCCTGTGCCCCAGAAGAAGAGATCCACTTTAAAAGTCAGGAAATATGCAATGACAGTGAGAAAAAAAGCAAATTGGAAAAGGAAAGAAGATAGAATCTTACTATGGAGACAGGGAAGATCAAAATACATTTCAGAAGAGGACAACATTGACACTGTACCTGCATCTAAAACCTCTAAGAGGATATGAACTGGTCTCAAGCCCAAAAAGCATTCTTGGAAGAACCCAAGGAGGATTTTAAAAGCCAAATTAAAGAGGTAGAAGAAAAATTGAGAACTGTTTTAAAAATACAATTGACAAAATGGAAAAAAAATTTCAATGAAGAGAGCAATTCTTTTAAAGGAAAAAAATGGCCAAATGGAAAAGGAGGTACAAAAGCTAACTGAAGAAAACAATTCGGTAAAAATTAGAACTGGACAAGTAGAAGCTAATGACTCTATGAGGCATCAAGAATCAGTCAAAAGATCTAAAGAATGAAAAAATGAAAGAAAATGTAAAATACCTCATTGGAAAGACAACTGACCTGGAAAACTGATGCAGGAGAGATAATCCAAGAATTATTGGTCTACCAGCAAGCCATGATGAAAAAGAGAACCTGGACAGCATCTTCCAAAAAATCATCAAGGAAAACTGCCCCAACGTTCTCAACCCAGAGGGTAAAATAGTCATTGAAAGAATCCACTGATCACTTCCTGAAAGAGATCCCAAATTGAAAATGCCAAGGAATATTGTAGCCAAATTCCAGAATTACCAGGTCAAGGAGAAAATACTGCAAGTAGCCAGAAAGAAACAATTCAAATATTATGGAAGCACAGTCAGGATCTCACAGGACTTTGCAGCTTCTACATTAAAAGATCTGAGGGATTAGATTATCATATTTCATAAGGCAAAGGAACTTGGATTACAACCAAGTATCAATTATACAGCAAAATTGAGCATGATCTTTCAGGCAAGGAGATGGACATTAAATTAAATAAGGGACTTCCAGACTTTCCTGATGAAAAGACAAGAGCTCAAAGGAAAATTTGATCTTCAAATACAAGACTCAAAAGCTAAACAGGAAAAAAGAAAAAGGAAAAAAAGAACTTGTTATTCAGTAAGAGAAAACTGTTTACATTCCTATATGGAAGGATGATACTTGTTAATCTTGAGAATTGTATATTTATTATGATAAATTATTATTTATTATTTATTATTAAAAAGGGATATATATATAGAGAGAGAGAGAGATAGATAGATAGATAGATGATAGATAGATAGATAGATAGATAGATAGATAGATAGATAGATAGATAGATAGAGGGTATGGGCATAAATTAATTGATGTGATGATTTAAAAAACTTAATTAAAGGGTACAAAGGAACTGTACTGGGAGAAGAGGAAAGGAGGAGGCAGAAAAGAATAAATTACATGAAGAGGCACAAAAATATATTATAGTAGAGGGAAAGAAGGGAAGGAAATAAGCATTGTCTGAGCTTTACTCACATCAGATTTGGTTCAAGGAGGGAATAATATACTCAATTAAGGATAGGAATATAACTTGCCTTACAGGCAGTAGGAGGGGAAAGGGGAAAAAAAGAGAGAGGTTTGTTAGAAGGGAGGGAAGAAGTAATAAGGGAAAATGGAAAGAAAAGGGAGAAGGGTTGATAGAAGAGAGGAAAAATTGAGGGAGGTGGTGGTCAAAAGCAAAACTCTCAAAGGGAGAATGGAGAAATAAAAGCATAAACAGAGAGGATATAGGATGGAGAGAAAGACACAGATAGTAATCATAACTCTGAATGTGAATGGGATCAACTCTCCCATAAAACTGAGGCAGATAACAGAATGAATTAAAAACTATGATCCTACAATATGTTGCTTACAAGAAACACATGTGAAACCAGGAGATATATAAAGGGTAAAGGTAAAAGATTGTAATAGAATGTATTATGCTTCAGCTGAACCAAAAAAAGCAGGGCTAGCAATCCTAATCTCAGAAAAAGTAAAAGCAAAAATGTATCTAATTAAAATAGATAAGAAAGGAAACTATATCCTATGGAAAGGCACCATAGACAATTTAGTAATTTCATTACTAAACATATATGCACCAAGTGGAATAGTATCCAGATTCTTAAAGGAGAAATTAAGGGAGCTATGGAAGAAATAGAGAGAAAAGCTATAATAGTGGGGAACTTCAACCTCTCCCTCTCTGAACTTGATAAATCTAACTGCAAAATAAGTAAGAAAGAAGTTAAGGAGGTACATAGAATTTTAGAAAAGATAGATATGGTAAACCTCTGGAGAAAATTGAATGGGGATAGAAAAGAATATACCTTTTTCTCAGTGATACATGACACAGACACAAAAATTGACCATGTACTAGGGCATAAAAAGCTCACAATCCAGTGCAGAAAGGCAGAAATATTAAATAAATCCTTTTCAAATTATGATGCAATAAATATAATATGTAATAAAGGGCTATGGAAAGATAAACTATAAATTAATTGGAAGCTAAATAAATAAAGAATGAGTGGGTCAACCAACAAATCATAGAAACAATCAATAATTTCATTCAAGAGAATGACAATAATGAGACAACATACCAAAACTTATGAGATATAGTGAAAGTGATTCTTAGTGGAAGTTTCATATCTCTGAATGCTTACACGAATAAAATAGAGAAAGAGGAGATAAATGAATTGGGTATGCAACTGAAAAAGCTAGAAAAAGAACAAACTGATAATCCCCAATTAAATACCAGATTAAAATATTGAAAACCAAAGGAGAGATTAATAAAATTGAAATTGGGAAAACTTTTGAACTAATAAATAAAAGTAAGAACTGGTTTTATGAAAAAGAAAACAATAAAAGTGATAAACTTCTGGTCAATTTGATTTTAAAAAAAGAAAGAAGAAAACCAAATTACCAGTATCAGAAATGAAAAGGGTCAATTCACCTCCAAAGAAGAAGAAATTAAAACAATAATTAGGAATTATTTTGTCCAATTGTATGCCCACAAATTTGGCAATTTTAGGAAATGGATGAATATCTACAAAAATATAACTGAAGAAGTAAAATACTTAAATAACCCCATCACAGAAAAAGAAATTGAACAAACCATCAATGAACTCCCTAGGAAAAAAAAAATTCCAGTGCCAGATGGATTTACAATCAAATTCTATCAAACGTTTAAAGAACAATTAATCCCAATACTATATAGACTATTTGGGAAAATTGGCAAAGAAAGAGTCCTAGCAAATAGTTTTTATGATGCAAATATGTTATTGATACCTAAACCGGGAAGAGCCAAAACAGAGAAAGAAATTTATAGACCAATTTCCCTAAGGAATATAGATGCAAAAATTTTTAATAAAATACTAGCAAAAAAAATTACAGCAACTTACCAGGAGAATAATTCACTTTGGTCAGGTAGGATTTATGCTAGGAATACAGGGCTGGTTCAATATGAGGAAAACTATCAGTATAATTGATCATATAAACAACAAAACTAATAGAAACCATATGGTTATCTCAATAGATACAGGAAAAGCTTTTGACAAAATACAACACCCATTTCTATTGAAAACACTGGAGTGCATAGGAATTAATGGAGCCTTCCTTAAAATGATAAGTAGCATCGACCTAAAACCATCAGCAAGCATTATATGTAAGGGAGATAAGCTAGATGCATCTCTAATAAGATCAGGGGTGAAACAAGGATGTCCATTCTCACCACTGTTATTCAATATGGTACTAGAAATGTTAGCTTTAGGAATAAGAGAAGAAAAAGAAATTGAAGCAATTGAAATAAGCAAAGAAGAAACTAAGTTATCACTCTTCACAGATGATATGGTGATATATTTAGAGAATCCTAGAGAATCAGGTAAAAACTACTTGAAATAATATTTAGCAAAGTTGCAGGTTATGAAATAAATCATCTGCATTTTTATGCATTACTAACAAAGCACAGTAGTGAGAGATTGAAAGAGAAATTCCATTTAAAGTTAATGTAGACATTATAAAATATTTGGGAGTCTACCTGCCAAAATAAACCCAGGGACTATATGACCATAATTACAAAACACTTTTCACACAAATAAAATCAGATCTAAATAGCTGGAAAAACATCAGTTACTCATCAGTTACACAACCACTTGGTACTGGCTAGGAAATACAAGGGTAGATCAGTGGAATAGGTTAAGTACAGAAAACACAGTAGTCAATGATTATAGCAATCTACTGTTTGATAAACCCAAAGATCACAGCTTCTGGGATAAGAACTCACTGCTTGAAAAAAAACTGCTGGGAAAATGAGAAAATAATATGACAGAAACTGGGCATAGACCAACATCTGACACCATATTCCAGAATAAAGTCCAAATTGGTACATGATCTATGTATAAAAGACTATTCTATAAACAAATTAGAGGAGCAAGGAATAGTTTATCTGTCAGATTTATGGAGAATGGAAGAATTTATAGCCAAATTTATGACCAAGAGATAAAGAACATTATGAAATGCAAAATGGATAATTTTGATTACATTAAATTGAAATATTTTTGCACAAACAAAGCTAATGCAACCAAGATTAGGTGGGAAGCAGAAAACTGGGAAAGAATTTTTATAACCACTGTGTCCAATAAAGACCTCATTTCTAAAATATATAGAGAATGGAGTCAAATTTATAAGAATACAAGTCATTCCCCAATTGATAAATGGTCAAAGTATCTGAGCAGGCAGTTTTTAGAGGAAGAAATTAAAGCTATCTATAGTCATATGAAAAAAATGCTCTAAATCACTATTGATTAGAGAGATGCAGATCAAAACAACTCTGAGGTACCACATCACACCTATCAGATTGGTTAACAGTGACAAAACAGGAAAATGATCAATGTTGGAGAATATGTGGAAAAATTGAAACACTAATTCATTGTTGATGGAGCTGTGAGCTGATCCAGTCATTCTGGAGAGCAATTTGGAACTATAGCCAAAGGACTATAAACATGTATAAACTTTGACTCAGCAATACCACTTCTAGGGCTATATTCCAAAGAGATCATAAAAATGGGAAAAGGACCCATATATACAAAAATATTTATAACAGTTTGTTGTTGTTTTTTTGTGGTGACCAAGAACTAGAAATTGAGAGAATGCCCATGAATGGGGGAATGACTAAACAAGTTGTGGTATATGAATGGAGTGGAATGCTATTATTTTCTTTTGTGTTTTGTTTTATTTTGTTTTTTTTCTTTCTCATGGTTTTTCCCATTCTTTATAATTATTCTATGCAACATGACTAATGTGAAAATGTGTTTAATAGGAATGTATGTGTAGAGCCCATATCAAATTGCAAACCATCTTGGGGAGGGAGAGTGGAGGGAAGGGGAAGAAATATATTTTTTTGCTTTGTGGAGGGGCAATTGGTGTTAAGTGATTTTCCCAGGGTCACACAGCTAGTTTTTGTGTTAAGTGTCTGAGGCTGGATTTGAAATCAGGTCCTCCTGATTCCAAGGCTGGGGCTCTATTCACTGTGCCACCCAGCCACCCCTGGGGGAAGAAATTTAAAACTTATAGAAGCAAATGTTGAAAACTAAAAATAAATAATTTAATATTTAAAAAGAAAAAAAAGAAAAGGACCTATATGTATACAAACATTTATAGCAGCTCTTTTCTGATGTCAGAGAATTGGAAATAGTAGAGATACCCATCAACTGGGGAATGGCCAAACAAATTGGGGTATGGTTATGATGGAATACTATTGTTCTATAAAAAATGATGAATAGGATGCTCTCAGAAAAACCTAGAAAGATTTACATAAACAGATGCAAAGTGAAATGAGTAGAATCAGGAGGACATTGTACACAGTAACAGCAATATTGTCAGATGATCAACCGTGAATGACTTAGTTATTCTCAGTAATACAATGACTCTGAAGGATTTATGATTAAAAAGGCTATTCATCCCCTGAGAAAGAAATGATGGAATCTGAATACAAATCAAAGTATACTTTTTTTTAACTTTCTTCATTTTATTGTATTGGGGGGGGGGGGCTGGTCTATGTTTTCTTTTACAACATGACCGATATGGAAATATGTTTTGCATGACTTCGCATGTATAATCTATATCAAATTGCTTGCCTTCTCAATGGGGGCAGGTGGGGAAAGGGGAGAATTTGCAACTTAAAATTTTAAAAGTAAATGTTAAATGTAATTACATGTAATTTCCATGTAATTAGTAAATATTTATGCATTGATTAAAAAAAGGAAAGTAAATTTCAGATTCAAACAAATTATAGGTAGAGTCATATAGAGTAAAATGCTTTAGAGAAATGCTCAAGAAGTAAATTTTGAAAACAGAAAAGGAAACATTCTTTTTAGGGTCTAAGACTGATTCATATTTTTTCTCTGATAATTTTCATGTAGAAGTTTTGACTTTGTTGTCTTCTTCTGAGTTTGTATTTTGATCTTCCCTCTTACCACAGTAACTTTCGATGGTGAGGTTCTTTTGTGGTTGCTTGCTTATTTTTCCAGCCTATTTCTTGATGTTTAACTTTATGTTAAAGTTGGACTTTGCTCCCAGGGTGAAGGGGCCACTGTCCCAAACTCCAATCTGCTCTGGTCTGTTAGCAATTATAAGTACTCTTTTTAACTCTAGAACTAAAGTGGGGTTCCCTACCCTGCATCTGCAAGCTCTGATATGTTAGAGGTCCTTCTCATCCTGAGACTAGAACCCAGATCCATATATGGGCAAGGCAACAGAGTTCTGTACCCAATGCCAGCAAAGGGGCCCCTGTAATCTTAGTGTCTGTGAGCTGATAACTCCAGAACCTGCTGCTTCAGATTCTGTGACAACCCCCCAAGGCCTAACTACTGTCTTGTCAAGGTTCAGCCTGTTAATATCTTGCTGGGCCACTGCCTTCATTAAACTATGCTTCACTTTCACCCCAAAAGAAATCCAGTTAGTAGTCATTACTGTAAATATGAATGGCATGAGCTCACTGACAAAATGGAAACAAATTAACAGAATAGATTAGAAACCAGATTCCAGAAATATATTGTTTTCAAGAGGCACATGAGAATCAGAATGACACACATAAAGTTAAAAATAAAGAGACGGACTAGACTCCAATATGCTTTAGTTGAATTAAAAAAAAAAACCCTCAGAGATAGCAATCATGATCTCAGGAAAATAAAAATAGACCTAATTAAAAGAGAGAATCAGGGGAAATACATTTTGCTAAAAGGTACCATAGACAATGAACTAATGTCAAAAATTCTTACATGTTTCACTGATAAAATCTTTATTTCTGAAATATGTGCAAAGTATAGAATAAAATCAAATTCATAAAAATAAAAGCCATTACCCAATTGATAAATGGTCAAAGGATATAAAAAGGCAGTTTTCAGAAGAAGAAATCAAAGCTCTCTCTTTTCATATGAACAAATGTTCCAAATCACTATTGATTACAGAAATGCAAATTAAACAACTCTAAGGTACCACTTTACACTTATTAGAAATGACAAATACTAGAGGATATGAAGAAAAAATAGGTACACTGATGAATACTGGTGGAGTAGTGAACTGGTTCAACCATTCTTGAGAACAATTTGGAACCATGCCCAAAGGATTATAAAGCTGCACAGAAATACTCAGAAATACCATTGCTAGTTCTGTATCCCAAAGATACCAAAGAAAAAGGACCTATGTGTACAAAAATATTTATATCAACTCTTTTTTGTGGTGACAAAGAATTTGAGTGGATGCCTATCAGATGGGAAATGGCTGAACAAGTTGTGGCATGTTATTGTAATGAAATACTATTGTTCTATAAGAAATAACAAGGAAGGTAGTTTCAGAAAAATATGGCAATACCTATACAAACAGATGCAAAGTGAAGTGAGAAAAACCATATCATTGTGCACAATAATAGCAATGTTGTGGTGATCAACTATGAAAGAGTTGGCTATTCTGATCAATACAATAATCCAAAATAATTTCAAAGGACTCATGATGAAAAATACTATCCACCTCCAGCCACAGAACTGATGAACTCTGAGTGCAAACCAAAGCAAACTTTTCTCACTTTATTTTTCTTGTCTTAAAAAACATGGTTAATATGGAAATGTGTTTTGCATGATTTCACATGTATAATTGATATCATATTACTTGCATTCTCAGTGGATAAGGAGATGGGAGAGAAGGAAATAATTTGGAACTCAAAATTTAAGAAGAAAATAATATTTAAAAAAACAAATAATACAATTAATTTTTAATGTCTATTACTTATGTGCCAATGAAATACTTTAACATTGATTGAGACAACCTGCCAGCTTTTATTAAGGTAGACCCTGGAGCAAGGCTTGAGCCCTTTATTACTCCTTGAGCCTTGTAATTTGTGTGAATTCCAGAATGGAAGACATGCATTACATATTCTCTCCTTGCATTGAAAAAAAAAATCAATAGAAAAAAATAGATCAGAAACTTTCAATTGCCTATCTATTTATATTATCTTAGCATCTACCAGGTAAGTGTTATATTGATCATCTGTGGGGAATATATGGAATTATGTGAATGAGAATCACACCAGATGAAAAAGTGTTAATTAGTTGCAATCTTCAGTTCAGGAAAAGAAAATTACTAATTACTTCTTTTCCTGAAATATTCCATCTAATTTACTAGATTATATTCCAAAGAGAATATAGTAGAAAAAACTGATTAATGTATTATGCACACAGTAGGTGATCAGTAAATATTTTTGTATATATGAATGACAGATGTATTCTATTCTTAATAGTAGAATTTCTATCATTTGCTAACTAGACAATTTGCATCTTAAAGAAAATGTATAGGAAACTTATTCTTTCTGAATTTAGGAAATAGTTAAGGTAAATAAAGAATGTTAATTCTTTGAACTATTTTTAAGAAATGTATCTACATATTTGTAAGAAATATAATCTACCGAAATGAAATTATCTGCTCAACAAAACCTAGAATGTCTTTGCTCTTGGAAATACATATAGTAGCTGACTAAAGCTTTAGGTTTAGATTTTTCCAGAACTCTGGAGAAAAAAAATTTCATGGATAAATAATCAGTCTTCCATAAATCTTTCCCTAAACTCATTAAAATGTTAATTACGTGCTAATTTCTTGAAATCTGAATTTGTCAAACCTCCTTTTTCTAAAATCTTAAAAGTTTGATGAAATGAGCCCAAGTTATCTACATGGTGTTCCTAAAGTATGGACACATAGAAAATCTCATTAGCTATGCATATTTTCAAGAAATGAAGTAAATGAAATTTTCAACAACATTTTATTTAATTAGCATAAATTTTAGCCATGACAATTTCATATGGAATAAAAGCTTTCATTAGCTATTGGGGACTATTTTCCATATTAATGCGATTAATTTAATCTAATTAATTAATGAGATTTTCTGTGTGTCTCCTATGTCTTCCTCTGAAATCTCATTTATGCTAATTAAATAAAATATTGTTGGAAATTTCATTCATTTCATTTCTTGAAAATATGCATAATTAATGAGATTTCCTGTGTGTCCAGACTTTAGGAACACTTCTGTAATACAACCTTTACCTAAAGTATGAATCTTCTCTACAAAATTCCTGACAAATGGACACAGTTTCCTCTTGAAAACCTCAGATGACAGGGAACTCACTATCTCTAAAAGTAGCTCATTCTATGTTTGAATAGCTCTAATTATTAGGAAGGGTTTTTTCCCCCTTAAATTGACCCAAATCCTTATAATCCTACTTCCTCCCCACCCCCCACCCAATTTCTCCTAATTCTGTCCTCTGAGGCTAAATAATAAAGTCTAATTCTTTCCCCAAGTCATAGTCCTTATCTGTCTACAGGATTAACAGGTGATTAACAAGTACAATTCTCAACACAGGATAGGAAAAAGTCTGCAAGACTAGGTAAAATTGGAGTCAAGACATTAACTGGTAATATAGTTCAAAGCTTAAAGCCTAGAATTCACCAGTTAGCTAGTTACTAGATATGGAGGCCTCTCCTCCCCTCCCTTACCCTCCCCTCCCCTCCCTTCCCCGATCTGAGGGTGTTCTGCCCAACTTTGCACAGCCCTCCTTTACTTAAAATTTAATTCACTTGCAAGTCATGGCATCATCTTCCTGATGTCATGCCCCTCTTTGAGAATGAAGGACAAACCACGAAAGCTACAGAGGCTATGCTGGAAAATATCATATGATTTCATAAACAGCAACTAAAAAGCCCAGAGGTTTTGGCATTCATTCAGCTAGCATTTATTAAGCACCTGTTATGTGCCCAACACTGTACTAGTGATGGGGTGCTTGGGATCTATGTTTGTAAAATCTATTTGTAAACTCAATTTGTAATACCAATTTGTAACATCAGGAATGATGGGGTACTTGGGATCTATATTTGCAACATCAGTCTTTAAAACTTTGTAACATCAGTTTGTAAAACCAGTTTGTAAAAATCACACTACCCCCTCCCAGTCTCAGAGCATTAACTCTGTCCCTTCTCCGCCCCCCCCCCCAGCTTCAAAGCATTAATTGTGCCCAGCAACAATTCATGGATTGTTTATCTCAGCCTTGAAATACTAGCAAGCTATACCTATCAATCTTTCACAAAAGTATCTATAAACATTCCAGCTTAGGCAACTATTATCTCCCCCTTGCATAGTGTCTCATTGCCCCCATGAATCCTTTGGTACCCTATCTCTAGGTTGACTCCTTGGCTGCCTCAATGAATCCTTCAGGGCCCTATCTCAGGGTTAACTCCTTTGCCTATTATCCACTGAGTCTCTGGCTAACCTGGGTTCCCAGACATCAATCTTTCCCAGACATCAATCCTGTCAATCATGACACTGATAGGTGGCAGACTGAGCACTTCTCAATCAGCCCTTGACCGCTCACTGACTTAGTAATGTTTCAAGTCTAAAACCACAACTCTAGGTAGCTCCCCCCACCCCCCACCCCCGACCATGGGCTTTTTCCCAGTGAATCATGGGTACTACAACTGAGGCAGTTACATCAAGCCCCTTTAAACACCGACTCCACCTTAGCCCCACCTTAACTCCTCCCTAATCCCACCCTCTTCTTGCCTGGTCAGCCTAATTGACATCTCATGAATAGCCTTAACTCTTTAAAAAGTATGCCTGTGTCTTCTTTAAGCTTGCAGGTCCCCTAAGGATCCTTGCCCACTGTAAGGCGTATAATAAACTTCTTCAACTTTGACTCCAATTGAACCTGAGCTGAATTCTTTCCAGACTGAATCGCAGGTTCTGGTCTTAGATAAGATCAGAGTTCCTGCTGAACCTATTGGGAGCCATCCCTCATCACTAGTTCTGCTGATGCAAAGACAAAAATCAAATGGTTCCTGACCTCAAGGAGCTTGACCAAGATTAAGAAAATCAACCCGAGACAAGAGAATGGTATTTTAAATGATAATTTGCTTCTCATAGAAATCTTTCCAAGATAGCATTATTTTGTGGTAAAAGACATGACTACCACAACCCAGCCTATGGACCTTGATAGGCCTTCAAGTACACAAAGTCACAGAAACTCAGAACTGAAAAGTAGCTCAAAAGTCATCTAGGCAACCTGTACCTGAATACAAAGACCTTCTGCAACCGCGTTTAACAGTGGTCATGCAATTGAACTCTAGGGACAGAGGTCATCTCCTCCAGGGATAGAACCTGAAAATAACCCACTCCAATTTTTATCTAATGGTTAGAAAGATTTCTATCACCAACCCCCATATGAGATCAGAATATTCTTCTACACTTCTGCAGCTAGATGGTGAAGTAGATAGAGCACTGGGCTTGAACTCAGGAAGCTCATCTTCCTAAATTCAAATTCAGCCTCAGACACTTACTAGATGTGTGATCCTGGGCAAGTCACTTAGCCCTATTTGTCTCAGTTTCCTCATCTGTAAAGTGACTTGGAGAAGGAAATGACAAACCACTCTAGTATCGCTGCCAAGAAAATCCCAAATGCTGTCATGAAGAGTTGGATATGACTGAAAACAACCAAACATGGTCACAGTGGTAGTAAGTGCAGGAAGCAGGATTTGGAGTCATGACTTCCTGCCTCCAAGACCAGCACTCTTTCCATTGTACCCTAATGTCTCCCATCCCACTAAATCAAATTTAATTAAATTCAGCCTCATTGTTTTAGCCTCTCAATATCTTTTTCAATTATGAATCTGCCACCCAATGTGTTAACTGTACTTCCTGGCGTTGTATAATCTGCAAACTTGACAAAAAGTTTGGAGGATTCTGGGAAGATGACAGAGTAGGTCAGAAAATTCCAAGCTCTCAAGATTTTCCCCCACAAAAGAGTTAAAATAACACCTTAGGGTGAACAAAGTATAGGTGGAGATAAATAAGAATGGGGCATAACTGAGGTCCTCTGGGGAAAATTTGATATCAGAAAGAAAAATCCCAGTTTGTGGTTTGGTCCCTGTGAAGAGTAAACACCTCCAGACTAGGTTCTGCTAGCCTCTTAAACAATAAGCTGCAAGCCCTGGGGTTAGTTGTTTTGAGAGGCTGCCTCAGCTTCAGCCACTAGAACTCTTACCCCAGGGATAGTGAGGGGAGTTGGGCGTTTGAGCCCCAGGAAGATTGAGGGAACCTCTGCTGACCAGGAATGCCAGACCCATCAATGCTGTGAAGAGTGGCTGAGGCAAGAAGGAACCAGCACACACTGGGGAGTACAGAAGCAGTGGAGCAGAAAACCCCTGGCTGTGGACACTTATAGAGGTTGGAGGTTTGAAGCTTTGGCTTTTGGTTCCAAATGAAGATCTGGGGCAAGAGGCACCATCTCCCATACCTCAGGCTATGTGTGGGTGACTACAAATAACTAAGCTATCACCACACAAAAAAATGCACAGGCAAAGGAAAAAGAATTCAACTATAGAAACCTATTATGGGAATAGAGATGACTGGGGTTCATCTTCAGAGGAGGAAATAGGCCTTCCCCCCTCCAAAAAGCAAAAAAAAAAAGTTTCACCAATGCTTTCATTTACTATATTTACTCAAATGTTAAGCAACACAAGGCCAGCAAGGCCACCTGGGACATTGCTCCAGAGACCTGTTCACTTGACAATGACCCCTTAGTTACTCTTCTTTGGGTCTGGTTGTTCAACCAATTCCAAATCCCCTTAGCTTGCTTTAATCTGACACATCTCTCCATCTTGTCCACCATAACTGCATAAGATGCTTCATCAAAAGTTTGCTAAGATTCAGGTACAATTTGTCTGTGATATTCTCTTGCAGTACAGTAAGCCTGTCAATAAAAGTTCATATGTATCTGCTCTTGATGAAGCAACATAAGCTCTCAGTGATCCCCTCTTCTCTTTCTAAATATTTATAAACTATGTCTTTGACAATAAGTACTTGAATTTTGCCAGAAAATGAAATTAAACTCAAGCCTATGATTTATAAATTCCTCTCTCTGTATATAATATATACATATATGTTATATATATACACACATGTAAATATATGTATATATGACACAAAATATATGCATCTACATTCCTTTAATTTTTCAAAGCTTATGGACAATGCTCAGCTAATATATGCCCCAGTTCTATCCGGGTTATCGTTTGTCTGGACCTAATGAGCTGAAATTGTGAGAACTGATAATCTTTTAATATCATATTTTGGCCAAAGTTTGAATTAATCAAACAGACTGCTATGCGTCGTTTTACAAAAAAAGGCTCTCTTTCTATCTCAGCCACTCCAGAGACCAGATAAGGCTGGGAGTAGGAATTAACACAGGCATCCAGAGATCATAAACTCCAGACAGACCCAGCTTTGTCTCACTCTCAGAGAATCCTTTTCCTTATGTCAACCAGAAGAGGTCTGTTTTATGGCTCTTAAGGACAAGACCCTCAACTCATGAACTCACAGCACTAACTTGACTAATGGGACTTTTTCTTATCTTAATATTTTCTGGGCATATACCATGTTGTGGAATATTAATGGCAAAGAAAACACAGATATTCTGGATCATAATTTCAGTTGACACACTGTCTTCTCTCTTGTTTTATTGTATTTACCATTTATTCAATTAAGAAAATTCCTTTCTCATACAATGATTAAACCATTATGGGGATCATAGATTTGTGTGACTCGGCCACCCTGTATTGGGATGGTCCTAAAGTGTACTTAAGCTCTCTCATCCTTTTGTTCATCAGTCAGGACTCTAGTCCTGCGCTCCTTGGACAAGTAATGCTAGCCTTAAAGGAATAACAAATAAGTGCTGCAATTTTATATCACTATTTGTCTGTCTCCTTTAACAAACCTTTGAAACAGGTCAACAGCATCAAGGACATCTTTTACAAAGTCCTTTTATATATTTGATGAAAACTCAACCATTTTGTTTCTATCCTTCTTCATTTGGAGAGTATTTTCCTAAATAGAGAAAACATAAAATACAAGTAGTAGATCTCTAAGCTAGGTTCTGATTAGTGCAAATAATGAATCCCTTAAAGTGGTCATATATAGTCTAATTCTCACTATTTAATTTGTAATTATGTTAATTGTTGATGGAGTTGTGAACTGTTTCAACCCTTCTGAAGAGCAATTTAGAATTGTGCCCAAAGGGCAATCAAACTGTGCATATCCTTTGATCCAGCAATACCACTACTTGATCTGTAAACAAAGAGATCCAAAATAGGGGCTTGGGGACCTACTTGTACAAAAAATTATTTATAGCAACTTTTAGAGGTAGCAAAGCATTGGAAGCTGAGAGATACCCATCAATTGAGTAATGGCTGAACAAGTTGTGATATATGAATGTAATGGAAGACTAGTGTGCTATAAGAAATGACAAGCAGGTGGATTTCAGAAAAACCTCAAAAGACTTACATAAACTGATGCAAAGTGAAGTGAGTAGAGCCAGAATTATTGTACATGGTAGCAGCAACATTGTACAATGAGCAACTATGAATGACTTAGCTATTCTCAGCAATACAATGATCCAAGACAATTCTAGAGGACTCATGAGGAGAAATGCAATTCGCATCCAGAGAAAGAACTGATAATAGTCTGAATACAGACTGAAGCATACCATTTTTACTTTCTGGATTTTCTGTTTTTTTCTTTATTTCTTTATTTTTTCCGTGGTTTATTTCTTTTGGTCCGTATTTTCTTTCACAACATGACTAATATAGAAATACCTTTTACATGATTGCACACATATTATCTATATCAAATTGTTTACCATCTTAGGAAGGGAAGGGGGAGAAAATTCCGAACTAAAAAAATTCTTTAAGTGAATGTTAAAATTTATACACATAATTTTAAAAAACTAAATATTATTAAAAATAAATTATAAGTATGTAAAGCCTGGTCATTGGTTTCAGTCCAATACAAATATTCAGTGTGAATTCAAATAATGGGACTACTTCAAAGGATTCATTATTCATACTAATTAAGGCCTGGATGAACAGAGCTTTATCATTATTCTATCAACCCTAAACAATGATCCTATTCCTTCTTTATCCTGTAGTTTTAAATCATAGCTTTAACTCTTGGGTTTGTTTTTGGTTTTGGGGTTTTTTTTTCTTTCTTTCTTTCTTTTTGGAGGGGAGAAAGGCAAGGCAATTGGGATTAAGTGACTTGCCCAAGGTCACACAGCTAGTAAGTGGGTCAAGTGTCTTAGGCTGGATTTGAACTCAGGTCCTCCTGACTCCAGGGCTGGTACTCTATTTGCTGCACCACCTAGCTGCCTTTAAGAAGCCTTTACCACTAGGAAACATAAAATAGCTAAGTAGACTCTTTGCCAGTGAGTAATTTACCTTGCGAATAAATAGCTTTTGGAACACCTTGACTGACCCAGTTACTTTTAAGCCAGTCTAGAGTTTGTGACATTTCATGATGGTAATAATACTTCCTAATACAGCACTTTACTCCTACTGACCTCTTCTCACCCAATAACACTAGATTTAAACCTGTGAATCTCCCACATGATTTTTTTTTTCAGCTACTCTTGTATGTAGACTTTTTGAGATTTAGGAGACTAAGGTACTTCAGCTGAAAGGCCAACAGTAAGTCTAAATGCTTTATTGAGCAGTATAGTGGAATTTTCCCAGGGACACTCACCCTGTGGTGGTAAGGAGAAGGAAAGATGATGTTATGGAATCTCCTGCTGAGCTTTTTAAGGGTGCTAAATGACATTCATTTTGCATGTTTCATTTATTTGTTTATTTATAAATATATATTTATCTCCCCCTATATTTGTGTGTCCCTTGAGAACAGAGGTGGCTACATTTTTTAGTTTGCACAAATAGCACTTGGTATAGTAGGCACTTAGTAAATGTTTACCAGATTGATTTACATACAAAACAGTGGATTGTGTTCCTCATCCTAGTGTCCTTCAGAACTAAGCTCAAATGCCTCCTCCTGCAAAAGAACTTTCCTGATTCCACCCTCTTCACACCTGCTAGTGTAATGTCCCCATCCAAAAATGAGCTGGTCTTTATTTTGCATATTTTATTTGTTTATTTATAAAACCATATATTGTCTCCCTCTATATAAGTATGTTTCTTGAAGGCAGAAATGGTTTCATTTTTTTTAGTTTGTATTCAAAGAACTTGGCAAATAGTAGTTTTTACTTAATAAGTATTTACCAGACTGATAACAGTAATGGGAAATGTCAAATATATAGATATTGGTTGCAGCATACTCTGTCCAAACTAATTAACTCTATCGTGCCTTAGTGATAATGTCTTTCCCAAAAAGGTGATGGAAGCAAATAAAAGGAATTGTTATTCCGGGCCTGATTTTGACCATCGGCTAAAAACCTAACGAAGGGGATCCTATTATGAAGTAGCCGGTCCATCTCAGGGTTTATTATAGATAAGGAGGAGAAGGTCAGGCTATTATGTGCCATTCACCCTAAGTTTGGGGAGAGCAAATTTCAAAGAGTTCAGAAAATAGATAAGGAAGCTAGCATGACCCAAAATTTACAGGGGAAGTCGATTTAGAGGAGATGGAATACTGTCAAAAGTGAAATTCTGATCACAAAACAAATAATTTCAGTAAGAAAAAATAGTTTTCTAAAGAGGCTGATATGAAGTCACAGAATACTCATGGACCAACCCGAATTTTTAAAACATGCACACGATGTGAACAAATGAAGGCAACTGAAAATGAATAAAAAACAGAGTACTGACATTATTCTTACAGAAGAACTAAAAACCCAGAATGTGCTGAGGCTGCTAATGCATGCTGAAGTCAACAAAGAAAGATATTTTTTAAGCTATCATTCCAGCGAGAGGCTGGTGATGCTGATTTCTTTCCTGGGAAAATTCTAGTCTGCAATATCAAAGTGCTAATTATTGAGCTTTCTAAAAGAGTCCAACAGTAAACATTTATTAAACACTTACAATGTGCCAAGTGTTATGCTATGTACTAGAGATACAAATAAAGGCAGAAGTAGTCCCTGCCCACAGGAAGAACACATTCTAATAGGAGAGGAAAAGATAAGTAGGTACATAGAAGATACACACTGAGGAGATTGTGGAGGAAAGCACTGGAACAAAGGACGGAGAAAAGTCTCCTGCAAAGGTGATATTTCAATTACATCTTGAAAGAAGTCAAAGAAACTAAAAGGCAGGGATGGTGATGGGGAAAAGCATTCCCAGGTGAAGGCAAAAGTAGGGCAAAGACAGTGAGGCCCAGGATGGAGAGTCCTGTGTGAGGAACAGCAGGGAGAACTCTCTGTCTCTCTGTGTATCTTTGTCCCTGTGTCCTGTGTTTCTCTGTCTGTGTCTCCCTCTGTCTCTCTGTCTCTATTCTCTGTCTCTGTCTCTCTGTCTCTCTCTGTCTCTCTCTCTCTGTCTCTCTCTCTCTCTCTCTCTCTCTCTCTCTATATATATATATATATATATATATATGTTTCTCTGTCTCTCTGTCTGTCTCTCTCTGTCTCTGTCTCTCTCTGTCTCTCTGTCTCTGTCTCTCTCTGTCTCTCTCTCTCTGTGTCTCTCTGTCTCTCTCTCTGTCTGTCTCTCTGTCTCTGTCTCTGTCT
>NW_027186304.1:43855923-43858211 GCF_028583685.1 Petaurus breviceps papuanus | reverse complement strand
TGTCTCTGTCTCTCTCTGTCTCTCTCTCTGTCTGTCTCTCTGTCTCTCTCCCAAAGGAAATTTGCTGGATCAACAACTGTGTGGAGGAAAGTAAAGAATAAGACTGAAAATATAAGAAGAGGTCAGGTTATAAAAAGCTTTAAGAAGCAGACATAGCAGTTTGTATTTAATCCTGGGGGTAATAGGAAGCCATTGGAGACAAGGAAGGTAACATAGATCTTTTCTTCAGAAAAATCATTTTGGCAGCTGAATGGAGGATTTGTTGGACTGGGGAGAGTTGAGTCTGGGAGACCAATGAGGAGGTTAATGCAGTAATCCAGGTGAAAGGTGACGAATGCCCAGGGTGGTAATTACATAAGCAAAGAGAAGATGACATGTATGAGAGATACTGTCAAGATAGAAATAGCAAGATCCAGGTGCTGATTAGCTGTGCAGGGCGAGAATGAGGAGCTGAAGAGAACTCCATTAGAGTGTGGTCTCCTTGAGAGCAGGAACTGTCTTTAGCCTCTTTTTGTATCCCCAGAACTTGGCCCAGTGCCTGGTACAAAGCACTTAATAAATACTGACTGACTGACCCCAAGGTTTCCGGCCAGAGTGACTAGTGGGAGGGAGACATCAATGGTTATCAGGGTGGTGGAAATATGACAGGCTTTGGGCATGTTGAGTTTGAGGTTCATACAGAACATCCAGTTTTAAATATCCAAGAGTTAGTTGGTGATACATGACTATAGCTAAGGAGAGATAGTAGCATGGAGTATAGAGACCTGGCCATCATCTTTATAGAGATGATCATTGATCCCACATTTGTTGGTGAAATCACCAACAGAAATAGTGAAGAGGAAAAGGAGAAAAAGAACCAGGACAGAGCACTGGGGGATATACCTGTTTAACAGCTTTGATATGGATGAAGATCTAGTGAAGGAGACCGTTAAGACACTTAAGAGGAGAAATGAGAAAGCAGCACCATGAAAACTCAAGAGAAGAGAGTATCCAGGAGAGGAGGTGATTGGCAATGCCAAAGACCACCAAGGGATCAGGAAGGGTAAAGCCTGGGCAAAGGACATCAGATTTGACAATTTTGAAATCATTGGCAACTTTGCAGAGACACTTTAGTTCAATAATGAGGTCAGAAGTAAGATTGGAAAGAGTTTAAAGCAAGTGAGGAAAGAAGTAGATTCACCCAATGTCAGGAGTTAAAGAGTTTAGATTCAAAGAGGAGAGATATAAGACAATAGCTATGAGGAATGGTAGGATCTAATAAACTTTGTTCGTTTGTTTATTTCTTATAGTTTTCCTTTCTCCAGTTCCATGTTTCTTTTGCTTTTCCTGTTAGGAGCTGGGCTCTAAAACTTCAAGTTCTTGTTTCCTGGTCTCAGTTGGTTGACTTTTAAAGGTCACCTCTTGGGGCAGCCAGGTAGTGCAGTGAGTAAGAGCACCCGCCCCAGAGTCGGGATGACCTGGGATCGAATTTGGGTTCAGACACTTAGCACCAACCCAGAAACACCTGGCCATGAAACCTTGAGCAAGTTACTTAACCCCAATTGCTTATTAAAAAAAAAAAAAGGTCACCTCTAAACTTTGGTCTGTCTTCATAATCATGATGAAGATATTCCTAATTCATTCAAGGGACTAATTCACATCTCATAAAGAGATCACACATGTGGCTGTATCTTTTACAGTTTCCTGAACACTCCATTGTGACCCCTTTTCTGTGATAAGGACCACACCCCACTCCTTTGCATATGCATTATGTAAGCTGTGAACTCAGACAAGGTTTCTCTCTCTACAATCACTGAACAACAGGAAAATAAGAAACAATTTTAGTCAGAGTTTTGAAAGGTTTGATGACAGTAATAGGCAGATTAGCAGAGGTGTTGTGGCTCTGCTCTCATCCTCTCTCTCTCTTTACTTTTGAGTTGAGGAGGCTGGGTGTGAGCACTCCCCCTTTAAAAAAAAAACAACAAACTTTTCCTGGGTGAGCAGAATGGCAGGCTTCAACTTGACTTTTCACATCTGGTGATGGCACATCCAAGACCCCTCTAGCCCTGCAATAAGTACTCACTGGTAAGCCATACCATATAATTATAGACTCTGTGAGACCTGGAAAAGACTTTAACCACTACCTAATCTTGCATTTTACAAGTTCAAAATCTGAAGCCACTAGAGATAAAGTAGCTTGTCTAAAAGTCACACAGGTAGTAAAGGTGAGAGCCAGAACTTGAACCCCAAGTCCTCTGTCTCCATGTTCCTCTCTCTCTCTCTCTCTCTCTCTCTCTCTCTCTCTCTCT
>NW_027186304.1:43793723-43855823 GCF_028583685.1 Petaurus breviceps papuanus | reverse complement strand
TCTCTCTCTCTCTCTCTCTCGCCTCCCATCATGCTTTTCTTTCTCCCCACATCTGCCCCCACAAAATTCCATATCTGTCTACTGGTTTTAGCCTAGTACTCAAGAACGATTACTTGGGCATTGAAATCCAATTAAAAGTTTCGATTAGAGTCATGTAAACAGTTGTTCTTTATTGTTGTTCATTTATTTCAGTCATGCCCAACTCTTTATGAACCCATTTGGAGTTTTCTTGGCAAAGATACTGGAGTTTGGGGATTGGTTTGGGTTTTGTTTTTGTTTTGTTTTTGGCATTTTCTTCTCTAGTTCATTTTACAGATAAGGATCTGGGACAAATAAGGTTAAATGACTTGCCCAGGGTCACACAGATGCTAAGTGTCTGAGGCCAGATTTGAATTCAAGAAGATGAGTTTTCCTGACTTCAGGCCTGGCACTCTAACCACTGTACCACCTAGCTATTAAATTCCTCCCCCTGCCCTTCCAGTTTCTATAACTTACTTAACAGAAAAATGCCATCTCTCTCTAAAAGTCTATATGCTAGATGCTTATAATAGATACTTCATAGAGAAAAGTAAGGAAGCTTTATTAATAGGGACTGAACTGATCTGCTTCTGCTATCATACCTGGAACATATGCCATGAACCTACAAAACAAGAAGTATATTGGTGATGGATGGATATTTTCCTGGGGATTATACACTCCTTGTACTACACAGGCACAGACTAGCAAAGTGTAATAACATATCCAATATTCCACAGAAAATGAACTATGTGTCATGTTTTGAACATCCCTTGTGCTTTCAGGCCTTTGCTTAAAAATGTTCCCTTTTCTTATAACATACCCCACAGTCCCTCAGCTCCATCTTTCTGGTTTCTACCTATCCTTCAAGGCCAGACTCAAGCATTTTCTCTTCCATGAAATCTTCCGTGTCTGTGTTACCAGAAGTAATCTCTGTCTTATAGCTCTTTGTATCTCTCTTTTCTTGACATGTCTTAGCTACTTTTCTGTACTGATCTCTATAAAGGAAGAAACCATGTCATATTCTTCTTTGTATCTCTCACAATGCCTAGCACAGTTCATTGAACATAGTAAGTGCCCTAGGTTAGATCCTCATTCCCTTTTATTCTGACTATTCTAATAGCCTCTGACTGGTCGCCCTGCCTCTAGTTTCTAAGAGATCCTTCACAAAGACATGTTCCTAATGTAGGAGTCCAATCTTATCGTGCCCTTTTGGTCACCGTCCTCTCTAACTTCAAGGACACCCCCTTAGACTGGTTAATTTTGATTAAGAAAATTGTCATGGTCCAGGAACTCCGCTTTTTCTAGAAGTCCTAAGTGGTTCAGAAATTCCTCAATTGTTCTGTGATTGCATGAGACCCTACCCACTCCAAGCTTGGGTGCTCCAACCACCCTGGAAACAGCTGCCTCCTGTGTCTCCTCATAGATCCTGCCTCAGCTCAGCTGGCATTAAACTGACAGCCTCCACAGCTGCTGCTGTTACCACTCTATTTTCCAGAGAACATTTTTTGCCTACCTTCTTCCTTATTCCTATTTTTTTCTTTCCCAGATTCCCTACTTGGTGTTCTCTGCCATTTCCCTTTGATCTGCAGTATTCTGGAAAATTTAGTTGTTTCCTATAATAACTTTGTCTGCTATGATGATAATAATGACAATATTTCTCTGGTCCTTTAATGTTTACAAAGTCTTTGTCATCAGTCCAATTTCCCTATGTCTAATTTGCTACTGTATAATTACTGACAATAAAAAATGAAGGAGGTATGAACTCTGGAGAAATAGCAGTAAAAGCTATGAGGTCAATAGGAGCAGTGAGACCAGGTTTTCCTAGAAGAGGGGTGCTTAAAAACTCAACCAACAATTCATGATAAACTCCATCTCGGTTTAATTCCTGACATTACCAACCATTTTTACTGTTGTAATCACAACACCTATAATAGGAACCACCAAGTGTCACCTGTAGTCCACAATATAGTAAAACATCAATTAACTAAATCCCTCAATTAAATGCATTTCTTTTCTGAACTCTGCTTTAGTAGAAGGAGGCAAAGCAAAATCCAACAAGCCAATATCAGGGATTAAAGAGCCCCAAATAACATTCAGGCTATGTCTTGGAGTAAATTCAATTTAATCTCCTCTGCCTTCAATGCCTGTGGTGTTGCACAATGAGAATTCATTCTGACCTAGAGTCACTGCAAAGTCATCAATCATCAAAGGAAAACTAAATTATTTTCAATATACTGTAGTTAGTAAGGCACTGAAGTAGACTAATACATTTTACAAAGATTTTTCAGCAACACAGTTTAGAACAAAACTAGTTTGCTGCTTAACCTCTCTGTTATCCAGAAAATTAAATTAACTAGAAGGTAACCGATGTTCCACTGGGATAGACACAACTATTAAAATGATTCCTGATGGGATTTTAGGTCAGTCAGCTAGCATTCTACGTGGCATTTTAATGATTGTTGAGACATTCTCAAAGCTGGGCTTACATATTGATAAGATGCTGATGATAATAATGATGAAAAGTGTGCTTCTGTAGTGAGAAGAATATCAGATTTGGAGTCGGAGGGGATTTGGGGCCAAATCCTAACCCTGCCACTGACTACCTGTGTGAATGTAGGCAAGTCACTTGAACTCTTCAGGCCTACATTTCTTCATAAAATGAGAAGGACAGACTGAATGACTTTTGAGGCCTCTTGCACTTGTGTTTATGATCCCTTGCTGATGATTTACATTTGCATAGCACTTTATGGTTACAAAGGAGTTTGTCATATCTCATTTCATTTTTATTATATGATCCTCACAATTACCCCATATTATTAAAGACAGAGAGTTCAGCTCTGCTATTACTATCCACAATTCACAGGTAAAGAAATACAGACACAAACAAAATGAAGTGATTTATTCCTTCCACATCAGGACTTTGCCCATTTCAGTTTCAATATATCAGAGGCCGCCATAAGAAATGAAATGGCAATTTAGGGGGAGTTTTGTGGAAGCTGCAGATGACACAGGAAGGCCAGCAGATGATAACAAAAAAGTTTAGAAACTCAGAAATACATAAAATATATGTGTAATATTGTATAATATCAACATAGTTTACCTTATTAATATTATAATAATCCAGACTTCTTTTTTGGCACAAAGGGAAGAGCAAAAAATTTTAAGCAAATTTTCTAGATAGTAGGCACCACACCCCTAGCCCCCACTGTGTGCAAAGGATAACTGTACATAGTAATGTCTAGGGATCCTGATTGTAAATTCTATCTCTTCCAACTTTACAATTTATCTACACTGAATTTTTGCCACCAGAGTATCAAAACACTGTTGTAAGTTCCAGAACTGGCTAAAGCACAGAAAGGGAACAAAATTATACAGAAAAGATAATCAAAATTCTCCATGGATCCATGCTAGAAGAACACAATTAATCATTGCCCAATGTCCCACCCTTGCATTTATATTCTCTGACTTTAGAACCACCTGTCCTCATTTGTCTCCATTTTGACCAGTAACACAAATAAGTCACAACCAAATTGATTATTTACAATTTATCCTGTATATAGCTCACTTGTACATAGATGTTTTCATGTTGTCTCCACCATTAGACTATGAACTTGTTGAAAGTAAAGACTGTCTTTCACCTTTCTTTGTATCTTTGCTAATGATTGGCATAGAGTTTCACATATAGTAGAAACATAATAAATGTTTATTGACTGACTACCATGGAGATAATTGAAGTTTATACAACATCTGTTACAAAGGATGAAAAAGTAGAATTATATGATGAATTGTACAAGATCCTTACTCTTCCTGTCCCTCACACACAACAGTGTATGTACCATCTCTGTGCCTTTGTAAAGTTTGGGGACATTTCCATCCCAAATGTTCAAATGGACTGACTATTTGTACCCAACTTGTGATAGAGCTTTCTGAGCCCCTTAATAAATGTTTGTTAATTGCTTTCCAATCCATGAGATCACATACCCATTTGCATACCTGGGTATTTGAGAAATTCCTCTGTTTGGTTTTAAAGTTTACTAACTTAACTGAATACTCTGAATTAATGAAAGAAACCATAGGAAAAATAAATTATCTATTTGAAAAAAAGATGTGAGGAGAGAGATGAAACACATTGTTGTTGTTTTAATGCTGATTTTTAAAATGTCAAATACTTAATTTTGAAATATTTCCAAGTGCTACAAAAATAAACAAAAAATGTGTAAAACACCTTTGTTCCTCTCCCCTTGAAAAGGAAATATATATGCCAACAGTTTTCTCCAGAAGCAAGCTAGTTATCTTCTAGGAGGTGCATTTCTCTTTTTATCAAAAAAAGTCACAAATTTGCTGCAACTATTTCTGTGACAAGAAGCAGCTATCAGTTAGCTGTATGCTACCTCACAGATTTAAAAAAAAAATAACACACAATCCATCTCCTCAAAATAAAGGTGACATTTAAAAAAATATTGATATCTTCTGGCTTTTTATCACCTTAATTGCCCTCTACAGAACATATGATCTCCATCCAGACATACATTTGCTTTAACAAAGGGAAAAAAAAGATTAAAAACAGCTCAGTTTGGGGGGGGGGGTACAATATACCCGACACATCAATCAAATCTGCCAACATATGCAGTATTTGACATCCATAGTCCCCCACCATTTTATAGAAGGGAAGGAGATACATTCGCCTCTCTCTTCTTCAGGGCCAGGCTAGATCATTGTATTTATACAGCATTCAGGTTTTTTATTTGGTAGTGTCTTCCTTATATGTACATTGTGTGTTCTATTCCCCTGTTTCTGCTTAGTACACTTTGCATCAGGCTCTAAGTCTTCTCATGCCTCCTTGTATTGTTCATAGTCACCATTTCTTACAGCTTAGTAATAATCTGTTACATTAATGTACTATCAACTATTTAGGCATTTCCTGATCAATATAGGTTTCTAAGGTTTCCAGGTCTTTGCTTATTACAAAAATTACTGTCATAAATATTTTGCTAAATATTGGCCTTTTTAGTTTTATCTGATCTCAGTATATATGCCGAGGAATGGAATCTCTGGATCAAAGGATATGAACACTTTGGTCACTGTCTTAACATAACTGCAAACTGTTCAAAAATGATCATACCTATTCACAGCACATTAACAATGTATTAGTGCGCCTGTCTTTTGACAGTCTACCCAATATTAATCATTCCCATCTTTCATCATCTTTACCAATTTATTGGCTATGAGGAGAAACCACAGAATCATTCTGATATTATTAGTCACTTGGAGCAATCTTTCATTTGATTGTTAATAGCTTACAATTCTTCTTTTGAGAACTATTTCTGCATATCCTCTGCCCTCTTATCACAATAGGTTCCTTTGGTTTATAGATTTCTAGATTCAAATATATACAAGATGTATAACATCTTTTTGTGATATATGTGAGTGTGTTCTAGTTTCCAATGTACCTCTGATAAGAATTTTTTTTCTTTTTTCTTTTTTTTTTAAACAATTGGGGTTAAATAACTTGCTCAAGGTTACACGGCCAGTTATTTCTGGGTGTGGTGCTGAGTGTCTGAGCCTGGGATTCCATCTCCAGGTCATCCCGACACTGGAGCCAGTGCTCTTACTCGCTGAGCCACCTGGCCACCCCTGATAAGAATTCTTATCAGAGTTACATTGGGAACTAGAAAAATAAACAAGAAAAATGAATGAAAATTAATTAAAAGACCTTTATTATATACTTGCTGTGTGTTGTTTAGTCATTTTTCAGTCATGTCCAACTCTTTGTGATCCCTTTTAGGGTTTTTTTTTTTTGCTTTTTTTGGGGGGAGGGCAATTGGGGTTAAGTGACTCGCCCAAGGTCACACGGCTAGTTTTCATGTTAAGTGTCTGAGGTCGAATTTGAACTCAGGTCCTGCTGACTCTAGGGCTGGTGCTCTATTCACTGAGCCACCTAGCCGCCCCTTGGGGTTTTCTTGACAAAGATATTGGAGTGGTTTGTCATTTCCTTCTACAACTCGTTTTACAGATAAGGAAACTGAAGCAAACAGCATCAGTGACTTGGAGCATTATTTCTGCATATCCTCTGCCCTCTTATCACAATAGGTTCCTTTGGTTTATATATTTCTATATGCAAATATATACAAGATGTATAACATCTTTTGGTGATATATGTGAGTGTGTTCTAGTTTCCAATGTACCTCTGATAAGAATTCTTATTAGAGGTACATTGGGTGACTTGCCCAGGGTCACACAGCTAGTAAGTGTCTGAGGCTGGATTTGAACTCAGGTTGTCCTGACTCCAGGCTCAGCAGTCTATCCACTGTACCACCTAGCTGCCTGACTGTGCCTCACTTATTGTGTGCCAAGCAGCCAAGGAGAAAAAGAGAGAGAGAGAGAGAGAGAGAGAGAGAGAGTTAGCCCTTCTCTCAGGGAGCAGCCATTCTAATTTAGAGAGAGAACTCTGAGAGGCAAATACAAGTTTAGATGTAAAGCATATTGAAAGGTGCTCAAAGCCAAAAGTTTTATCACCAAATCAGTTAGTAGTTCCAAAGCAACAGGAGGTCATAATAGAAAAGTATATGAGATGGTCTGGAGGACCATGGGCAAAGTGGAAGGTAAAGCCTGGTTATCTTTCACAGATTGTAATTGATAACTCCCAGCTCACCCAATAACGGTGATCATCCCTATTTGTCTTCCTAGTCCTCTGCCCGAGAAGTCTGAGGGTTCAGAAAGAGAAGGACTAAAATCCCTGCAGCAACCATATGGGACAGTGGATGAAGCACTAGACCTGCAATCAGGAAGACGAGTTAAAAGAAAGCCTTAGACACTTATTAGTTCTGTGACCGTAGGCAAATCACTTAACCTCTCTCTGACTCAGTTTCCTCAACTGTAGAATGGCGATAATAATAGCACTTACCTCACAGGGCTGTCATGAGGATCAAATCAAATAATATTTGTAAAGTGCCTAGGCCCTTAATAAGTGCTTATTTCTTTTCTTCACTGCTAGCAAGTTTTGCCTACCCAGTAACCTCAGAAGAGGATATAAGACAAAAGTAATGTTTTAACAATGAATGAGAAAGTAACTACTTTTTGAGGGAAACTTGTACTATGGAGAAAGCATTTTGTAAAGAGATGTTTGGAAGTGTTCCCATCATTATGAGATTTTGTTAATGAAAATGATTTGTTATATCACCCATAAAAACTCACAACTACAAAAATTAAAAACTCAGAGACAGAATTTTCTAACCAGTTTTAGAATGTTCCAATTGAAAATTTTCAGTGGATTTTGAACTCATTTTTTAAAATACAAAAATCCAACACTTCTAAATTCATTTGCAGGAATAACTAAAGGATATGAGGAAATATTACTATTTACGAATGAATGATAATATATTTCTAAGTACTTACTATGTTCCAGGCATTGTGTTAAGCTTTGGGTATACTAAGCAAGACATGTCCTACCCTCAAAGAGACCATATTCTAATGAATGAAGATAACGCATAAATGAAATAGAGAAATAAGGATTTTTAATGGTTTAAAAATGACAAGGAAGTGACTCAGAAGTGTGGTGATCAGCAAAATAAAGTAAAACAAAGGGAGAGACCAAGTGGTACTGATAGGAGAGGATTGAGGAGAATGCCTGGAGTGGAGATAACAGTCTGGAAGTATTCTAGGAGAATTCCATTGAAAACTCAAACATAATTTGTGAATCGAACTGAAAATGAATGTCATGAATAGCCAAATACAGTCAATCACACTTCTTCCACTTGGAGCTACATATTATTATGAGACATCTTTCTTAGCCATGACAGCCATTAGAACTAAATATCACAATAAACTGAATTTAGAACCCTGGGCATGTATATAATTTATCAATGACTAAATAAGCACATTTAGGTATATGTATGTATATACATTTCTAATTTAATTTCTAATTAGAATTTCTAGATTCTCTACAATTATTACTTATATATTTATTTATATTTATATTTATTTATATCTAGAATATATATAATCTAGGATTTCTAATTCTCAATTCTAATTTATTAAATATATTTTTACTGATAGGAGTGTGTGATCAAAGAAGTTTGGCAGCCACTACCTTAGGTAATAGGTAACCACTGAAGATTTTTGAACAGGGAAGTAACATGAGACAGCTAGTTCCTTCAGAATAATGATTTGGTACCTATGTGGAATATGATTGGAAAAAAAAAGATTCAAAACAGAGGAACTCATTTGTAAAATAGTTCAAGTGAAAGGTAATGAAGTACAGTAGTAGTTAGAAAAATAGAGAAAAGGGAACAGACATGAGATATTGTGTAGGTAAAATCAATGATTTAGAAATTACCTGGAGCAAGAGAAAAGAAAACATCAAAGATAACTCCAAGTTTTCAAACCTAGGTAACTAAGGGGATGGTGGTGAACTCATCAGAAATCAAGTTTGGAGAAGGGGGAGTTTCTGAGTAAACTCAATGAATTCTGTTTTGAATATATTGAGGTCAAGAGGCTACTGAGATATCCAATTAAAGTTAGGTAATTGTGGATATAGAACTTTATTTCAGGAGACAGTTTAATATTAGGAACTTATGTGTATAAAAATGATTATTGAAGTAATTAGATCTCATAAGATCACAAAAGAAAGAGTAGAGAGAGAGAAAAGAATGTAGCACAAGCTGAAGTGAAGAAAGTTACCCATGCTTTCCTTCTGCTGGGGAAAGCTCCTAAAGTTTCTCTGTTGCAAATAACACTAATTTTGGTTTCAGATATATACTTTGTATCATATCAAAAAATGATCCTTCAAAGCCTATCTTCTGGAGAATTTTTAGCACAAACGAGTATATTATTTTTCAAAGGCTTTTTATAGGTTTAAGCTATCTTTGTTGAAATGTGATTATGATTATGTCCTAATGTGTGTTTCTATGGAAGTGTTAGTCATTCATCATTTTCAAAGACCAATGACATCATGGGGTAATGCCTTGACTTGGGCATGAATTGGATTTAAGTGAGGCAGAGTTGGGCAAAGTCATCAACTGCATTCTCTCAGAGTCATCAAAGCCCAGTGGCAGGAGAAAAGGGAAGATAACTCCCAATGGTCTGGGATGCAAGGGGTGACCTTGGCATCTTTGATGTCTAACCAGACTATAAGCACTCCATAGCACCTGCTTCAGCTGCCTTCATAGATGTTGGAACAAATTGTTCCCACCCTCCCATTCCACTGGGGGAAGTCTTCACATGTTTGGGGCAGACATTCTCCTAAATCATGGATGGGTAGAGGCCTTTTGGTTACTAGTTTAGCCCATCTGCCAAGACTGTTTACTGAAGTGCAATTGCTACGCATGCTACAGCTTCTCGGAGCCACAGGTAAGAGCTGAATAAAGGTAGACACCAAAGGTAGATTTTGCAGTCCTGAAAAGGGCTCAGCAAACCCCAACACCAGAGGTGCTAGTTTGCCCTGAACACTCTATATGTCCCTGTAGAATAACAGTATTATTATGATAATGACATATGCTTACATCAATGCTTTCCTTCATGATATGAGAATAGGAGGGCTTTGAGGATGATTTTATAACTTATCACACATTCTCAGTCATTAAATTGACTGAGGTGTAGAGAATATAAGATGCTGCTGAATTTGTTTGTTGCTAATAAAAGAAAAGGCATAGATCAAAAAGTAGTCTTAATGTCTTTCTTTTATAGTCATGAAAGAGAATGTCTAGCACGAAGTACAGATGGGAGAGGGATTCCCAATAGATGACAAGGTTCTCTAGACGCTTTTTGTTTGCAGATGACCTTCTCTTGATTACAATTCCCAGAATTCAGTATCTACTAAATGAGAATCACAGCCACTCATTAGATCTTCACCTAACAATCCACTCAAACACACATACTAAAAAAAAAAATATAAAGAAATCAAATGAATAAAAATGTCTGTTGCTGTAACTATGATATGAAGTTAGACAATTCATCAATTTAGTTCATCAGCACTATATAATGGGAATGTAAATTTTAAAGATCTTCCCTGCCCCTAGGCTAAAGTGCCCCTGGAGGTGGGGTGGGAAGCTTGTTTTTCAGTAGATACTTCTTGATTGGCCAGTGAGTCAATAAAGTTGTTACATTCTCTGAGCCAGGAGAAGGCTATATAAGCCCTGATGTGTAGCTTTGTTTTGGGGGCTCACTTTGAGAAGTGTTCTGTGATTTGATCAGATGAAACTCTGGAAAGCCGTTGTCCAGAGCCCCCCCGGCTTTGAAACCCAGATGTTGTTTGGTATGGATGTAATGGTTGGACAGTTTGGAAATCTGTCTACTTGATCTGTTTTTGTCTTGATAATTCTGTCTGTATACTTTGAAGTTCAGGTGCTGACCTTTTTCCCCTGAACGAGGTAAATGATATATATTTAACTGATTAAAGTAAGCTTGTTAACCCATTTTGAGTTGCTTTACTTTAACAAAGCATATCTAAGAACCTGTGTTGGTAGCAAACCCTGAGGACACTTGGGGTGCTTGCCGCTACAATGTAGGAGAACTATAAACTATAGATAGAAAATGAGAAGTGCCCAGAATTTAACAGGAGATAGTTGTATTGTATTTGGGAAATTGTACAGCACATCTATTGATTCCTAAATCTATCTTTCTCTCTCTCTCTCTCTCTGTCTCTCCTATTTCTCTCTAACACAAAAACCATTTAAATGCCACTTTTATTCTGATAATGCTATCTGGATGTAAATTAGAACACCACAATCTCAAAAGAATCATAATTACAGCTGATTCTGTAACTGCAGCTTCCTACAAATGATGATTTATGCATAAAAAGTAGTATTAAGGATAAAGGTTTGGAGTTGCCCCCAGTGACTTCATTGATGAAGGGAATTCCCAGGTAAGGAAACTCCTTCTACAATGCAAACTAGCACTTTCTCTTCCACTTATAGTCTTAGAGAGCTGCCCAGAGGACTTAGAGGTTAAGTGACTCACCCATGATCACTGAGCATGTCAAAAGTGAACCCAGGTCTCCCTGGCTGGCTCTCTTATCTTTTATGCCATGCTGCTTCTTGAGAATAAGAATATCTTCATGAGGATGTATAATTAGATATTAGAAGTCAGTTGGTCATGTAACAAGAGCAAAGGATAACAGATGGACAACTTGAATGCTCCACAGGTGTCCATGAAAGATAGAAAGTCCCTAAAGAAAGCCTCTAATATCTCAGTCAGATTTTCTGAAGAGGATATATGGGGAGACAAGGATAACAATTTAACAGAATGAGTAAGTCGTGATCTGAATGGATGGAGGGAGTAACCACATCTATGAAATCATGAATCCCACTAAAGGATCAATGTGTGAAACCCTATTGGGTGTAGTAAAACTGCTTAGAATACCATGCCTAGAATTTCCCAAAGTAATAAACTCAGTACTGTATTTAACAAAGTAGATTTTTCTCTGCTTGATTAAACATTTAACTCTCTCTGTAGTCCTATGTTTTTGTTTTTGTTTTTAAATAGAACTCTTTGGAAAAATTAGATTCCAATTGGGTTTAAAGAGCATGACATCAATGGCCATTCCTTAAATGATCAAAATACAGTGTATTGATATGTAAAATACATAGGGGATGATAAGAATAAATTTAAAACATTTTTAACACACACAAAACAAAAACAGCTTAACTTTGACAAGATATTTTAATTTATTTCTCTATTCAGCTATTATGATCTTTAATGTCAAAGACCATGACCTCTGAAGCTGGTGCAGGCTAATAGCTCTCATTTACATAGTGGTTTCATTTTTACAAAGTATATCCTAAGCATTATCTAAAGGAAAGAGGTAGGGTATGTTAGGAAGCTTCCAACAAGCAGTAGACAGCTGAGTCTAAGGCTATTTGTGTCATCATTATCTAAATGTCCTGATATTTGCTGCTTCGATCCCTCCCTTGCTTGTCCCTGTGAGCCTAGTTATACAACATGAGTAGCACCTCTAGGAGTGTTCCCCAGTAGACCTGTATACAACACCAGAGACATTCCCTGGATGTCCTCTTATGCTATAGAATGCTACTGAAAGTCAGGGAGAATCTGCAAAAGAGGAAGAGAACCCAGACTTCCAAAGACCACCCCAGCCATATCAGCTCAGTTTTGTTGGAAACCCATTCTGTCAATCACACTAGCACTGGATTTCAATCTGCTGCCCCATTATAATCAAAACCAGAAGCTCCCCAAAAGCCAAACCATCTTTAAATAGGACATGATTGTCTCAAGGGATTGTGGAACTGAATGTTGTAATCTAAAAGTAAACAAATAAATTAAATTTTTAAAAAATAGGCCATGATTAATTAACACCTTAGCAAAGTAGCTAGCCTAGTGAAACTTTTCAGAGTCATGACCTGTATAAAGCTAACTATCAATTAGGCATAGACAAAAATTTTACCACCATTTTTTACCTCTTGAAAAATTCTTAATATCATCCCTTTTCTGTTTAAATATCTCATATTTGACATAAGGTTGTGACTAGATGTGGCTACATTGGTTTAGCTGTTTTGGAGTCATGTAGACACGCAGCACCTTAGATTATATTATTTTAGTAAAATGATACAAAAGACCTTAATTATCCATCGACCATTTTCACTGCTTCTTTGTATTCTGCTCCAAATCATAATGACCATTTAATGGCAGCACTAAATGCTAGTTTCCTGTTTTCTATATTTTACTGTCTTAACATTATGTCCTGTGTTTCCAAAGAGAAATCTATGAGAAAATTATGTAATCTTGTTTTTTAAGAAACAATTTTAAATAGAGTTATGTCATTTTTCCCCCAAGGCTTGTCATCTTATTATGGATCACCTTTGCATTTTTACTAGATGCCAATTAAAATTAGTCTATTCCTGGAGTCAGAACTTGGGTTCAAGGCACTGTAATAATAATACTTATAATAACTCACCTCAGTATTCATAGGTCATTAAGGCTGAAAGAGACATCAAAGCTCATTATTTCAAATCCTCTCATTTTAAAAATGAAGCAAGTAGGGTGCAGAGAAATCAAGTAATTATATGTGGCTTGTAACAATTCAAATAATACTTGATATAACTAGTCCCAAATCCACTGCTATGGGATTTTCTCTTTATTGGTGGGAGGTGAGTGCCCTGTCCTTCAGGAGGAGCAGATTGGAGTTAATGAGAGCTGGAAGAGGAAGGTTTTTCAGTTTTTTTCAGGCCTTGGAACTGCATGGGGTTCTGCAGTTCCTTCAGGTGATTCTGACTTCTACTTTTGAGAGGGAAAATGGAAGAGGCCAACCCCACCTCAGGTACTGAAGGAAAAGACTCTGAGAAGGTATGAAAAGAGAAGGCAGTCTTCATCATGTCTCTATCATTGTGGTACGCCTGGGAAACCTGGACAGTCTACCAGGGCCATGCCAGGAAACTGAAGAGCTTCCATTTGAATTGTCTTAAGAAGATTCTGGAGATCACCTGGCAGGATAAGGCACCAGACCCTGAGGTCCTTACTCAAACTAAACTGCCAAAGAATTCAAAGTCTGCTT
Source organism: Petaurus breviceps papuanus (assembly GCF_028583685.1). Classification (NCBI taxonomy): domain Eukaryota; kingdom Metazoa; phylum Chordata; class Mammalia; order Diprotodontia; family Petauridae; genus Petaurus; species Petaurus breviceps. The sequence goes on along the minus strand of NW_027186304.1, from coordinate 43,842,301 downwards.
CAGAGGGTGCAACTCCAATGGGCTGGCCATGTTGTTTGGATGTAAAACACACGCTTGCCAAAAAGACTATTTATAGAGAACTCACACAGGGCAAGCATTCACATGGTGGTCAGAAGAAGTGATACAAGGACACTCGCAAGGTCTCTCTCAACTTTGGAATTGATTGTGTGACATGGGAGACACTGACACAGAACCACTCAGCATGGCATGCCCACATCAGAGAAGGTACTGTGCTCTATGAGCAAAGTAGACTTGAAACAGTTCAAAGGAAATGCAGGATGTGCAGATTTGGAGAATCCACCCCAAATTTTCACATGGATTATTTGTGCCCTACCTGTGGTAGAGCATTCCTAGCTCATATTGGTCTGATCAGCCATAGCCAAGCACACTGAAACTTGACTTCAGCATAGTGATGTCATTTTGGTCCTCTGAGAATGAAGGACAACAGCCAATAATCCCCAGCTTACTATACTAGAGACTTTGGGGGAACTCTTTCTTGGGTGAGATCTAGAAATCTCTCTCTTGGTTGAGTTTAATTACCTGACTCCCAGTGGGAGATCTCCTTCATTGTATTGTCTGGTACAGATTCTCCTATGTACACAGTCTCTGATTTCTGTTTTGCTACTAATTTGGGGAAATTAGTTTCCTTGGAGAAGTGCTATGTGTGTTCATTGTGGAACTGGAATTTGGTGGAAAACTAATCAAGCATTCGAGACAGAGCTTGGAATCTTCAATACTGAAAAGCTATCAGAAGTTAGATTGAACCTGAAACTCACATTCCCTAGCCTAATAATATTTAAGGTGATGGATAGATATAATTCTGGTCCAGTAACCCCTCTCTATGAGGAGAACCAAATTCTTGCTTCCCCTCCTGGAAGGAATTCAAGTCTTCCTTGGAGAAAGGTAGGGAAAAAAGTCTAGAAGTATGTATTCTGCCTCTTTGAGGCACACATCACCCCCATGAGACCCCCATGCTATAGTAATGCAACCAGAAGATGACCAGGCTAGAGAGAAAACTGGAGACTATGCAATAAAAAAATCTAAATTCTTATTGAGTTCAGGGTTTTGTGACCCAGTTGAACTTAGTCTGGCTGGATTTTCCATGCTAAGGAAGAAGAGTGGTGTAGTGGATAGAGAACTAGCCTTTGAGCCAAGAAGAAATGGGTTCCGGTACTGCTTTTTAGAACCACTGACTGTGTGCCCTTGGGGAAATCACTTAACCTCTCAGTGACCAGAATATGCTGAGAACATGCTGACTTGGATCAGTAAAGGATAAAAGGCTCTTCCTCAGGACCCTTGACCAAAGAAATCATAGATCCATGCCCATGCCATTTTCCAAACTCTCAGCCTACTCCACAGATGTCTTTACCTCTGTCTTATAAAAAATAGGAACATGGTTTTCAACTTTTTGTTAAATAGTAAAATTTACAAAGTACAATTTAATATTTAAAACCATAGTTAAATAAGAATAAATGAATCACTTACCTTTAAGTAATATGATAAGGTATAGTGCAAAGTGATACTAGAACTGAAGTCACTGGATCTGGGTTCAAGGTCTGATTCTGTCATTCTCTGCTCACCAGTTCTCTGAGCTTCAGCAAATCACTGAATCTCCCTGAGTTTCAGTCCCTTCATCTGTAAAATGAGGCCAATATTCATGCTTGTGCTATTAACCTCACAGGGTTGCTGTGCAGATGAAATGAGATACAAGATGTTTTATGAATCACAATGTGCTATGTAATGTGAACTATTGTTATTTACAGGTATCTTAACTTTTTATGCTTAAATTCCCACAGAAAGATTAGTGGTATATTTGAATTGATTGTGTGGCAGATTGTTCTGTGTTCAAGGAAAAAGAAGAATCACTGGATAAGAGGAAATAATGATCCATGACCATGAACCCAAGGTCACGATCTACTGAAGATTTTTCTTCTCTTGCTATCCTAGTTAAGTTAGCCCACACAAGCAACCTAGCCAGGAGTCCTTTTGTTTTCGGGCTGCCCTTGAGATGCTCCACTTTGTCACAGCTGGATGTGAGTTACTTCATCTACAGGAGAGATTCCTGTGACTTTCCTCCCTTACAACTTACTGTGGAAACCCCATGGGTTTCATCTTCATCAGAGACCCATTTTTCATCCCTTCCATTAAGTCAAAAAAAAAGGAGAGAAGGACTGAGGCGTACAGCAGCATGATGCTGTTGAGAACATAAAAACCCCATCTAATTTTTCTAGTCAGGAGGAGGTAACTTTCTACTCACTTCTTGCAAAAGAGAGAAACCTTCATCCTCCCAGCAGGTATCTCCAGCAGAAGCTGCTAGCTAGATATTACTTGAATTTAAATACAATACTTCCCTTTGGCAACTCCCAGCAGCCATCCACCTATATAAATTGCCTCTGACACAAATATCTTTAGCAAGAGTTCCTCAGAACTGATTTCTGAAAGAGTTTTTATCCCCTCCAACGGAGCATTCTTCAACAACCATTTAACAAGAAAACTTAATGAAGTCTCATCTGATTTTATGGTACCCACCAGAATGTTTCTTCACAAAATTGAAAGTTCAGATAAATAATCCTTACCTTGAATCTTATCCATGTTTTAGAACTTAATCCTAGTAGCAGGGTTTTTTTTTCCCCAGTATAGACTGAATATAGATACATAGAAAGTTAAGAATTAAAAGGAACCTTAGGTATTCTCACTAATTTCAAAGTTGGCCCTACATAGATTTTTTTTAATGAGCAAAGTTATAAGAAACCAATCTATGTGTGTAGCCATGAGAAATACTTGGGCATAAGTTTAAACAACAATATAGACTCTGTTTCATTATAGACTGCCTACTGATCATCAGGAATTCTCAGACATTATACCAATTTACACCAAAGAATAATTCCCAGAAATTTAAACCTAAGCCATTTGTAAAGAACCTTAACTTCTGCCACTAAACTCAATGATTCACTACAGTTGACAAATACATTTTCTAAAATTAGTATTTAGGTATTAAAATCAATTTGAGGATTTATGCAGCCATTTCTAATTGATACTTTCTTATTTTCAAAATATATCTGATATCTATAACTTTTTGAAAACTAATAATCATGAGAATTAAAGTCCCACCCATTCTGTATCAGCACAACCATATGGGTCAAGCCCAATCAATAACAACAGTAACAACAACACTGGACTACAGCATAGTTCTATCATTTTCCACCATGAGTCTCTAGCTATACGATGCCAAGAAAGGGTCTGGAGATAGGAACTGAACCTGGATTTTGGATTTCATTGACATAGGGAATTTGAGGACATTAAAAACTCTTTACCAAAGCATTTTGGCACTTTCTCTATAATTTATACTTTTATAGAATTGCCTAGAATAGTAAGGAATTAAATAACATGCTCAGGGTCACCCAGTCAGTATACGTCAAAGGTGGGTTTTGAACGCAGGCCTTCCTGACTCTGTCGCCAGTTCTCTATTAACCAAGCTACAATGGATGCCAAGAAAACCAATTCCACTCTTTAATGAGACTTACAAGACTCCATACAAATATATATTTTATCTGACCTCTTCTGATAGATTCTTTCCCTAGTCAAGAGTGCATCATTTCTATATTTTGTCATGTTCCAGAAATTCAAATCCTTTTCTCAGTCACTATTGCCTTAACCAATCATTCACTCCTCTAATTTGCCTTTCTTTTTCTGAATTGACCTGCATTCAAATCCTGCCTTTGATACTTACTACATATTTGACCTTGAACAAATTGTTTAACTTTCCTGGGCCTCAGTTTCCTAATCTGTAAAATGAAGAGGTTATTACAGATAGCCTCTGAGGTCCCTTCAACTTTTAGATCAATAATCTCAATCAAAAACAGTAATGAAAACATTACCTTTGCCCCATTCATTAAGTTTCTTAAAACTCCATGATTCTTAACAGTACTTTCTTTCTGGTGGTATTATTTGTCAACATATGAATCACCAAAAGTGAGTGGTAGTGGTTTTTAGGTCTAAAAAGGTTTAGTATAGATCATTTTGGCTAACATATTGGGTATTCTCTGCCAGTCTGATAGAGTGTCTTTATGGCCCATTGTCTTTCCCCACAAATTCACCCTTCTCCCAAATTTCCCTATCTCTGCTAAGGGCACAGCCATCCTTCCAGACTCCCAAGCATGCAACCTTAGCCTCCAATGCATATCTCAGTTTTCATGGTCTTGTCAGCTCCTGGGTACTCACAGAATATCAGTAACATGATCATTGCTTTTGTATTAAAGTATATACAACTGTTGTCCATGCCAGGGACCTCCTAACAGATGTTTGGTTCTATCAATTGCCTCTTAGAAGGTGGAATGTCTCCCAAACTTCTGGTTTGTGGCATTGTTGCATTCTCACCTTTGGCTAGGATGTGAAATTCTAGCACTTCATCAGCAGTATTACGTTTATCCAAATTTGGAGCTGAATAGAGGTGTTTTTGTAATGGAACTATGTTTTTAGCATAGCAGAATGGGAAATTTAGTGTTCCTAAATTATACCTTTTTGATGACATTAGAAACATAAAATAAATTTAGTTGTACTAAAGCAAAAAAGAATCTCACTAAGTTCTCTATCAAGTAATAGGCACATACCATAGGAGAAAAATTATGAATGTCAGGGCCATAAATAGTAACTTTGGCATCCTCTCAGCAGGGAGTTACTAATTACCACTACTCATTTCTTTACCTTACCTTTATTGGATGTTCTCTTGCTCAATAATAGTTGTAGATACATGTCATTATTATTTGACTCCTTGCTCTATAGGAAGAGCTTCATACCTGTAACAACGTCAGATATTCAATGTTCCTTCCCTTTACACTGTGTGTTCTGTCTTGGACATTCCAATTTCCTGACACGAGTCAGAATTCTCTTCTACCATGCCATATAATTTTTCTTCAATTTTTGACTTAAAGACCTTCTTTCCCTACATCTTCAAACTATCTGCAAAGTAGAGTTGTTGTTGGGGACAGAAAGGTGGGAGGAAAGAAGTTCCCTTAATCCCTTGTAGGCAAAAAAATGTTTTCTAATTATTTAGTGAAAAGGGCCCTGGAAATTAGCCCAGACTACTATCTTTCTTTCATTTACTCCTGTTGAAAGAGTAATGGCTCAAGGTTGATGGTGAGCACCGTTTCAATCATCTGCTCACTGCTCAGATGTAGGCACTTTGAACCATTTTGAAGATTGCCAGACAAACTGAGCTTAACCTTTTGGGGCATTTGTAAACTAGGGGTGGTGCCCACAGGTAACACATCTAGTTTAGCCAATAATAAATACTGATGGAAATATGAGCAAAGAAGTTATAACATACTAAAAAGATGACCAAATTGTCCATCTCTGACCAGACTGAAATTATATCAGGGATTCAGGGTTGTTTCAATGTAAGAAAAACTGAATCAGCTGGAAAAGCTTTTGACAAAATTAAATATGTTTCTGTTAAAAGGAAAGGAAAAAAGGATACTAGAAAGCATAGGAAAAAATGGACCTTTCCTTAACATGATAAATAACATCTATCTAAAACCTAGAGCAAATATTGCACTAATGGAAAAAGGCTAAGGGCATTTCCAGTGAGATTAGGGATAAAGCAAAGCTGTCCATTACCACCATCAATATTCGATATAATGCTAGAAATGCTGGCATTGTTGTTGCTGTTGTCATCATTGTTAGTCGTCCTCGTTGTTGATCAGTAGTTCACTCCTTGTGACCCTTGTGACCCTTCAGGGGATTTTCGTGGCAAAGATACTGGAGTAATTTTCTATTTCCTTCTCCACTGGATTAAGGCAAAGAGAGGTTAAGTGTCTTGCCCAGGGTCACACAGTTAGTAGTGTCTTGACATCAAATTAGAACTCATGTCTTTATAACTCCAGGCCCAGTGCTCTATCCATTAAGCCACCTACCTGGCACCTATGTTAGCTGTAACAATAACATAAGAAAAAGAAATTGCGACAACAAACATAGGAAAAGATAAATTATGGTTTATTTTGTGGTTCACCTTTCAATCATGTCTAACACTTTGCAATCCTATTTGGGATTTTCTCAGCAAAGACACTGAAATACTTTTCCATTTCCTTCTCTGGCTTATTTTGTAGATGAGGAAACTGAGGCAAACAGGATTAAGTGACTTGCCTAGGATAGTAAGTATCTTCTGGCTTAGCTGCTGGAAAACTGCAGAAGGGATTGCAGTTCCTGCACCTTTGGCAACTCATACTTCCAGCTTTTCATAGGTTACAAAGTCACAATCTAATGTACTCCATATTCCTTTACCTAAGAGAAGGAAATAATAGACACAACAGAAACAGAAGTGGTAACAGGGCCACACACTCCTGGGTCATAGCCTAGGTGGAAAGATAAAGACCAAGACTTCTCTTCCCATCTAGAGTCTTACAACACATCTTCTTCAATCTCTACCAAGAAACGGAGAGCTATTTGTCCTGCTTAAAACTTTTTGAATGCACACTCAGCTCTGGTTCCACAGACAACCAAAAGGTACTTTGTTTAAAATTTACTAAATGGATAAGAGACAGTTACAAGATGCCTATGTATGCTCTCAAGTGGAGATATGAGTTCTTCCATTCTGATTCATGAGGCATTTCTAAAAGTAGGGTCACCTAAGATATATGCCCTCATGATGGAGCTCTCATTTGTCAGTCTTCACATTATAGAAGATTTAAGAATGATTTCCCAACAGATAAATGATCAAACACTATGAACAGGTATATCTCAATGGGAAGAGATTGAAGCTTTCAACAGTCATATAGAAAAATTCTCTGAATCACTAATAATTAGATGGTGCAAATTAAATCAAAAGTTCTACTACATACCCATATGATTGGCGAAGAAGAAGAAGGAGGAGGAGGAGAAGGGGAGGAAGGAAGGAAGGAAGGAAGGAAGGAAGGAAGGAAGGAAGGAAGGAAGGAAGGAAGGAAGGAAGGAAGGAAGGAAGGAAGGAAGGAAGGAAGGAAAATTATAATTGTGGTAGGGGCTATGGAAAAACATGTACACTAATGAAATTGAGATTAGATAACATACTGCACCCAGTAAATATGATTGTATGAATTTGTTCAAGAGCACTCAAGATTCTGAGAAAAGGAATGGAGAATGTGGATTTTCAGGTACTTTCTATCATATTTGTCTATGTTAGCTAAATAATATTAAAATGATACATCATTTTCTTTAGTTACAACTCAAACTAAAATGCATTAACTTAATCCCCTGAATAATTGAATGAATGTGTCCTGGAATCATCTATTCTTCAAATACATATACAAGGAACTGAATTTATTTTAAAGAGAGAAGAAAATAGGCATGCTAATGCACTGTTAGTAGAGCTGTGAATTGACCCGCTACTCTGCAAAGCAATTTGGAACTATGCCCCCACAAAGTCACTAAACTATCTGTACCCTTTCATACAGCTGTCTCACTATCATTTAACTTCCACTGACTACTACCAAGTTTATATTCCAAAGAAATCAAAGGTAAGATCTTCCTATGCAAAAACATTTATAGTAGCTATTGTTTTTTAATGTCAAAGAACTGGAAAGTAAGGGATGAACATAAATCAGAGAATGGCTAAACATATTATGTCACATATAGGACTATCAAAAAAGAGAAGGAAGGAAGGAAGGAAGGAAGGAAGGAAGGAAGGAAGGAAGGAAGGAAGGAAGGAAGGAAGGAAGGAAGGAAGGAAGAAAAAAAGGTTATTGAAGAATTTTTTTCAATACATAGAATAGAACAGAAGGAAACACAGACAAGCAGACCAGCTTTGAAACTTGAATATGCTTAAGAAGAAAAATATGCTGCACATAAAAGAGATTCGTGTTTACATGTATAATACTCATTTTCTGTCTTACATCATATGTGCTCATTTTATTTGGTGCTTGTTAAGTTCAGAATAAAAATACTTACAATTTAAACAAAAAAAAGAATATATACCACCTTCAGTTCCATCCCAGAATCATTGTTCATGTGCCATGTCCAAGTGGAAATACAGAATTTGTTAGCCCACCCGTGAACTCCTCTTTTAGGAGTAAGCAATGTAAGATTTGGGATAACATCTGCAAAGAAATTATTTTCTAGAGAAAAAAATTAGTAGTAAACCTAATCTACAATCTTTCCTTAATCAATTAATCAACACAATTTTTGTGTCTACTTATGTACTAGGTGCTGCCAAGGTGCTAGGAAAATGAATGAAAGAAAGAAAAAGGATTTAAGTAATTACCATGTACAAATCCTGAGCTAGGCACTGAGGATACAAATAGAAAAGTAAGATAGTCCCTGATTTCAGAAAGTCCACATTGTAATGTAGGAGAAAAAACATAAAAAGCCCCAATTTTAATTCATATGGAAAGGTTTCAGGGTCCTTAGGGTACAGCAGAAAAACTGATGGTGATACCTTTTTAAAATTTTTTTCCAAAATGACTTTGATTTTATTTCCTTTGCTTAAGCCAAATCATTAAATCTCACAGTGATTTGGGAGGGGGGAGAACAAAGAGAAGGCTGAGGATTAGATCATGGCTGAGTGGGGTAGGATCAGTGGGGCCACAGGCCTCACTGGGGTAGCTGGAGAAGCACCAACTGTCTGGCAGGCAGGAAGGCGATGTTCTGAGATCGGGAAAGCTAGTATGCAATATCCTCTGTGGTTTCCAGCTTACAAAGCTCTATTAGGCCATCTCCCGCTGTGACCCAGCCAATTGGCAATCAGTTCAGCCACTTTGGAGTCACCCTCAGCTGAGATGATAGCTGCTTTCTTCTGTTGCTCAGCTTTTCCACTACAAATCTGGCCCTCTCTGCTTCCTGCTGAGACACCTGGTTGGCTTCTGCTTGCCTACGTGAACTCCTTCCCAAAGGTCAAATGTGTCAAAGAAACATCATCTAGGATGAGCCCAAAGGTTGCTGCTTGTTCTGTGAGGTCATCACTCACTTGCCTGGAGTCTAATTCTTTCTGGGTGATCAATTTTCCAGCATCAAATCAACCTGCCACTGACTTGAGGATCTCAGTGGTTATGGATGGCAACACCCACTAGTCTTAGTCCTCACCAATGCTGGTGAAAATTTGGGGCAGCTGATCAGCAAAAGGTTGGAAGAGAATGTGTAGAGTGATTTTGATATTTTGTAGATCCTTGCTATGAGTGATTACTGGGACATTTCATGGCCCAGAACGGCAGTCAAAAATACCCATAGGATGATAAAATGAGTCCCTTCCCCTACAACAATATCTTGGACTCCATGAAACCTATCAAAGATGACAGCTCTGTAGTCAGCATCCACATTATATAAGGCAGAGTTGACAACCCCTCCTACAACAGCTAAGCCCAGGCTAAACTTGCCAGTCATGCTTCCTTCAGATGGTCTTCTTCTGCCCTCTCAGACTATGCCTGCGTCAGGTCCCACCTTCTCTCTCTCTCTTTTTTTTTTTTTTTGCCTTTTGGAAGGCAATTGGGGTTAAGTAATTCACCCAAGGTTACAGGGCTAGTTTTTGTATGTGTGTGTGGGGGGGCAGTGTTAAGTTTCTGAGGCCAGAACCTAACTTGGGTCCTTCTGACTCCAGGGCCGGCATTTTACTCACTGTACCACCTAGCCACCTCCGGTCCCACCTTCTCTTCAGCATTTTCTTTAATATCATATCTACTTACAAATCATATTGGTTTCTAATGTTGAACTATTTGATAGTGCCAAGATCTTTGTGAGAACTTCTTTTCCAGATTTTCAGTAACTGTATCTATAAAGAAGATAGTGATGTAGACTCTACAGTTGGTCAGTAGCTGGATGTGGTGGTTGAGGTGATGTCTCTGGTTTGACTCACCTGACACACACTGCCTCTTTTGTTCTTACTCAGGGTTCCTTAGGCAAAAAGTAAGAATGTAATCCAGGCAATGAAGCCATTAAGAAAGACCAAAGAAAAATGTTTACCATTTAATTGTTTCTTTTTAATCTTAGCATTATTGGATTTTTGTAAATTTTTTTAATTTTATATGTCAAAAACAAGAAAGGTTATTCATGACTAGTAGGGATAATTTGGAGTCACTTAGATCTTGTTCACTAGAGGTGGGAAACCTGTGGCCTCAAAAACACATGTGGCTCTCTAGGTCTTCAAGTAGGGTCCTTTGACTGAATCTAAACTTCACAGAACAAATCCTCATTAAGGGGACTTGTTCTCTGAAGTTTGGATTCAGTCAAAGGGTTGCACTTGAGGACCTAGAGGGTCACATGTGGCCTTGAGGTCACAGGTTCCCCACCCCTGGCCAATATACATCTCTTCCTGTCCTGAGTAGGGGGTACCAAAAGACTTATTAGGGCCAAGTGGATTATCAGTCTAACCAACTGTAGCAGCAAGCACCCCAGGGACCCCAGGGTGGCTGCCAACATAGATTTTTAGATCTTTTCTAAAGGAAAGCAACTCAAAATGGGTTAACAAGCTTACTTTAATCAATCAAACATATATTGTTTACCTAGTTCAGGGGGAAAAGGTCAGCACCCTGAACTTCAGAATATACAAAGGTTACAAGCATAAGTTACAAGAACATTTCAGCAGACAGGCTTCCAAACTGTCCAATTATTACATACATCCATACCTAATCCCAGTTACCAGAGAGGGAAGCATCAACATCTGGGTTTTCAAAGCCAGGGGGCTCTCAATGGCTGCCCAGAGTCTCATCTGGTCAAATCACACAACACTTCTCAAACTGAGCCCCAAAGCAAAGCCTCCCATCAGGGCCTATATAGCCTTTTCCTGGCTCAGAGAATGTAACAACCTTCTTGACCCACTGCCCAATCACAAAGTATCTCCTGAGAAACAAGCCTCCCACCACAGGCTCCAGGTGTACTTAAGCCTAGGGGCAGGGAAGATCTTAAAAATTTACATTCCTATAACACCAACATGAACCAAAAAAAAGAAATTGGAGAGCATAACACAATTCATAATGAATGATAGAGATTTTTCACACAAGGGTTAAATCCAAGAAGACAAAATGAATACATACTTATATACATACATACATAGGCACACAACAAAACACACACACACATATACAGACACAAATCTTATATGTCATTTTGTTCAATGGAAAAGGAACTTGTCAGAGTGGCTAGGTGGTGCAGAGAATAGAGCACCGGCCCTGGAGTCAGGAGGACCTGAGTTCAAATCTGGCCTTAGGCACTTAACACAAAAACTAGCTGAGTGACCTTGGGCAAGTCACCCCAGTTGCCCTCCAAAAAGCAAAAGGAAGGAAGGAAGGAAGGAAGGAAGGAAGGAAGGAAGGAAGGAAGGAAGGAAGGAAGGAAGGAAGGAAGGAAGGAAGGAAGGAAGAAAAGAAAAGGAACATGTTGTTCAGTTGTTTTTTAGTCATGTCCAACTCCATGAACGCATTTGGGATCTTCTTAGTTAAGAAATTGAAGTCGTTTGCCATTTCCTTGTCCAGATCATTTTACATGTGAGAAACTGAGGTAAACAGGATTAAGTGACTTGCCCAGGGACACACAGATAGTATCAGAGGCCTATGTGAACTCATGAAGATGAGTCTTCCTGACTCCAGGCTTGGCACTATTTGCTGCACCTCCTAGCTGTATGTTAAAATATGTTTCTCTTCTGAGAGAATTTATTCTTATGCTGTAATGGTAATGGGAATTTGAAGATCTTCCCTGCCCCATAATAGGCTGAATGTAATTCCATGGAGCCTGTACTGGGAGGAGTTTGCTGAAGGGTGGAGCAGAGCCCACAGGAAGCTGGGAGTCAGAGCAGTTAGATGATGGGAGAGAGAGGGTATACCCAGGGAGACAGCTAGGCTTGTGAGTGTTGTTTTGTGGGAAGGCTAAAAGATGGTGTGGCTCTCTGCTGCATTGTGACGTATTAACTTCTACGTTGCCATGATGGATTCAGTTTCCTGGTGTTGGCATTTGGTTTTCCGGTGTCTTAATAAATGTTTTGCTTCTGTCTTATACATGGAGAGTCTGTTATATTTTGCAATTGAGAGCTATGCTGGCATATTTGCAGTCACTGTCGTGAATATTATGTTGGTGCTATATATGCAAATATGATCTTAGATCTAGACCTGGAGGGGACTTCTCAAAAACAAAGTCCAAATCCCTTATTCTGACTGTTCAGGAAATTGAGTCCCTGGGAAGTTAAGTAACTAATTAACCCAAAGTCACACAGGCATGTAAGTATCAGAGACAGGATGTCAACTCAGGTCCTGTGACTCCAGGATCAATGAATGATCTTTCCCTTGTAAGAAATAGCATGCATGGACAAAAATCTATTTCCTGATCACAGTGGGCTCAGAAGCATAGACAACAAGGGAGTTTCCCTGAAGAAAATGGTGTTTAAATTGGGATTCAACAGATAAGGTTTAAGAACAATAGAGGTAACTATTTCACAGGTTTAAGTTCTCCAACTTACTCCTAGAGCAAAGTGGGTCAATTTCTGTTTGGAAAATGGTAATTCAGTCGAGGCTATATAGCTAAAAGAAAAGCAAATCATCTCTATCTTTGAATATTAGGGAGGGCTCTTCCTTCTCAGAATAATATTGGCTTATTTCCTATAAGACAGGGCTAAGGCCTAATAAATGTCTGAATAAACCATTTATTTTTTCATAAATATTAGCATATACTATATTGGAGTGAACTCAGTAAGCATGCGGTACAGATGGATATTGATATTGAACAAAATAATGGAAAAAATAACTCATAAAGTAGATGATAGACTTGTAAAATATTTATTCACTACCTATGAAAACAAAAGTGGGGTATAAAACATTATAATAGATTTCCTTATTTCAAGACTCTGTGAGAATACTTTATGTTATCACATTTGGATGGGAAATGGTCTATCAGTGACCATTACTGTAATAGACTAGTTTTTCTAGGACTTTTTAACTCAAAATACTCTTTTGTGTGTGTATATGGAGGGTAGAGGTGGGATTGGTGTGTTTTCGATGCTGCTATTCGAATCTCTGTTTTCTATAATGAACTTTAAACTAGGATTTTCCTCTCTAAGGATACAATGAATTACATTTTGTTATCTTTGGCTAATTGTATTAATTAATTCCATTTCCATTCCATTTCAACAGATAACTGTTGGATTCGATTCTATAATTTAGAAAAACCTCTCCCACTTTCCATATCTTGAGTTTTTAATAATGTGTTTTCCCCATACTCTATTAATATGAAAAAAGCAAGGGAAACTTGGAAAATAGAGTTTAGTAAAATTTTGGATTCTCACTTTAAATTTTTTGTAATATATCAGATTGACAAATCAATCAGTCAATCAACATTTATTAAGAACCTACTAATCTGTGCCAGGCACTCTGCTAAGCACTAGGGATGCAAAAAGAGATAAAAGATAATATTTACCTTCAAGGAGTTTACAATCTAATGGAGGAAACAACATACAAATATATGCAAAGCAAACTATATACTGGACAAATAAGGAATAATTATAAGAGGGAAAGTACTAGAATTAAGAGGGATAAGGGAAGGCTTCCTGTAGAAAGCAGAATACTATACCTGGATTCAGAAACACCTGGGTGAGAAGACTACCTCACTGTATAAACCTGGAAAAGCCACAACCCAAGATTTTTATTCTTATCTATAAAATGGGATAGTAAAGCACCTACCTCATAGAGTTGTCATAAGAACCAAACAAGATAGTGTACAGAAAATGTTCTGCAAACCTTAAAATACTAAATAAAATAGCTACCACTTATATAACAATTATTTAATAGTTTTATAGCAAATATCTAAGGGCACAAAAATTGTATGAGATGGTTGATGTAATTATCCTATTTCAGAGATTAGGAAACTGATACTGAGAGATTAAGTGACTTGTCCAGAGTCACACAGCTAATAAGTGTCTGTAGCAGGATTAGAACTCAAATTCTGACTCTAGGTTTAGTCTCTATCCATCTACTAAATTACCTGACAGGTATCATCACCATCACATCCTCCTCATCCTCATCATCATCCCTACTAACATCAGTAACAAGTCATTTGTTGAAAAGCAGTTTTATTTTTTAAGATTCTGTCCTTAGATAATTAGGAAAGGGTTGTTTAATGGCCTACTAAATCATCATCAGGTTACCAAAGAAATACATAGTTGGAAATAAAGGTGTAAGCTGAATAGATGTTGCTGCAATAGTTAATTGAACAGATGTGCAAGCTTCTGACCCACACTTAGGAAGCTCAGAGGATGATGGGAATTTTATTTCTCTTAAGGTTCTGTGAAAACTACGATGAACAATGAGGAGTGGTTGGTATAGTTAAACTGGTCAAAATAGTGAGAGGATGTCTCCAGTTAATTAAGTTGCTTGAACTAACTAGTCAGTTCATTTAAAACCTAGTAAAAGACTAGTTAAAAGACTAGTCGTACTGTGTAGATATAGACACTATATTTACTATAGTTTAGATTTATATAATGAGATTGACTATGAGCAAATGATGAAAGAAATAATGGAACATTTTAAAAATAATCACTGAAGATGATGCATTTGATACAGATGAAAATTGATTTTAAATTAGGTTCAAGGTTAGGTGACTAACAAGATGCTGGAATAGAAGTTATATGAAAACCTCTTCAACTCTAAACCTAAAAAAAAAAAAAAGCAATTATATATAACAGAGAAAGTAACAATTGACTCCATAAGATAAGAAGCATCTCCCTCCCCAGCCCTCAGGCAAAACTCTTATGAATTGTCATAAGAACTTTAATTCTACTTGCCTTCCTGAGGAAGGGAGAGGGGAGGGAAATAGGGAGATAATTTGGAACTCAGTTTTTCTTTTAAAGTTTAAAATTTTTGTTTACATATAATTGAGAAAAAATAAAATAAAAATTAAATGTAAAAAAAAACCCTACTTTAATACTTAGAGCTTTCACTCAGTGCCCCTCCCCATCTGACAATACTCCAGCTTCAGCAAGGTGTGGTTGCAGCTATTATTCCTTAACATCACCACCTCTATACTACACAAGAAATGACAACTCAGTGTCTATCCATCCACATGCTGTAGGAGAAGGGCAAGTCTGCAAATATAATATGCATATCTTCCTTCAGAACAATAATCTAGGTAGAACCAAGTGTCTGACTGAGGAAAGGGGGACTGGAAACCAGCTAGGTAGGGTCCATTAGGTCCTTCAAGAAGTTACTCAGACTAGGAATTCCCCAGAGATCACAGATGAACAATGAATGACTCAAAAGAGAAATTTAATTCATATGACAAAAATTAAGGATAAAATAGGTTGAAAATTGGTGCTTACCACACAGATTTAAGAATTTAGAAGAATAGGAAAGAGTGAACACATGATAGAAAATCTCTCCAAAGAAGTTAAAGCTATATGAGATAGAAAAACATATTTGGAAAACAAAAACACTGAAATACAGGAAATTTTGGTAGAAGATAAGCAAATGGTGCCAACACTAAAAGAACATGTGAATTAGATAAAAATTAAAGCAAATGACCTTGAAGACAGGCTATGCAAAGGTAACTTAAGGATCCTAAGTGTCCCAAAAGAACATAACATATAAAAATTTGTATACAAAATCATTAATACCATAACCCTGGAAATAATATAAGAAAACTGTCCAGAATTTTTTATTACCACTTACAAAGCATCAGTTCAGAAAATTCACAGCTCACTGCCAGGGGGAAAATATCTGCTCCAAAAACAAACTAAATTTTAGTTTCAATGAAAAACAACAACTTTTGAAATTGGCCAGGAGAATAACAATGGGTTATTCTGCAGTTTTGAAAAATCAAAAATAAATTAAATTAATTCTATAAAGCTAAGCTGCAAACCAAAATGCTATCTATTTGTAATGGGAATGTAAATTTTAAAGATCTTCCCTGCCCCTAGGCTAAAGTGCACCTGGAGCCTGGGGTGGGAGGCTTGTTTTTCAGTTGATACTTCTTGATTGGCCAGTGAGTCAATAAGGTTGTTACATTCTCTGAGCTAGGAGAAGGCTATATAAGCCCTGATGTGTAGCTTTGTTTTGGGGCTCACTTTGAGAAGTGTTCTGTGATTTGATATGGATCATGGGAAGCCGTTGTCCAGAGCCCCCCGGCTTTGAAAAACCCAGATGTTGAAACCCAGATGTTGATTGGGTATGGATGTAATGGTTGGACAGTTTGAAATCTGTCTACTTGATCTGTTTCTGTCTTGATAATTCTGTCTGTATATTCTGAAGTTCAGGGTGCTGACCTCTTTCCCCTGAACGAGGTAAACAATACACGTTTGACTGATTAAAGTAAGCTTGTTAACCCATTTTGAGTTGCTTTCCTTTATCAAAGCAGATCCAAGAACCTGTGTTGGCAGCAAACCCTGAGGACGCTTGGGGTGCTTGCTGCTACACTATTGCAAATCTAAACTTAGTCATCAATAAAAAGATGGAGAGTCAACAAGAAAGGCATTTGAGACATCCCTGTTAAAAAGTAAAACTGAGGTGAATGGATAATTTGACTTGCAAACACCCCAAACAACAGAAACACTTGACAGGTAACAGGTAGGGTAAAAATGTAGAATCATGCATTAATGTTTCCAAAGAGAAAAAAGAAAAGCTTCACATAGGAGGTAAAAGGACACATATAATTGTTTTGTTCGAAGGACAAAAAAGGCTTAAGGAGTTAAAGATTTCAAGAGAACTTAAAAACTTAGGAGAAGGAACAACAACAAAAAAAGAAAACCTTTACCCCTAGGTCTGTCAATGTCCCTTAAGAGATGAAATAGCAAAGTGTAAGATTTGATACATGTAGAGAGGGAAGGTGAGAGAAATGGGAAAATGAGTGATGTACCTTATGAAGCCCTTTGGTGAAATAAGAAGAGGCAGTGATTCTAACATTTTTTCACAAAAGTAGAGACTATAGGTAAATGAGATGATAGGGTGAAAGTGGGGGGATAGAACTGGGGATCATAAACTAGTAGAACTTAGCCCAGAGTAGGAGATAGAGAACTGCTAAAGAGCATACCTCTAGGGAAAGGTTATGACCCTGAAGAGGGAGGTAGGACCTCATGGTGGATTTCATCTATGAAATATATTTTTTGCATAAAGAAATTACCTTTTCTCAGAGTGTGTTGTGCCTCCAAGAACAGTATACTGCCACAGGAAAAGAGGTGTTTAAACTCCTGGGGACAGCTAGCACCCAGAGTAGTAGGGGTGGTCTTTGGTAGAACACAGCATTTGGAAGAGGATTCTTGGAAGATGGAAAAGTAGGTCAGAAAATTCCAAGCTCTCAAGATTTTCCCCCACAAAAGAGTTAAAATAGCACCTTAGAGCAAGCAAAGTATGGCTGGAGATAAATAAGAATAGGAGCACAGCAGAGGTCTTCCTGGGACAATATGAGAAGATCAGAAGAAAAAAGAAAAATCCCACAAAAGAGTTAAAATAGCACCTTAGAGCAAACAAAGTATGGCTGGAGATAAACAAGAATAGGAGCACAGCAGAGGTCTTCCTGGGACAACATGAGAAGATCAGAAGAAAAAAGAAAAATCCCAGGTCCAGGTTTGGTCCTGTGAAGAGTAAATACCTCCAAGCTAGGTTCCCTTTTAACAAGTGGCCAGTCCCAGGGTTGGTTTGAGAGGCTGCCTCAGCCCCAGTCACAGGAACTTTTCCCCCCAGGATAGTGAGGGGAGTTGGGCATTTGAGCCCAGTAAGATCCAGGGAACCTCTGCTTATAAGGAACACCAGACCCAGCTGTGCTACAGAGAGGGGCAGGGACAACAAGAAGAAAGCAGTATATGCCCAGTGAGTGCAGAAGCAGTGGGGCAGAAAGCCCCTAACTGTGGACACTTACAGGATGTTGGAAACTTGGCTCTGGTTTCAGGCTAGAGGGAAGAAATGAAGATCTATGAATGAGGCACCATTTCCCATACCCCAGGGCAAGAGGTGATTACAAAAATTAAGCTATTACCACAAAAAATGGACAGGCAAAGGAGAAATAATCCAACCATAGAAAGCTATTATGGGAATAGAGATAATCAGGGTTCATCTTCAGAGGAGGATATTGAAGTAAAGAAACCGTCAAAGATTAAGGTCAAATGGTCACATACCCAAAAAGAATCCATAGAACATCTTTTAAAAAGACTTTAAAAATCAAATAAATGACAGAGATGGAGGAAAAACTAAAAAAAAAAAAGAATAATCCAAGAAAAATAACAAAGATATGAAAGGAAAGTCAACAAATTAGAAAAGGAGATACAGAATCTTAAGGAAGAAAATGACACCTTGAAAATTAGAATTAGGCAGAGTGAAGCCAGCGAAATTATGAAATCAAGAGATAATTTTTAAAAATATGAAAAATGAAAAAAATAGAAGAGAAAGTGAAAAAGTATTAAAAGAAAAACAACAGATTTGGTGAACAGATAGAAAAGAAAAAATATAAAAATAATTGGACTAACTGAAAGTTACAGTCAAACAAAAGAATCTTGATACAATAATACAAGAAAAAGAAAAGAAAATTGTCCCAAAGCATTAGAACAACGGAGGGAAGTAGAAATAGAAAAAAAAAATCCATCCACCACCACTTAAAAGAGATCCTATGAGGAAAACTCATAGGAATATCATAGTCAAATTCTGAAATTCTTAGTTGAAGGTTAAAATTTTAGGAGGATCAAGATTAAAACAATTTAAATATCATAGTGCCACAATTAGAATTACACAAGACCTAGCAGCAGAGACATTAAAGGACCACACATCTTGGAACACAACATATCAAAGAGCAAAAGAACTGGGACTCTGGCCGAAAATATCATACCTTGCAAAGTTAAGTGATATCCAGAATGAAAAAAAAATTACCATTTTTCAGACTTTAAAGACTGTTTAAAAAAATCCTGACCTTAATAGAAGAGTCAATATAAAAGAACCAAGAGAAATATAAGGCACATACCAAAGATTTGATTAAAAGGGATTCATAAGCATAGACTGTTTACTATATATATATATGTATATATATACATATATATAATGTATGTCTAAGGTTCTTATTAATAATTGGGTAGCTCATAAGAAAGATTGTGGTAAACCTGAGTATGATATAAATTTAAAAAGCAAAACCATTTAGGAACAGCTAAAGAGTAATTATTTTTTACAAATGAGCTACAAAAGGAAGAATTGATACCAAGGAATTAGATGGGGGAGGAGGTCTGGTAGTCCTGGTAACCTACTTTCATGGGGAATGGGTTTTATTTTTTTTTTAATATTATTTATTTATTTTTAGTTTTCAACATTCATTTCCACAAGATTTTGAGTTACAAATTTTTTCCCAATCTTTCCCCTACCCCCTATCCCAACATATCAAGCCTACTGAATACCCAAATGCCGCCCCCCCACACACACACACACAACTTTCTAGTAGGGCAAGATGGATTTCTATACCCCAGTGCCTGTATATCTTATTTCCCAGTTGCATGTAAAAACAACAACAACAATATTTTTAACATTTGTTTTTAAAACTTTGACTTCCAGATTCTTTCCCTTCTTCCCTCCTCACCCACCCCCACTGGGAAGACAAGCAATTCAGTATAGGTTATGACGAGGGATGGATATAGGTTCAGCAGGAACTCTGATCTTTATCTAAGATCAGAAAGCCTGTGATTCAGTCTGGAAAGAATTCAGTAGGCCCGAGCAAACTTGGAGTCAGAGTTGTAAAAGTTTATCGTACGCTTTACAGTGGGCAAGGGACCTTAGGAGACCTGCAAGTTTATTGTTAGGCTGTACAGAGGGCAAGAGGCCTTTAGGGGACCTGCAAGTTTATTGAAGACACAGGCATAGCTTTTAAAGAGTTAAGGCTATTCACTAGATATCAATTATGCTGACCAGGTGAGAAGAGGGTGGGATTAGGGAGGAGTTAAGGTGGGGCCAATGTTTAAAGGAACATGCATTTTTAATGTAACTGCACAGGCGTATTGCCCATGATTCACTGGGAAAAAGCGCAAGGGGGTGGGGATCTACCTGGAGGTGTGGTTTTAGGCTTGAAACGTTACTAAGTCAGCTAGCAGTCAAGGGCTGACTGAGAAGTGCCCAGTCTGCCACCCATCAGTGTCATGTTTGACAAGATTGATGTCTGGGAACCAAGGCTAACAGAGACTCAGTGTGTGGATAATAGGCTAAGGAGTTAACCCAGAGATAGGGTCCTGAAGGATTCATTGAGGCAGCCAAGGAGTCAATCTAGAGATAGGTTACCGAAGGATTCATGGGGGTAGTGGGACACTATACAAGGGGGAGATAATAGTTGCCTAAGCTGGAATGTTTGTAGATACTTTTGTGAAAGATTCACAGGTGTAGCTTGTCACTGTTCCAAGCTGAGATAATTCATGTGTTGTTGCTGGGCAGAGTTAATGCTCTGAAGCTGGGGGGGGAGGGGAAGGGAGAAGGGGCAGAGTTGCTCTGAGACTGGGAGGGGGGAGTGTGATTTTACAAACTGGTTTTACAGACTGATGTTACAAAGTGGTATTACAAATTGAGTTTACAAATTGATTTTACAAACACAGATCCCAAGCACCCCAACAGTTATACATATGTAGTTACACAAAACATTTCCATAGTAGTTATATTGTGAAAGACTAACTAATATTTCCCTCCATCCTATCCTGTCCCCCACTTATTCTATTTTCTACTTTGACCCTATCCCTTTTCAAAAGTGTTTGCTTCTAACCACCCTCTCCCCCAATCTTCCCTCTCTTCTATCATCTCCCCTCTTATCACCTACCCCCCCCATTTTCCTGTAGGGTAAGATAGCCAATTGAGTGTGTATATTATTCCCTCCTTAAGCCAAATCCAATGTGAGTAAGGTTGACCCAATTTCTTTCACCTTCCTGCTCTTCCTCTCCATTGTAACAGTTTTCTCTTGCCTCTTTTATATGAGAAAATTTACCCTATTCTACCTCTCCCTTTCTACTTCTCCAAATATATTCCTCTCTCACATCTTAATTTTATTTTTGAGATATCATTCTTCCATATTCAACTCATCCTGTGCCCTCTCTCTATGTATACATGTACACACATATATACATACTCACATATATATTTGTATACACATACACCCTCCTATACATACATATATATCTATGTATACATATATACATATATATTCCCTTCAACTATCCTCATACTGAGAAAAAGCCTCATGAGTTACAATTATTGTTTTTTCATGTAGGAATGTAAATAGTTCAACTTTAATAAGTTTCTTATGATTTCTTTTCCCTGTTTACCTTCTCATGTTTCTCTTGCTTCTTGTATTTGAAAGTCAGATTTTCTGTTCAGCTCTGTCTTTTTTCATCAAGAATGATTGAAAATCCTCTATTTCATTGAATGACCATATTTTCCCCTGGGTAGGAGATTCTTGGTTTTAATCTTAGCTCCTTTGACCTCTGGAATATCATATTCCAAGCCCTTTGATCCCTTAATGTTGAAGCTGCTAGAGCTTGTGTTATCCTGATTGTGTTTCCACAGTACTCAAATTGTTTCTTCCTGACTGCTTGTCATATTTTCTTCCTGATTTGGGAACTCTGGAATTTGGTTATAATATTCCTAGGAATTTTCTTTTGGGGATTTTTTTCAAGATCAATGAATTCTTTCCATTTCTATTTTGCCCTCTGGTTCTAGAATATCAGGGCAATTTTCCTTGAGGATTTCTTGAAAGATGATGTATAGGTTCTTTTTTTATCATGGCTTTCAGGTAGTCCAATAATTTTAAAATTATCTCTCCTGGATCTATTTTCCAGGCCAGTAGTTTTTCCAGTGCGATATTTCACATTGCCTTTTATTTTTTTTTCATTTGTTTGGATCTGTTTTATAGTATCTTGATTTCTCCTAAAGTCATTAGCTTCCATTTATTCCAATCTAATTTTGAAGGAATTATTCTCTTCAGTGAGCTTTTGAAATTCCTTTTCCATCTGGCCAATTCAGTTTTTTAAGGCATTCTTCTCTTTATTGGGTTTTTGGACCTCTTTTGCCATTTGAGTTAGTCTATTTTTTAAGGTGTATTTTCTTCAGTATTTTTTGGGGTGTCCTTTGTCAGGCTGTCGACTCGCTTTTCATGATTTTCTTGCATCATTCTCATTTCTCTTCCCCATTTTTTCTCCATTTCTCTTATTTGATGTTCAAAATCCTTCTTGAGCTCCTCCATGGCCTGTAAAGAAATTCATATTTTTCTTGGAAGATTTTGATGCAGGAATTTTGACTTTGTTCTCTTCTTCTGGTTCCATGGTTTGATCCTTTTTGTCCCCAGAAAATGATTCTATGGTCTGATTGCACTTCCTCTGCTTGCTCATCTTGCCAGCCAATTATGTGATTTTTGAGCTCTTTGCCACAGTAGAACTCTGCTTCAAGAGTGGAGAGAGCTATGTCCCAAATTGCTGGCATTTTCACAGTTGACAGAACTATGAGGAAGGTGCCCTCTCTACAGCGCCCACAAGCTTTGGCACACTGGTGTTCCTCACTCCAGGACCACCACCCAAGACTGCAACCCAGATCCAAGCAAGTCAAAGACAGAGTGATTACCCTCTGAATGGTTGCTTGGTCCCCTTATGATCTGCAGGTGAGAAGCACTAGAGGCAGCCACATGGCAGCAGCTGCAGCTGCTGCACCTCCACCACCTCTCACCCTGGGGGCAGGAGCCAGACCAAGCTCTTCTGTCACCCAGTTCCAATAGATTTCCCCACTGACCTTTTACTTTCTCTTTAGCATTTATGGGTTGAGAAGTCTGAAAACTACCACAACTGCTGGTGATTCACTCTCCTGATGTCTGCTCTGCCCAGTCTATGCCACTGGTCGGGGCCGCCCTGGGTCTGGGCCCATGCAGCTCACACGGGACTGTGCTAGGCTCCCAGTCCGGTACAGTAGTCCCTTCCTGTCTTCCTTCCTGGCTGCCTTCAGTGGGAGATTTGTTTCTCTGTCACTTTGTGGGTTTTGTAGCTCTAACATTTGTTTAGTCATTTTCTTACTGGTATTGGAGGTGGTTGGAGCAGGAGATGCAAGTTCCTACCTTTACTCTGCCATCTTGGTTCTGCCCCCAGGAATGGGTTTAAGAGGGAACAACACATATATATTCAAAAGAGTATGAAAGTCTTCTAAATTCAGAAGAAATAATATGGTAGGACATAGGGAGGGGGGAGAGGATGAGAGAGGGAACTTTAGAGGGGAGACTAGGGGAATGATAGAAGGGGGTTATAGAAGGTGTTTAGATCTATAGGAATGGAAGGATAGGGGAAGGATCCTTGGAGGGGTGTATCAGCAATGCCATATTCACAATGCCTATAGAGATTACAAATATGCTGATATAATTATCCATTAGAAAATACGTCATGTTTGCCATATGAGGAAATAAACTAGAAAATTTATTAAGATACCAAAAGACTGAGTCCCAAAACCAGAAAGTGAAAGCCATCAGAGTAGTTATGACATTGGCACAGGTAGATAAAGTAGAAAGCACCCACATTTTCAAGCCTTTAAAACAGAACAGGCTACCTCAGGCAAAGGTCCTCCTCTCCCCACTCACAGCAACCACCCAGCGTCCTGGAAGAGCGCTCCCAGCAGCTCCGGCCCCTGGCAGTCCTCAGCAGGAGTCCTTAGCAGAAAGTCCTTAGCAGTTCTAACTCAAAAAGGGCTTCGCGCTGCCACTGCCTCTGCTGCTGCCGCCGTCACCACCACCGCCAGCCACCGAAGGAACGCTAGCTTGGCTTCCGCTTCCTCTTGCTCCGCCCCTTCCTGCTACGTCAGCAAGCCCAACGGGGCATGGAAGATCTTTAAATCCCATAACCCTTACAAGGGGGTTAGCAAGTAATAGGAGGGCAATGTAGTGATTAGAAGTGAAGTAGAGGAGACAGGAGGGATAGGAAACGAGATATACAAACATAAAAACAAAGATCAGGAGTAGAATATGTTTGGAAAACTATATGTCTATGTATGTATATATTAATAGCTATAGAGAAGTATATTTAAACTTTATTGTAGCCTTGAAGTGGGGGGGAGGGAAAAAAAGAACCAAGTAAAAAAGTACAAAGCAGATAACAAAAGAAAAATTTACAAGGAAGCAAAAAAAAGATGGACAATTCTCAACACAACATGTACTATTTATCATACAGGCTTTCTTGAAATGAAAATTTATTGTTACATGTTTTTGAATCTTCTCATGTTCTGCTATTCACACAACATGCCTTTTTCTTTCTTTCTTTGTATTTAAGTTCCAATACTTAAGTTTATGATATGTTTTTGTTTCCTTTTGCTGTATTTGTGTTCTGACCCTTTATTAAAAAAAAGAAAAGAAAAGAAAAATAACATGGCATTTGTAATAAACACTGATTATATTGAGGGGTTAAGCCTCACAATAATTCCTTCCAACTAACATTGCTTTTCTCTTGAACTTTTTAGAGACAATAAAGAAAAATAAAATAAAATAAAATAAAAGGGAGTATGGGGTAAATTCTACAAAGTCAACAGAACCAAGATTGGATAGAAGAAAGTTCAAATCTAGTAATTTAGAAACTTTAATCTCATAAAGGATAAAGAGAGAATAAAGCTGGGGCAAGTAAGGGTAAATAGTTCATAAATCAGAAAATAAAATTCGGAAAACACTAGAAAGGAAGAGAAATAATAGGAAGGACAAAGTAAAAGAAAACTTTTGGGGAAAGGATTTGTAAAAGAAAGTTACTAAAAATAAGAGGTTGGAGAAGAGGAAGACAGGGAAGATTTTAAACTACTCTCTAGACAGAGAAGGGTCAAATTAAGATGAGAAATAGATAACTAACAAAATAAGAGAAAGATAAATTAGCAATTTAAGTCAATTCAAGGAATTTGGAATAAGGAAGACATTTAAATGGGAAGAGGGAAGTGAATAAACAGAGTGGGAACAGACTAAACTCATTTTAGTTTAAGTATAGCTAATTAACACAGAAAAAGTGCTGGCTTAAAAAAGGACTTTTTTTTAAAAATTGTTTTTTCAAAGCAATACAAAAAGAAATAAAAAGGAAAACACAAGAAAACCAGTAGTAATTTTAAATGTAATGTATTAAAAGATACAATAAAATGAAAGTGAATGACAAAATAGATAAGAAAACAAAACCCTACAATCTGTTCCATATAAAAAGCATAGATAAAAAGAAAGAGAGATGTACAGGATGAAAATGAAAGATTGGAACAAAATTTACTATACATTATTTGTATCTGTCCCTCCACCCCCAAAAAAGCACATTGGTTTGAAATTTATTATCAGACAAAGCAAAAATAAAAATTCATAATATGAGAGATTAAACCAGCCAACTATATTATGCTTAAAGGAACAAGAGACAATGAATCTATTTCAGTACTAAACATATGTGCACCAAATGGCATAGCAGCTAAATTTATAAGAGTTAACTGAACTGCAAAAAGACAGAAAGGAACAAAAAAATTTATAGAAGACTTTAATCTTCTTCTCAGAGCTGGAAAAATCTAACAGAAAGACAAAAATGAAAAAAAAATTGAACAAAGTGCTGGAGAATTTAGAATTTAAAAACTTGTGATTCTCTGGATGGTAATTTTAACAACATACACATTTCCCAGCACTATAAGCTACCTTTACAGAAAGAAATAATAAACCATGAGCTATGGCACAGAAAAATTTTAAATAAATATTTTAAAAATAGAAATGTTACATAAGCCCTCCATGGACATATATTATGTCATATAAAATAGCAATATAAGAGTAATTAATAGAAGAAAAACCGGTAAAAGATACACAATTTAACAGAAATTTTTATTTTTTTATTTTATTTTATTTTTTAAAGCAATTGGGGTTAAGTAACTTGCTCAAGGTTATGTGGCCAGTTATTTTGTGTGGGTGTTAAGCATCTAAGGCCGGAACTGGGGCCAGTGCTCTTACTCACTGTACCACCTGGCCACCCCTAAAGTGTATTGATAGCTTTTTCTTTTTTTGGCTTTTTGGAGGGCAATTGAGATTAAGTGACTTGCCCAAGGTCACATGGCTAGTTTTGTGTGTCGTGTGTGTGTGTGTGTGTGTGTGTGTGTGTGTGTGTGTGTGTTTTAAGTGTCTGAGGCGGGATTTGAACTCAGGTCCTCCTGACTCCAGGGCCAGTGCTCTATTCACTGCACCACCTAGCCCCCTCTCCCCCGAGATTTTTAAAGGAAATCCTGATTAACAAGTGGGTTAAAGAGTATTAAAGAGACAATAACTATATTAAAGAGAAAAATAACGATCAGACAACATACTTAAGTTTCTGGGATACAAATGAAAATAAAAACAAACATTGACATAATACTTTTAAGATTTGCAAAATGTTTTACATTTATTATGTCATTTGACACTGGCAACAACCCTGTGATTTAGGTACTACTATTATTATCCCCATTTTGCAAATGAGGGAACTGAAACCAAAGCATGTTAAGTACTTTGACTAGGGTCACTTAGCAAATAAATGAAGCAGCCTTCAGGTTCAGGTATTACTGATTCTAAGTTTGGAATTCTATCCTCTGTGGCAGGCTGACCCTTGCCAAAGTCGTCTTCAGAGGAAAAATTTTGTTGTTGTTGTTATTGTTATTATTTAATTGTTGTTTTTCCTCTTGTTAATATCATTTATCTAGTGTTTTAAGTTTTGTAGAGTGTTCTACAAATAGGATCTTATTTTATCCTTACCACAACAGGGAAATAGGTGCTATTATCACCCTCATTTTACAAATGAGGGAACTGAAGCAGACTGAGGAAGTTATGGAGAGTCAAATTTAGACAAGAGATCAGGAAAAACTTCCTGATGATTAGAGTTGTCCAAAAGTGGAATGGGCTGCCTAAAAAGGTGGTGGATTCCGGCCCATTGGAAGTCTTCAAGCACAGACATGGGTGTGATCTAATGGGAATTCCTTTTATACTGGCCTAGAATGCCACTGAGCTGTCATATCAAAAATTCTCTGATTCTGTTTGAAGGAACAAAAATTCTAGAATCTACAGGGAGCTAATGAAGAAAAGTAGAAATGAAGGGGTTGTTTAGTGCTGGCTAAAACTACAAAAGTAGATCAGTGGAAGAGACTACATAGAGGAAATTGTTGGATTGAATAGAAAGTTTTTCTTTGAAAAAAGGAAATAGTAATAATTAAAAATGATTAGAAAAATATACTTGGGGCTGACAACTATTGTACAGAATCAATGAATCAGAGAGGAAAGAGACCTAGGCAATCATTTGGTTTATTTTGTACCTGAAAAAGAATTTTTACCACCATACAACCAACAAAGGTTCATCTAACTTTTACACGAAGTTCTGAAATGAGGGGGATCTGATGACTTCTGGAGGCAGTCTAGTACACTTTTATGTAGGTCTCTGAAATTTACATTATTGATTATTGATTGAATATGTGACAGAAAAATTGATATAATGACAGAAAATTGTTAATACAAATGTAATGTTACTTGCCCCTCCCTTAATGTGAGTATTTCAGTAATGTCTTTACATTCCTACTTTTAAAATATTTACTCTTAATGAGGTTAAGCTGAACCACAGCCTAAGTCTCCTCAACCCTGATATTTTACCTTGTAAAGGAACCTAATTAGCTCAAGCAAAATCTCAGCTACTAATGTCTTTACCCCCTTCCATTGGGATTCATGGCTTAAAGTGCAAAACAGCCAGAACAAAGTGGTTTTCCTTGCCCAGATTGCTAAGAGCACCTGGTGTTTCGTTACCAGACCTTGCCTCCTCCCCTTTTTCTCCAAAAATATAAAAACATTTTTCCTGGTTCTTGAGGTTGGGAAATTCATTTTACTTTGCACTCATAAGACATCTCCCAGGGTGGCAGGTTTGCTACCCTGTTATCTCAGTTAAAAACACTTCATTCCTCAACTCATGACTTTGATTTATTTCAGGATTTGACAAATGGCTTAAAGTTTTAGTTAAACTTTTTTATCTGTGGATCAGATTTGGATTTAATTTTATAGACCTCAGTAGTAGACTTTGTAAGAGCTTAAGATTCCTAATTTTAAGAGCTACTTGTTTCATTTAAGAGTTCCTGTCTCATGAGGAAGATAAGGAAGATGAGATGAGTCAACCTGGTCAGATGTTTTGCCTAGCACTAAGTCTCTGGTGTTAAGCGATATCTGGCACGGGACTTTCCAGAGGATAGTCTTTTCCCTGTTGCTTTAGATCAGAGGTTCCCAAACTTATTTAGACTATTGCTCCCTTTTCCAAAAAAAAAAAAAAATTACTCAGCACACCACTACAATTCTACTTTTTTTTTTAACACTTTAAGCTTTTTTATATTAAAGTTGCATCATTTCTAAAATATATAAAATTTTTTAAATGACACATCTTAAATTTAATAATTTATTACAAATTTGTTTTTTTTCTTGCATTGAAATTTTGATGAGGCAATATTGCAACATGTAACCATATAATATCATATTGTAAACAAGTCATTAAACTCACATATTCCTGCTGATGCATGCTAGACTGCCCAACTATGAGCAACATGCTCTCCTGCCAACATTTGCTTGTTAAGACCTGTTGTCAGACTTGACCACGGATGGGTTATAACTTGCATTTTGTGTATTTATTATTATTTTGTAAAATAAGGCAATCACAATGATTTTAGCTCCATTATACAACACATGAAACATGTATAAGCACTTTTTCAATTTTTTTATCTTCACTTCTTTCCTTATATTTCCATTGCTCCCTTATTTTTATTCAACACCTCAATTACACATGAGGTTACTACCACCCCACCCTGAATTATTCCAGCACTCCCCCCAGGGGGCAGTATCACCCACTTTAAGAATCTATGCAATATGATAATACACTTTCTTTAAATCCCAACTAAAATCCTACCTTCTACAGGAAGTCTTCCCTAATCCCGCTGAATTCCAGTACCTTTCCTCTATTAATAATTAATCCTATGTATAGCTTGCTTTGGATCTATTTGTTTACATGCAGTCTCCCTTATCTGAATGAATGCTCCTTGAGGGCAAGGACTGACTTTTTTCTTCTTTTTGTATCCCCACTGCTTAGCACAGTGCCTGGCATATAGTAGAAGCTTAATAAATATTTATTTATTGAGTGAGGGCAACATTTAATCTCACAGTACTCTAAGACCAGAAGTTGCAGAGAAGATACTGATCTTCCTTGGCAACAGGAATTTCCTATACCACTGAAATCATAAGTCTGTTCCCCTTCCCTATATTTTAAAGTTATCCTCATATTACATTCTTTGTTTGGCTATCTCTCCTACCCATAACTGTGAGAGTTATACAATCTGTCTCTCTTACAATTTTTTTTAATATAGTCACGTATTTGTTTAGGATGTCCTGCCAAATATGATGAAATGTGTTGATCCCAGCCTAATTTCAGCTGGACTGTTTTTCTAAGATATATTTTTAAAAAGAGAAATCAGGACTAGCCTTATGAACTGCATTTGTTAAGTGAATGAATTATACTGGATAATTCCTAAGGTCACTTCTCACTACATCAGTTTACCAAATGTAACATATACCTTTAAGCATGACTTTTCTTTCATTTCGTTACTATGAATCTACATTGGATTTCCTCCAAAGAATTCAAAATATATTTCATGTTTTCTCATAATGGCCCTAATAGTTAGAACCATATAATATTTTCTTTTTTGAGATATGGAGAAACTGAGGCACAAAGATTTTAGTCTGCTTTGCCAAATTCATAGCAAATCACGAACAGAGTCAGGATCAGACCTCTATTTCTATTCTAGAGATTTTCCATGTTATTTTTTCATAAAACTTTTCAAAAGGTATGTTTCATTGTCTCCCAAGTTTCAAAATTGTACCATAAAAATGTTATTTGTGGTAATGAAAACTATCTGGTGGTTTTAGCAGGTTTCAAGTTAATGAATAAGTTAGGAGGGTAGTATGGAAGTAAAAAAAAAAGAGCTAATGAAATATTAAGTTGTATTAAGAAAAGCATAGAGTACAGGACAAGGGAGGTAATAGTCTTTTTGTGCTCTGCGCTTGTCAGACCCCATCTGGACTACCATGTTCACTTTGGGGCACCACATTTTAGAAGAATCACAGAATCATAAAGGTAGGGCTGGAAGGGACCCTACAGGTAATTTAATCTACTTTTCTCATTTTATAAATGAGGAAATTGAGGACATTGATCTGGTCATGTTGGAGAGTGACCAAGATGACAAAGGACCTTGAGATCATACTAATGATAATCATTTATAAAGTGCTTTAAAATTCATTAAATACTCACAAATATTATTTCATTTGACCCCTACAATAGCCCTTTGCAGTATAATAGATAATATTACCCCCATATTACCAATGAAGGAATGATGACTTGAGCAATTTGCTCATGGTAACAAATTTTGTGTAAGTCAGAGGAGTGATTGGGATCTCCTAATTCCAGGTCCAGCAATTTTTCTGGTATACCATGCTGCCTCAAGTAACCTCAAGATCAATTGGAGGAATAGAGGATATTTAATCTGGAAGAAAGAAAAAGATTTAAATAAGAAATATGACTGGGTCAAGTATTTGAAAGGTTGTGACCTGAAAGCATGATTACACTATTTCTACTTGACTCTGTGATATATAATAAGGAGCAAATGATGGAAAATATGGAGAGATAGATTCAGGCTTTATGCCAGAGAGAATTTCCCCAAAAGTAGAGCTGTCCAGAAGTACAACATACTTTCTCAGAAGGTTGGATGACTTCTTGAAGAATTACTATGGAGGGGATTTTTGGTCAAGTAAGGGTTAGACTAGTTGACCTCTGAGGCCCTTTCCAATTATGAAATTCTGTGATTCTATTTTTTGTGGCCTCATATACAAAGCATAATAGTGATTTTGTTACATTATTTTAGTGTTATGTTATTATTTTTATTGTTTAGTGTTATGTTAAATTATTTACATGAGTAATCAAAAGATCTCCCTTTGAGTTCTCCCAAGGCAGGAAGAAAAAGAGATGAATTCAAGCAAACAATATCGACTGGTTCACTTTCAGATCTTCAAAAAATATCATTTTACTTGTGAGATTGTAAATAAAGGAAATACTTCATTTTAGGTGTTAAGTTTTTCTTTCTTTATTCACAAATTTCTTTTCATTCCATCCTATTTCTTTTAAAGGAGGTATTCTGGTCTCTCTGTGGTTATTTTGTTTTGTTTGTTTCAAATGTCAGAATTTGCTCCTACCCTTTCCCATTTTTATTAGCATATTTTGAGATGCGTATGTATCCACCATAATGGCATGCTTATCTGTTGGGGTATTTGTTCCAAGCTCTTCAAAATATTTAAGCCACTAAAATAGTCAAGAATAAGTAGTTATATATGGTAGGGTTTCTAAAAGACAAATTCATGTTAATCTTTATGATGTCTTAGATTGAACTTATTTAGATAATTGCAGTTAGTTAACATTAGTGAAATCACAGACTAACATCTCCTGAGTACAATCTGAAATAAAGAATTAGGAAAAGATGAAATAAACAAAAAACTTAGACCAGCCCTTGTGCCAGACTAAAAAGAAAAATGTTCAGAACATCACATTTTGCAATTCTGACTTGTATTCAGAAAGCTACATTTTGTTAAAACAAGACTGAGGAAACAGGAGTAGGAAAGGCGGGGTGCCTGAAAAAGGAACTGATTCTTTTTTAAAAATCAGGAATCTGAGCTTCCTAAAAGCTAGGTACAATGTCATATCTCTGTTAGGAAGGAAGACAGGGGTCTAAGTCAGAGGAACAGGAGTGAAACATATAGGTCACCAACTCCATCAAATGCCACTAGTGTTGTTCATTTTTCCTTGAAACTCATTACGACAACTAGATGGTTTTGTGTTTAGAATGCTGGATCTGGAATCAGGAACATGAGTTCAAATTCAGCCTCAGATGCGTACTAGCTGTGTGACCATGGGCAAGTCACTTAACCTCTGTTTGCCTCAGTTTCCTAATCTGCAAAATGGAGATAATAATAGCATTTACCACCCAGAGTTGTTCTGAGGATCAAAGGAGATGATATTTTTAAAAAGCACTTAGTACAAGGGCTGGCCCATAGTAAATGTTATATAAATGTTAGCTGTTGCTAGCTGCCGGAGTGATCAGAACAACTCACCTTAACTTAGCTTTTGAGTCAGAGAGGACAAGTAGCTACAGAAGGTAGAGGAAGAGCAGGAAGGAAGAACAAGCTGACTTGAAGATAGAAATACTAAAGGAGACGTAATCTAGGGACTGTTCTTTCACTTCCATGGGAGGTTTGGGATTCTCTAGGCAATCACATCCCTTGGGTTGGAGAGAGTAAGAAAAGGGGGTTCTCCTTTGTTTCTAATTAGTGATTCTGTTCTATTTAAGAGTTTTGCTGTATTTTAATGGTTTCTGGTCTGTTGGTAGAGAATACATAGTATGAGGGCTTCAGTCACATTTGTATAAGTAGAATGACCCAAATCACCCCATACCAAACTTGAACATTGCAAGAGGTTATAGAATCATATGCCATCCACCCTACATGATTCAAATTCATCAGTTTCAACAAAAAGTTTCTTAACTACCCTCTTATCAAAAAATACTATTCTGGGGTTAAATAGAAAATGAAAATAAGTTATCTTCTTTGGCTTCGTGGAGCCTACAGTATAAGAAAAGGATATAACACATAAAAAAAAATGATCACACAGTGTAACACAGGATAGGGTTATAAGAGAAGAGGTAATAGGCTTTCTACCAAACTGAAGTCTGCAGAGCCATTGTGCTGACCTCATTGTTGCATGCCTGTGAAACCTAGACAATAGACCAGCACCATGCTGGAAACTGAACCACTTCAGAAGCTTTGATAACTTGGTAAGATAAGGTACCAGCAGACACTCAGGACCGTCTCAAGTTGAACTCCCATACATTCCAACTCTACCACCACTTTTATGTTTGGCAGAGTTGTTCAAAAGCCAAGCATACATTTGACTAAAAGACTATTTTATAGACAACACATACAAGGCAAGCGCTCACAGGGAGGTCAGAAGAAACAATACCAGTGCACTCTTAAGGTCTCTGGGAAGAATTTTAATAGTGATTGTGAGACATGGGAGACACTGGCACAGGACCACCCAGCATGGCATTCCTGCCTCAGAATAGTCACTGTGCTCTATGAGTAAAGCAGAATTGCAGTAACACAAAGGAAATGTGAAATGAGCAAATCTAGAGATTTGCTCTCTCCAATGCTTCTTCTCCAATGCCACTCCACATGTTCAGATGGACTGTTAGTGCCCAACCTCTGATAGAGCCTTCCAAACTCTTTCCAAATTTCCAAATTGGATTGATCAGCTACAGTCGAACATACTGTGCTTTGACCCCAACATCATGATGTCTTTGGCCCTTTTTGAATACGAAAGGCAAACAACAACGAGGGACTGACATAATTATAGGGGTTAGGGACACAACAAAAGTTTTGGAACAGCTACTGTTTGGCATGAAATAGTCCATAAAAGGAGAATAGAAGAATTGACACGAAACAGTGAGGGCCCAATTTATGTTTATCTATAATCAGATTTATAGTGGATGAAGCCATGACCAAGTGATCATTGTTTGCCAGAAAAAGTGTGGGGTTGGTTGGCTAGATGGTGCAGTGAATAGAGCACCGGCCCTGAAGTCAGGAGGACCTGAGTCCAAATCCGGCCTCAGACACTTAATACAAAAACTAGCTGTTTGACCTTGGGCAAGTCACTTAATCCCAATTGCCCCTCACAAAAAAAAAAAAAGAAAAAGTGGGGGGTGAGAATAGGGGAGAATGGGGTTGGGGGGTAGGGGGTGGGATTCAAAACAAATTGGTGAAAGACTTGGGTACTCTGATTAATACAATAATCCAAGACAATTCCAAAAGACTCAAGAAGAAAAAATATTATCCACCTCCAGAGAGAGAACTGATGAACTCTGAGTACAAATCAAAGTACAATTTTCCCACTTTCTTTATTTTTCTTCCATTTAAAAAAATATAGCCAGTATGAAATATGTTTTGTGTGATCTCATAAGTATTTATTGCTCACCTTCTCAGTGGATGGGGAGGGGTAAGATTCTGGGAAAGAATATAAAATTCAAAATTTAAGAAGAAAATTATGTTAAAAATAAATTATTGAATTTTTTAAACAAAAATAGGATATTATGACTCTGGCAGTATATTTGTGGAAACAAAGGAGTCTACTTTCATTCTACATTTTCTTCTGAATTGTAGGTTGTAAAACCAGATATGAAATTCAATTGATATGACCTAGTTTAATTTTTTGGTCCTGACCAATCATTGGTATAGAGATCTCCCAGTGAGAAAATTCTCTCCATCCATGCAAATTTGTAATCATTTTACTTTTTTTTTCATTTTAGAGATTGCCTAAGGCAAAGTTAAGTGACTTGCCAAAGGTCAAACATCTAGTATGTGTCAAATTAGAGTCAACTTTCCATCTAATATGCCATGCCCCTTCAACCTACTTTAGCTGAAGAATAAGGTCCTAAGTCAGTGAGACAGAATATTCCCATTTTTCCTCTCCCATCCCTGAAGCTGAGGGTGTAGTCTACATATACAGCTACCACATCAAATGTTGTGACCAAAACCACTTTTTGGGTATGTATATATAACATTTTAAAAATACTTTAGAGGATAAATGAATAGTTTTGTGGTTTGATGCTTCACAAAAAGAAAAGAGATGATGTTTGGTCACAGATTCCTGGGTTCTGAGAAAATTGCAGAGCCCTGAGAAGTAACTAGTGACACTTGTTTAAATATATAATAATAGCTAGCATTTATACAGTGCTTTAAAGTTTGCAATGCAAGTTATACGTGGTAATTCATTTGATCCTGACAACAACCTTGTGTGGTAAGTGTTATTATTAACTCCACATTACTGCTGAGGAAACTGAAACAGAGAGGTTAAATGTCTTGCCCAAAGTCACACAGCTAGTGTCCAAAGCAGGATTTGAATTCAAGTCTTGCTGACTCCAAGTCCCATATTTTAATCTTTGCTCCACCTAGGAGCATACATACATATATGTTGCTATTGTTCAGTCTTTTTTTTTCAATCATGTCTGACTCTTTGTGACCCCATTTGGGTTTTCTTGACAAAGATACTGGAGTGGTTTGCCATTTCCTTCTCCAACTCATTTTACAGATAAGGAAACTGAGGCACATGTAGTTAAGTGACTTGTCCAGTACATGTTTAAGGCCACATTTGAAATCAGAGATTCCTGATTCCATGCCCAGTCTCTAACTACTGGACTACCTAGCTGCCCCAATATACACACATATATGTATGTATAACCATGCTTATGTATATATATATATATGTGTGTATATATATAATATATATGCCTATAGACACACATAGAGATATACATAGATGTATTCTGTTCATTCATATATATGTTTTATATTTAATCATCTCCATTGTCACCATTTAAGTAGTCCCATGCTGATTAATCCATACAAGATTTAAGATAGTGGAGTCTACAGGGACCCCAAATTCACAAACGAGATTGTAGTATTGAGGACAGCAGAAATAATAGAATCATAAAATTTCAGCTTGAAAGGACCTCAGTGATCATCTAGAACAACCTCTAACTGAAAAAACAATCCTCTCTAGAATGTCACTGGTCAGTGTTTACCCTGTCTTTGCTTGAGCACCAGCAGTGAGAAAGACCCACTAGCTCACTACCAAGGAAACCCATTCTACATTTGGATAGCTCTAATGATATAGTGGGTTGTTGGTTGTTTTGGGTTTGGGTTTTTTTTTTTAGGGGGGAGGGTGCTGTTGCCATTTTTCCTTACATCAAGTCTGAATTTGACTCTTTGCAATTTCTGCTTATTGATCCTTATTCTGTTTCCTAGGACCAAGCACAAAGATATGGTTGTTTTTCAAGTACCTGAGGACAGCTACAATATCACATCTCCGAAGCCTTCCTTTCCCCAGCATAAACATCCTTCACATGGTCATTAAATGACACAAACTTTCTCCAGGCAGTCTTAGGAAGACAACAGGGACAGCATGTGCTAAGTGTGTCAATTCATTATCATTACCTGTCCACCAGTTCTCAAAGCCACCAATGAGGAGACCAGGAACTGTGGAGAAGGGGCCTACCTTCCTCTTGTCACCAGTCATGACTGATGAAACTACAAGTAGATGAGGGCAAGACTCCCTGCAGCAGTAGCACCACCACAACCCTGAGGTCACCAAACAGCCATCACGCAACGGGTAAAATCCCAGGAAGAATGGCCCAGACTTCTCTCCCAACTACACTTCTGACTGCCACTCACAGGGGGGTGGGCCAGCCTGGCTGAAGCAGCAAGGCATCCTGATGGAGAGACAGGAGGCAGCACGTACCCGGGAATACCACTACTACTTTGACCACCTTTTCCACTCAGATTCTAATGGAGCAAGCTGAAGACTGTGAACCCTAGAGACTTGGAAATACCAGTGAGTCCAGCCCAATGCCCTCAGTTGCCATCTTGTCAAGATACAGCCTGGCAACTGCTCCTGGGGGGTGGGGGTGGGGCAGCCACAAATACCAAAAACCCAGAAAAGTAAGTCCCTACCACCAAAGTCCTAGGCACTATCAAATGAGTCAGTATCAGAAACTGATATGAATTTTATCAGTGGAAATAATATAAAAGAGAATGCACTGCCATTTGCTTTGCTATTGTGCTTTAAGGACCATGGGACCTTTCTGTCTGACTTGTAGCTGAAACCTTCCATATGTGTAGTTTCCATCACTAGAATGTGAGGTACTTGAGAGCAGGGTCTGTCTTTATTTCCTACTTGTAGCCCCAACCCTTTACACAGTGCTTCACTTATAGTAAGAGTTTAATAAATGCTTCATTCACTTACTCATTCATTCAGCTTATCAATGTCCTTCCTCAAAAGCAGTTCTCAGAACTGCATACATTGCTTCCAATGTAGTTGAACCAGAGCAGAATTCAGTAAGATTATCACTTCTCTATTCCTGGAAGACATGCTCTCATGATGCAGCCTAAAATCACCTTAACTTTCATACCATACTCTACTTATATTGAGTTAGAAGTTGAGATTTTTTTTTCCAGACAAACTGCTGTCTCACCATATTTCCCCATCTTGCATTTGTGAATTAGATTCCTTGAATCCAAGGTAGACTTTGCATTTATCCTTATTAAATTTCATTATATTCAATTTAACTTGGTGTACTCTTAAGATCTTTTTCGACCCTGATGCTGTCCCAGTGTTTGTTCCAGTGTCCCAGCTGAAATTTGGTAAGCATGCTGCCTACTACTCCTTTATCCAAGCCATTGATTAAAAATATTAAACAGCACAGGATTGAGTACAGATCCCTGAGGCACTCACCTGGAGACCACAGTCCAAGCCAACTTGAATCATTAATGACTACTCTTTTAATCCTCTCATTCAGCCAGTTCCCCATTATAGTGCCAATGCAATATTTACAGCACCCACAATCACGATAAATATACTGACCATAAATATTCCTGCATGATGCTCTATCACAAAATATAACAAACTTCCAGATAGAAAACAGAAGCAAATCATGTATTTAGACACCAGAAAACCAAATCCCAAAACCAGTTAGCCAATTCCATCATAGTAGCAAAGAAGTTAATAAACCATAACAACATGGAGAGCCACAGCATCCTTTAGCCTTCCCATAAACCAATATAAGATCAATATTTACTCACAAACCTATCTATCTCCTTGCCTGAGTGTCCTCTCTCTCCCACCTTCTCTCTGACTCTGACTCCCAGCTTCCTGTGGGCTCAGTTTCACCCTTCTGAAAACTCCTCCCACCACAGGCTCCATGTGACTACATTCAGCCTATTAGGGGGGCAGAGTTTACTTTCAAAGCAGGGAAGGTCTTCAAACTCCCCTAGGCTTATTAAGGGGTAGGGAAGGTCTTCAAGTTCCCATTTCCAATATACCCATCCACCTACTTGTTTAAGTACTAAGTACTTCTTAAACTGTGGGTTGAGACCCCATATAGGATCACATAACTGAAAGCGGAGGTGGCAAAAAATTTGGTAACAGTAAAAGGTTCTGAACATGCAATGACCAAAGATTAATTCAAAATCAAACACTTAATGAATCTGAGGTGTTTCTGGCAGTGCTTGCCCTTTTTGCATCATGCAACTTCATTGTAACCTTGGTTCTGATCGTATAAGATACACACTTTGCACTGTACATGCTGTCACCTCATGCAACATCATCAAATACTGCTATAAATACCTTTGCTCAGATTCAAGACTATTGTATGTTATGAATTGCAGTGTTTTTACTGTCCATGCAAAATTGTTAAATGAACTTTGGCTTAGGATTAGGGCAGAATTTCCAACAATTTCTGAAATGGCCCTAAATATATTTCTGCCTTTTTCTATGTATTCACATGAAACAGTGCTCTCAGAATTGACAATTATAAAATCAAAATATCAATCAACTCTAAAAAAAAATGTTGAAGATACTCTATATCCTGCAGTGTCAACTCTTCTGACAAGATTTAATTCTTTATGTAAAAATAAACAAGTATATCCATCTCATTAGTATACAAATTTACTTTCTTCTTAAATAAGTGGCAAAATTATATGTATGCCAAAGAATTGTTTTAAAATAAATTTATTTATGATTTATTATCAGTAAGTGTTTGATTTGTATACCTATTTTATATTCCTATAGACCTAGAAACAAGTAAAAACGTGCTGGGTGAAAAGGGATCAAGAGTGGAAAAGAAAAGTTTAAGAAGCCCTGATCTAGATCACATCTCTCCATTTTTTCTCTAAAAAGGAGAATCCCCCATTTACCTAGTGATTCTTTTAGTTTAGCAAAAGATATCGTCAAAGTATTATAAGAGATATATAAAGCTTCACTACAAATGGATTTACACAAAATATGTACTTCAGATAAAATTTCTATACTTGCAAGAGTTACATGCTTACTGAACATCAGTTACACAGCTTGAGGTAATTAGACAATTGTTTCAAGGAGCTGTGTATACAAAGAAAATGGAGAAAGAGAGAGACAGAGAGAGAGACAGAGACAGACAGAGACAGAGACAGAGACAGACAGAGACAGAGACAGAGAGACAGAGAGACAGAGAGAGACAGACAGAGAAAGAGACAGAGACAGAGAGAAAGTTGAGTCTTGGAGCTGTTCCCTTGTACTTTCTCTGTAATGCCACCCAAAGAACTACTGTATTGAAATATAGTGCGTAAAAAGAGGAAAGTCCTCTCTCCTCCAGAGGATGTATTTTTAGGTGTCAGCATCCCTGTTATTTATCTTAGACATGTATCTGAAGTCCACAATGCAATTCAATTCAACAAACATTTAGGAAATCATGACTATAAAGGAAGACATTTCCTTTAGTGTTTTCACTGGAGATTTGTTGGATGGGAGAATAGTTCTATCTTCTCATACAGGTACTTACTTTTTCTCCTCCACAGGGACTTTGCTTAAGCCTGCACATTCTTTTTCCATAACCTAACCTTCCAATATATTCATTCATTTCTGAATTGGAGGAGGCAGTGTATGATTGGAGATAAAGAATTACCAAATCTACTTGAACAATCTATAATCACTAATTTCTTCTCGGATCCTATCCTTCCGGTCCTCTACAGTTTTGGAAACTGACCATTTCTTCCTCTATACTCTCCTGCCTAGATTTGTTTTTTCTTCTGGTTCTCCTTCTACCAGTGTTACTGCTTCATTTCAATCTCTCGATTGATCACTGTTCTCCACACACTCCTTATCTATGACTGTTCCCCAACAGTCAGATGGTTTCCACAAACTTCGTAATTCAAATCTGTGTCAAGGTCCAAATTCACTTATTTTTCTCTCCTGTGGAGAAGCTATAATAATATGTGCCAATGAAACTCTTTTATTTAACTGGAGTCCTGAGGTGGTACTCCTACTCTCTCCTACTCTCTCTCTCTCTCTCTCTCTCTCTCTCTCTCTCTCTCTGTAATGTGAATGTAAATTTTAAAGATCTTCCCTGCCCCTAGGCTAAAGTGCACCTGAAGCCTGGGGTGGGAGGCTTGTTTTTCAGTAGATACTTCTTGATTGGCCAGTGAGTCAATAAGGTTGTTACATTCTCTGAGCCAGGAGAAGGCTATATAAGCCCTGATGTGTAGCTTTGTTTTGGGACTCACTTTGAGAAGTGTTCTGTGATTTGATCTGAATTCTGGGAAGCCGTTGTTGAGAGTCCCCCGGCTTTGAAAAACCCAGAATGTGGAAACCTAGATGTTGACTGGGTATGGATGTAATGGTTGGACAGTTTGGAAATCTGTCTACTTGATGTTTCTGTCTTGATAATTATGCCTGTATACTTTGAGGTTCAGGGTGCTGAACCTTTTCTCCCGGACAAGGTAAACGATATATGTCTGACTGATTAAAGTAAGCTTGTTAACCCATTTTGAGTTGCTTTCCTTTAACAAAGCAGATCCAAGAACCTGTGGTAGCTGCAAACCCTGAGGATGCTTGGGGTGCTTGCTGCTACACTCTCTCCCTTTCACTTTTTCACTTTTGCTCTTTCTGTCTCTGTCTTTTCTTCCCAAGTCAAATATGCATCAATGTAATGAATTTATTAATCACAGTTTTTTCTCAATTCCATCTTTTAGACTCAGTGGGTTCCCAAAGTGGGTGATACTGTCCCCTGGCAGATGCTGGAACAATGAGGGGAGGTGGTAGAAGCCTTTGGTGCAATTGAAGGGCCTGAATAAAAAATAAGGTGTGATGGTGGAAGCACAAGAACAAAAGAGAAGAAAATTTTGAAAAAACATCCATATATGTTTCATCTGTTGTGTAACAAAGTTAAAATCATATTATTTTCCAAATAAACACTTAAAATGCAAGTTATAACCATCAGTGGTCAAGTCCACCAACAGGTCTTAACAAGCAAGTATTGGCAGGTAAGCATATTGAGCATTGTCAGGAAGCCCAACACACATCAGCAGGAATGTGTGAGTATGACTTATTTGCAATGTGATACTATATGGTTATATGATGCAATAATGTATCATCAAAATTTCAATGCAGGAAAAAGCCCCACTCGCATAATAAATTATTAAA
Organism: Petaurus breviceps papuanus; assembly: GCF_028583685.1. Lineage (NCBI taxonomy): Eukaryota > Metazoa > Chordata > Mammalia > Diprotodontia > Petauridae > Petaurus > Petaurus breviceps. The sequence continues at coordinate 43,801,302 of NW_027186304.1, read as the reverse complement.
TTTAAGATGCATCATCTTTTACAAATATTTTATATATTTTTAGATGACAATTAAAAAAACCATTAAAGGGTTAAAATAGATTTCCATGGGGGCACTGACTATTTTTTTTTAAAAGAGGGTGGTAAACCAAATAAGTTTGGGAACCTCTAGGCTATGTGAGCAAAAAATGCAAAATAAAATTTAAAGAATCAGAGATAAGCTTTGGAACAGATACACGTTATCTTCTGAGGGAGAAGTAAAATGTGTGTGTGTGTGTGTGTGTGTGAATGGAATCACTGTCTTGAATCAGCCCCTCTGTCAAGTTCAAAAAGAATCTGCCCAAATACTCCTCTCAGCCCCAGAGTCCAGTGCTGGTCTCATTGCTGCAGCTCTGCTCTTGATTCCATGGCAACTATTTTCTCAGCTTCTGTTGACCCAGTCTCTCATTCTCCTGCTCAACCTAGTAAAGTTGTTAGCTGGGACAGTCCCCCTTTGTGTCTCCACCTTCCCTCCTGGTGGCAGCAGCCTGGGGTTGAATTGTCAGCGGCAGGGGTGCAAGCACACAGTGGCCTGCTAAAGGAGCAGCAGCAATGGGGGTGCAGGACAGTCTGGGCCCTTCTCCTCCTTCTTGGTGTCTCTTAGGGTACTCTTTGATGACAGTTTCTCTTGCAAGGAGTCTCTTGTCCTTCCTACCTTCCTAAGGAAAAGGAGGAGCTGTAGAATCTGACACAGGCTCTAGGTCTTGAAAGGTAAAGTCCTGGTTAAAGAGTCCCTCTTAATCTCCATGTCTGGAAACTTTAGATTTCTTCATGGTTCCCTGTCTTCTACAGGAAGTCTTTCTTGATTCACTTAGCTATTAGTAATCTCTGTCTCTATCTCTGTCTCTCTCCTTCCCTCCTTCCCTTCCTCCCTCTCCCCATTTCTCTTTCTTTTCCTCTGTCTCCCTTTCCCTCTTCTCTCCTTCTCCCTCCCTCTTTCTGTCACTCTTCCTCTCTTCCTATCTCTCTGACCCTGTTTCTCTCCATCTTTCTCCCTCCCCATCTTTCTTCTTCTCTTTCTCCCTCCTCTCTCTACTTCTTTCTCTTCCTTTCTTTCTGTTTCTCTGTCCCTCTGCATCCCTCACCCTCCCTCTATTTCTGTCTCTATTTGTCTGTCTCCCTCTCTCCTCAAATTATTTTTTATTTGCTTATCTGTTTCCATGTAACCACCCCCCAGAAGAATCTCAGCTTATTTAGAGCAGAAGTTTTGTTTTATTTCATTTTTCTCAATTTTGTCTTTGTATCTTCTGCACCTAGCAAGTTCCTTGCACATGGTAGTGATGGGGGGTGGCAATAGGCTATACAGGAACTCTGATCCTTATCAAAGACCAGAATGCCTGCGACTGAGTCTGGAAAAGAATTCAGTAGGCCCAAGCAGACTTGGAGTCAGAATTGTAAAAGTTTACTGTACACTTTACAGCGGGCAAGGGTCCTTAAGGGTCCTGCAAGTTTATTGTTACGCCATACAGCGGGCAAGAGTTCTTAGAGAACCTGCAAACTTAAAGAAGACATAGGCATAGTTTTTAAGGAGTCTAGGCAATTAATCAGATGTCAATTATGCTAACTAGGTGAGTAAGGGTGGGATTAGGGAGGAGTTAAGGAGTGGTCAGTGCTTAAAGGGACATGCACTTTTAATGTCAACTGGCAGATGTATTGCCCATAATTCACTGGGAAATAGCCCAAAGGGGGGCGCTATATGGAGGTGTGGTTTTAGGCCTGAAATGTCACTAAGTCAACCAGCAGTCAAGGGCTGACTGAGAAGTGCCTAGTCTGCCACCCATCAGTGTCATGTTTGACAAGATGGATGTTAGGAACCAAGACTAAAGGAGCCTCAGTATGTGGATAATTGGCTAAGGAGTTAACCTATCGATAGGGCATTGAAGGATTCATGGGGCAGCTGGCCACTTACTAAGGGGAGATAAAATTTGCCTAAGCTAAAATGGTTATAGATGGTTTAGTTCATAGGTGTAGCTTGTTATTGTTCCAAGCAGAGATAAACAATTCATGAGTTGTTGCTGGGCAGAGTACAGCAGGGGGAAGGGGCAGAGTTAATGCTCTGAGGCTGGGGAGGGGGGGAAGTGTGATTTTACAGACTGGTTTTACAAATTGATTTTACAAACTGATGTTACAAACTGATATTACAAATTGATTTAACAGACGTAGATCCCAAGCACCCCATCAGTAGGAGATTAATAAATGCTTGTTGACATTGAAGTTGAAAAATACCCCTCTCTCTCTCTCCTCTCTCTCCTGCTATTTTTACTCTAAAATTAGTTACCACCTTCTAAGATTCAAACATCTGGATCCTGCAGCCTTCAGAAACCTCCATCGCTCATTACTCTTTGAGACATCCCCATTTCCAGTCCTAGTCATTCCCCTGTCCCCCATATGGCTCATTCACTAATCAGTTACAAAGAACTGAATGGGTAATCTTTGCCAGTCCCTCAGCTTGCCAGGCCTCAGTTTCCTCTTTCAAGTGAGGGTGTGGAGTAGATAATCTCTAAGGCCTCTGAGTTTAGATTTTATAATTCTGTCAATTAGATAATACACATTAAAATGCTTTTTAAAAATCCAATGTGCTATTCAAACATAAGGTATCCCTTACAAATCCCACCAATCCTTTACTGCTGAGGGCAATATTTGAATACTGCTAGGATCTATGATTTAGAGGTGGCTAGGTGGTACAGTGGATAGAGCTCCAGGCAGGGGGTCAGGAAGAGCTGAATTAAGATTCTACTTGAGACATTCACTAGCTGAGTGATCTTGGACAAGTGACTCAACTGCTATCTGCCTCAGTTTCCTCAGTTGTAAAATGGGGATAATAATAGCACTTACCTCTCAGTATTGTTATGAGGATTAAATGAGATCATATTTGCAAAGCATTTAGCCTGACACACAGTAGGCACTTAATAAATGTTCATTATTATTATTATTGGTGATAGTAATAATAAATATTTATTCCCTTCCCTTTTGCCTTCCTCTCCACTAATGCAGATTAAAACCCCTCTACAATTTACCAGATAGCTTTTCAGAGTAGCCAATCTGATGATGAGCCTCTTCAAATTTAACTGGGATAATAAACATACAGTATGTTCCCCTGGCCCTACCCAAATTCTCTCCAGTTTTATACAATTTACCAAAGCTTACAGTCTAATGGCAGAGTCTTTGAGAACCCAGGTTAATGATGAAGAATCCAAGGAAGCCTTAGGATAAGCCCAGTGTGATAGCTTTAATCAAGTCTTCTTGTATTTGGCAAAAGACTGGGAAGGAAAGAGTCCACAGTTACTAGAGAATAAAAAACATGATTATGTTAAAGATATCCTTTCCTTTCAAGTATTAGATTGTGGGGCTCCAGCACCTTTGGATCAAGAGGAAGAAATGCTAAGTAGCCTTATAGCTTCAATTTGAAGAAGGTAGAGAACAGCAGATGTGGAAGCTTGAGAGGGGAAAAAGGACAGGGTGATATGAGAATGGGGGAAAAGTCAGTGAAAAAGAAATACCTGGGTTGTTATAAATAAGGAAAAATGTATTGTCTACAGTCCCCTTTCCTCTCCATGCTCCCTCTTTACCTCAATCAACAAGGCAAGTAACTGATTGCTTTTTTTATCTTTCTTAAAAAAAAAAGGACAAATTTTGTCCTTCTAGGATCAACGAGCTCCAGTTTCCACTTTTTCTTGCCCAGAACGAGACTATCCTGTGACTTCCTGGTCATTTCTCTCTTTTTTTTTCTTTTGAGGGCAATTGGGGTTAAGGTACTTGCCCAAAGTCATGAAGCTAGTAATTATTTTTTTTTTTTTGCTTTTTGGAGGGCAATTGGGGTTAAGCGACTTGCCCAAGGTCACACAGCTAGCTTTGTGTTAAGTGTCTGAGGCTGGATTTGAACTGAGGTCCTCCTGACTCCAGGGCCAGTGCTCTATTCACTGCACCACCTAGCCACCCCTTCCTGGTCATTTCTAAACCGTGTTGTATGTTCTTTGGCCTTCCTCCTCTCATCAGAACTCTGACCCTGACCCTAGGCTGTTACAGGTGAGTTTTCATCTTCTCTTTGCCTAGAATCACACTACCTTCTAGTGACCTTCTAGCCCATTTCCACCCCACACTGCCACCACACAGCCTTCCCCACCTCCACCCCTCTCTTTGAGGGCAGGGACAGCTTTGCTTATTTGTATTTGTGTCTCCAGTACTTAGTGTAGTGCATAGTATATAGTAAGTGCTTAATAAAAGTTTTCTCATTCATCCATATATTAATAAACCACTACTGGCTGACAGCCGAATTACCATTTCAAAACAGGAAAAAAATGTAACTGAAATATCTACCTTCTCAAAATGTAGAAGGGGTAATATGCAAGAAGGAAGAATGTGATTAGATTAAATACAGCATAGTATTTTGCACCTATCTTGAGAAAAGTTTTTGGAGCATGGGAAATTTCAAATTTGGATTTGGATGAATTAGAGTGAAGGATGAGGGGCTCAAAAATAACGTATTTCTGTTTCACTTTGTTTTCATGAAAAGTGATCAGGAAATATTGGTCTTGTGTTCAATCCATTGGGTCTTTCATGTTCAACATAACTATTAAAGTCTTTCCACTGACATTTGCAGAATCAACCTTTTTTTATCCTAGGGTTTTCTATCATATTCTTAATATGACTGACACAGTGTTCCATTTGTCAGGATTTCATTGACTTGAAGACTGTGCATCGCTTAGTACGAGATTCTGACACAATTTCATTTGCTATGATCCTGGAGCACAAGAATATAGTCATACCTAGGCTTACAATGAATTTACACAAGGTTCTCAAAATAAGGCTGTCATGCATAATAGATGTAATGCAATCTTTGGCTAAAAGCTTTGGCTAGGGATGGTGTATAAAGGTCAGATTGGTGATTTTCATTCTGAGTTTTTACTCTCCTATGTATTTGTCATATTTCCATTCTATGCAAAGATTCTTTAAACAATAGGGAGAGAACTTGAAATACTCATTTTAAAAATCATCCACATCAAACATGCATAGCCAGCCTTTCTGCAGTTCTCTGATTTTCTGCTTGATGACAAAATAATCTTCAAGAGGTGGTCCAGGAGCTATGTAATGTTTGCTCTGACCCTGAGTGTCATAACTGTTCTATATTAGCACCTATCAATGTACTTCTGTAATGGAATTATTACAAAGCAGTGTTCCTTCATGATCATTTTGTGGTTCTCTATGACTCCTTTTGAGACTCTCTCTCTTTTCTTCCCTCTTCATCTTGGCAGCTTTTCAGGTTGGAGAAAGATCCACTTGTTCAACATTACCCATATGGGGCATGCGTTGAATTAATTATAGAGAAAGAATCTCTGTTAAAATCCAATGACTCCATGATAGCCACATTCTGGTTTCCCAAAGAGCTCCATGTACCACTAAATACGAGGATTAAGTAGCACAGTCTTATAAATGGAACTTACAAAATACACATTAAAATGGACATCTAGCAGGGTAGGAAGAAATAGTGGAATTATTAAAAATAAAAATTCCCCAAAGCAACCCCCGTTTCATATCAAAGAAGAGTTATTCTGAAGTTGTATGTTTTAAAAGCATTTGTGTTCAGTAGGCTTTTAAAAGTATATGTTTCTTAAAATATGTAAAGTATCAATACCCATGGAGAGGCTAATGTGCGTCAAGTTTTAACCTACAGTGATTTTTACAGTGAAATAATAGACCTTTGAGTAACAAAACTACTATAATTAACCCAGTTGTCAATAAAGGCTATTTCTTTGGTCCAATTCACTCATAACTTGAAATATTTCTAAACATATTGAACTAGCATAACTAAAATCTTAAGGAAAAACAAGTCTTAGCTGCACTTGCTTTTTTTAAAATTTACTGTTTTGATCTTTCTCAAATACACAAAGAAATTGCATCATGTAAATACTATTGTGACAAGAATGCTAAGTTGGTGCTTTTTATTTGGATATTTTCTCAGTCTAAAACACAAGTATTTCTATTCTATACCAAGAAAAAGAATTTCTTTGTCTAAGGAAACTATTGTCTGTATTTACAGTGCCCTTCTGACCTTAGAGACTTTATACATTTTTAGTCTTTAGGGTCTTAGGAAAAAATATTAAGGCTTATATTGCTTAAACACATTCAGCAGCAAAACTGCTGAAGGAAAACTCTTACAATGGTATTAATTATAAATGATACTCTATTTACTGGCTTACTTAACATAATTATGGCCTAATAGAGCATTTAAATTATTTTCTTTCATTTATTTTATTTTATTTTTTTTAAAGCAACCGGGTTTAAGTAACTTGCTCAAGGTTACACGGCCAGTTATTTCTGGGTGTAGTGCTGAGTATCTGAGCCCGAGATTCGATCTCCAGGTCATTCCAACACTGGAGCAGGTGCTCTTACTTGCTGTGCTACCTGGCTGCCCCACTTTCATTTATTTTTAACAGGAATTAAGCATCTCCTGTTTCCTCAAACAATTTTAGATATTTTTTTTCCTTAGTGAGACCTCTTCTTTAAAAAACTCAAGATCAGGGAGTCACAACAATACACCAAAACATAAAAATATCATAGGGGAATATATATACATATGTATATATATATATATATATATATATTTCCCCATATACATATATGTGGGGAAATATCATAGGGGGACAGTGCCTATGTTATAAAAGATTCAGGACTAAAATTATGAAATCAGACACTACTTAGAACATACTATCATCATAGTGGTCTTAGGTACCCTGCTTCCATCTCTCTGTGAGAAACCTCCACCATCTAAGTGCCTAACCTTAGCCTAGCCTAGCTAGAGCCTTATCCTGATTCTGTTGGTGAAGGACTGGGCTGTTTTTGTCCTAAGGATCTCAGGAATGGAACTAGCATCAGTTTAAATGACAGAGAACAATGCTTGTCAGTAGTGGTGAGAGAAGACACTTTGTTATAGGTTTGCATAACATATCAATGCCTTAATTGTTCACTTGAAATTATTTTCTCATTATCCAAAATGGGTTACAATTTGTGTCTCTGAAGGAAGTGCCCATTAGTGACATGACAGGCATCAGTATAGCAAAATATTCTTCTTCTCTATCAGTAAACAGACTGACTGTGGACCTAGGTGCTTGGTTCTGGTCTGTAAAGAAAAGACCCAGGAAAAATGGACCGTAAAGTGAGTTCTGGAGTTCCCCAAAAAGGTGGCAAGAAGGACAAAGTTATAGTATATCAGAGGGAAAGGATGGAAAGCAATCACAGTGTAGTCATTACAGGGACAGAAACCTGAGAAAATAAAAAGGTCTTGACTTCACAAATAAGACAACTGTCAACAAATTAAAAGAGCAATTCTGTTATCTGAAAGCTAGAAACTCGTTTAAATTAACTAAATATTTTGCAGCTAAATGCAAACATCTCCTTGGATCTAACATCTGCTATTATCTGCAACCTGGAAATGTGAACATGCAATTTGGGAAGGATGCTTTAGCACAAAAAGATGCAAAAAATCCTAACAAAAAGAATTTATATTGCTTCTTTCTCCAAAGACCCTCCTTTATTCCCCTAGGTTATATGTGTGATATGTAGAA